>NC_134317.1:29334165-29642260 GCF_964195595.1 Calonectris borealis
GATTGCAGAAAATGAAATAGAAGTACCAACTGAGGCAGAGCAGAGTGATCAGAAGGAAGGGTTTGGGGAACCTATATAACCAACAATTATGTCAAAATAGTGGAGAGCATCCTGGAGCCTGTCAGTCTTCCTGAACTAAGAAATAGCCGATGTTTCGAAGATACATGGATTGGTCTTAAACCACAGAAATACAAGCATGTAGTGGCTTTGTGGCAAAATTTTCCAGGCCTGAGTCAAAGCTTGTTGAATTTCATGGATGTCTTGTACGGAATGAGACCCACAGGGTGTTCATGGGTACATACAGCTGTGAGGTTGAAGTGAGCTGGTATAAAGTTGTGACTAATGCTTTTTTCCTTTGGGTTGTAAGAGTATAGGAGAATTAACTGTAGTCCCAGTTCTGTGTAGACTTCAGAGTGATGAATGTTTTTTCAGACTTGCTGGGGAGATCCTAGCTTGAAACTGAGAGCTCATAAGGTCCACTTTTTCCCTGAACAGCAAATCTAAAAACGGTATATTGAGGTTCTGTGTTTCTTTCAGTAACTCAGTATCAGATTTTTTTTTTTTCTTCAGAAATACCTTTTAACTGATAATGCTGAAAACTGTGATCTAAACTTAAAGATATTTATGGTATTCATTTATTCTCACTGGTATACAAAGATTTCTGAGAACCGAATTCTTCCTTTAGCTACATCTTTACAATCCCATTCTTTTTACTTGCGTTTCACAGGAATAATTCTAGATGGAATTTAGCTTTGTAATTCATGAAAAAGAATAAAATTCAGGGTTTTGTCTATTAGCTTTGCTGGCTGTTCAGGGCTAAAAGGAGTAAAAAGTGGGAGAAACTCAATTCCTTAATAATATATGGCTGAATTCCCAGAGGAAGCAGATCTGTGAAATACTATTTCTGCCACATAGCGCTCAGTCTTGGGTAGGGTAGGAAACAGGCTTTTCATCCCTGAGAATTTTTAGATTTTCATTCAATTTTAGATTTTCTTGCCTGGGTTGAGACAACAGTTCCAAAACTCAAATATTCCTCATGGGATAATTCTGAAAAAGAAAAAGGTTCGGTCAGTTAAAAATAATTATTTTTATTCTCGCTTTTCATTTTTAGAGCCTTTTAATAAGGACTAAGATGGATATTAATCTGAAGAGTCACTTTGTTTAAAATTCCTAATAGCTTATTGTGAAAATACAAGAAAACCTGACAATTTAAAAAATTGATTTGTGACATTACTGAAAAACAAAGAAAAATTGCTTACCAAACAAAAAACTGATAACCTCTACAGTCTGCTTGCTTAATAAAATCTACCATCCTAGAAAAGAGAAATGGTCTATTATAGTACTTTAGGAAAAGGACCATAGTGATTACTGAACTCAAGGTTTAACATCATAAAAAAGCGTGCATGATGCGACTGAAAAATGTAACCTCTTTTGTAAAGTCATTGCTGCTATTAATTCTAAAAATCTGGCCTGTGACATTACTAGAACGTGGAGCAGAGCTATAAAGAACCTATAAGTGAAATCAGCTCATGATCCAAAAATGTATATAGTAGTAATAATAAACTTCTGATAAGGCACTGACTCACGGCTGTGAGGAACAGATGGTGATGGCCAGTCAAGTCCCCGCTGCAGCCCATGGGGATCTGGTAGGATTTAGTGTGGCACTGTAAGTGTTCTGAGGAAAGTAAGAATCCTGCTCAAAATAACACCAAATATCATGGGCTAATAGACAGACTCATAAGAAAGCCACTCAGCAGATTCAGCTGGAAGGTTATAGGATGAAAATGAGTTATAAAGAATAATGGCAACTCTCCAGGAGTGGAGAGGGAAAATCAAGGCATATCGTTGCCCTCCTTTGTGCCTCTTCTGTTAAAAGTGGAGCTGACACTGTGTGTCTTCTTCCGTTAAAGAGAAGAAGAATACTAATTTAAGAGCTTCCTCAGTAGTGCTCTCCTCTCTGGATTGCTTTTGCCCCCATCCTGTGTTCAGAGTGGAGACAGTGCCCCGTCCTGTTGGGTAAGGGACAGCGAAAGAAGTGCAGCCACCCTCCAGTAGCCCTTCCCAGTCATTACAAAGGAGTCTACCATATAATGTGAATGAATGAACGAAAGAAATACAGTTAGAGATAAAATAATCACTTTTTATTCCCCTCCTTCAAGCTCTAGCAGTAGCTTTCCAGATTTCCCATGCCAGCCAAGAATGTACTTCCTCTGCAGTCTGCCCCATAGAAGTCCTGATGCAGGACTTTCCTTTGTCTTAACTGGTTACGATTTGTGTCCACATACAGATGCCCTTCTCAGCTTGTTTCCAAAATGAAAGTTGGCATTATGCTTGTTATTGTTCAGCTATACATAAAGTGAAACAGACTTTCAAAAATCATTTACAGAAGATTTGCTGTGACTATTGACATTTTCTGACAATCTAATATTTCTTGTAGACCTTCCCCTCTCCTCCCACCTCTCTCCACCTCCCAATTCCTATCCTGCAAACAGCAGAAATGTATTTGGGAAAGTGAAAAGGTTATGAATCAAACTTTTGAGGTATTTTTAATTGACCCTGGGTAGACATTTAGATGGAGCTGATAGAAAGGTTGCAGATGTTCTATATTAAAAAGTCTCTTTATATTAGATGATGCTGTGTCCTGCATCTAATGATTGAGTAGTCTCCTGTGGAAACATGCATTTACCCGTAGTACATACGGAGCAGTTTCAGTTATGTACATATTTCATCTGTCACTGAATTAACCTGAAAAGTCTATGGGTAACCAGATCCCTTGGATGGAAGGGCTGGCTTGATGCTTGTTTGATAAAGAACTTTTTTTTAGTACTAAAACTTAACAGGTTTGTTCTGAAATGAAGCCACTGATATTTCACTTGGAACTGTAGGCTGCATAGGCTTAAAAGCCCAGCATGTAATGTAGAGACTTTGTTCCAGTTACATTTTTTGTAGTTTGCACCATGCAATGTAGACTGGTTCGGGGCAGGGGTGTTCCTGGGGGTTTTTTGTTTGTTTTTTCTTTAAATCCTGACTAAGAATGGTATTGAGCAAAATTGACTATGGGCATTTGCAGTTTGCAGTTTTTAAAAATGCGTGATGCTGTTAGAGAAAAATAGCAAGAAATTCTAGACTCCTGTTAAATAATACTGATATTTTCAGCATTTGGAGTAAAACAGTATGAACTGGGATTGAGTTTCAGGCTAAAGAAGTGCTAACTTTAAATCTAATTCAATTTGAGGGCTTTGTTACAAGCTGGTCCTTACAATATAGCTGGGAATCAATAATACCGTATACTGCTGAAAACATGATCTTTTACCTTTAAAAAAAAAAAACAACTTCATTTTTAATGTTGTAATCTTTTAATAATGAGTGGCTGAATTATCTCTCTAATTCATTACCTTCTCAGCTGTTAGATGAATGGGATATGTTATGGTTTGTCATTATTCTCCATGGTGGCAAGGAGAACAGACTGGGGATTTAAATCACCTTCCTCTGCATGGGCTATAGACATGCTGATGACTTGCTGTGAGATTGCATTTAGTTCCAGGATGTCTGGTGCTTCAGAGTGTAATGCATTCGGTTGCCATGATGAACAAAAGCTTCTGATGGCTTATGTAGGTATACTAAAAGTAAAATGGGAGAGAAAGAGCAAAGAATGAAAGTAAAATGTTGCTTTCTTTTACAAGTGACTAGTTCAGTACAGAGGAAAAAGTAATAAATTTATGTCAGGAGGGAAACTAATATAATAGTTGAAATATTATATGGACATCTCTACATGAGTGTGTGTGTGTAGATACATAATGTGAAATACAGTATAATCTTAACATTGTTATGTACATACTTACGACTGCACTGGCTCATTACCCATTGCATCAAGGATGCTCAAGTGTTTATTATGCTATTTACCAAATTATAGCTATTTCCTGAACAGCCGGCCTCCGCTGAATATACTTGTATTCTGTCCATCTTTAATAATGAAGCCTGCACTTTGGGGCAGAAACATAGTCTGGCAATGATCAGCAGGAAATAAGAGAGAAATTGGTAATCTCTTTAGCTTTACTGTTTTATGTTGTTTATTTGCCTCTCCCAAGTATTCGTTTAGGGAACTTGGGCATCATAGGTAAGGCACCTGAATTCTTAGTGGATATTAGGAAGTGGGCTGAAAAGCAAACAAATCTCTAGTAAGTTTTATATAATGTTTTGTTTTTCAATCACATCTAAGATTTAGCTGATCTATCTTGGGGGGAGTGTTGTAATAGTCATAATAAAAAATATCAGTATACCATTTTATAAGCACCAGTTATTTATTGCAACATCTGAGTAAGTACATGAGATAGATTATATATAAATAAAACAGTGCTGGGAGGTAGAGGGATTCAAAGGAGTTTTTGAATATTCAGGCTGTCCTGCTACCGTTTGAGGGTGGACTCTGCCATTGCCACCTCGTTGACCTCGAGGATAGCTTGGATGATAGCCTGTGTCCAGGGTCTCATCTGGGACTAACATCTTCCCCGTGTAAGGGCCGGGGCAGATGGGGGCTGCCCATCTCTTGCCAAAGTAAAAGGCAAACCTATGTAAGGTGGCAAGGGAGATGCAGCTGTGCGATTCAGAAGAGCTCAAGAAAGATTTCTGTTGCTGATCACTGATTGGGTCTAGTTGTCCAGTGTTACGGGGTTTGGGTTTTAGGGGTTTTTTGTGGTGCCATGGTTTGTTTTTTGGTTTGGTTTTTTGGTTTGGTTTTTTTGTTGTTGTTTGGTTTTTTGTTAACTTTCTGCAGACCATTATTAAATGGCGAGGGGAGGAAGAGCCAGTTGTGTTGTTTACCTCTGCAGGTGCTTTAAAAAACAGACTGATGCAGACAAGAACCTCATCTTGGCAACAGGATTCTATTGGTCAATGGATTAAGACACCTTAAGCTGCGGGAAGACAGAGACCTGCAACCAAGTTAAAACGCGTAGGTTCCTGGATGTATGTTCAGTCACAGGTTATTTTACACAGAAAAGATTCTTGGTCCCCTTTTAGTAAGTAAGGCTTGAGTAGCTGGTGGGATTTTAGAGTTCATGAAAAAAATCATTGTGGTCATTGCATCTCTCTGTGTCATTAATGTTTAAAAAATAATAAGAATTATCTGCGTTTCTAAAAATATCTTAAAACAATACTCAAAAACAAAAAGTATTTTTAAAAATCCATTTAATTTTTACCATTTATAGTTGTGTAATTTTTACTTTTTTCCAAATACACAAGTCAGTTGCACATGCTGTTCCTCTTGCTTTGTAGCATTGCTCCAAAGTTTAACTTGCTCAGTAAAACAGTGCTTAATCATAAATCTGATTTTATTTCATTTTAACATTCAGAAAAATGTCCTCAATAAGGTTTAAGAAAACTGTTTGGAATATAAATGTTGGCATATAATCCCTTCAATTATTGAAAAAATGGTCCAATCAATCTCTAGGTTGGCTTTGTAGCTCAAAATGCCTTAATGTGACAGGAATGCACTATAATCTATGAAAGGAACGTCTTAATTTATCACAGAGCACATTACTTTTGAGTTATATTTTGTGCTCTGGGTAGCCGTACTTAATTCTTCACAGATAACATAGAATGAAGTCTTGCCCATGATGTGTTTTAGAAAACGGAGTTTATTGGTTTCTTTTCCAAAGAAGAGAGTTGTTCTTCTTAGTATGGAGGTAAATGCAGTGCCTTGTAAGTTTTTGGAACGTGCTTGTAATTCAACAAAACAAATGTTCTCAAGATCTTAACGGTCAGCTGTGGAAGCTGGGCATTTCTTTGCGGGTAAAATGCAGCTGGATCCTCTTCAACTTTAGCGTTTCCCCCTCCACCACTAAGGTCAGTACTTTATACTCATTTCTCATGTACTAGAGAGTACTAGTCTGGATTAGTTTATTAAATACTTGAGTGTGAGTTAAAAGTACACTGAAGACAGACATGTGTTCGACATTATTCTATGTGTTTGGACTTTGAAGAACCTCCAAATCTATTTAGGATTTTGTATGATGAAGAGTTGAATTCTGTTTTAAGGTACTTGAATCTACCCAGGACTCACTGCCAATTTTTGTTGCTAAAACAGAGATGCTCTCCAGCCCCTAACTTTGTGCATCTGTATTTGATAAGGCTGGCAAATGTCTTTGATTAGGGTGTTTCTTTGGAGTGGCCATTCAGAGGCAACCTTCTTCTGTACTCTCCTGTGTCTCATAAAGAAAGGTTTTTCACATTAGTTAAGCACTTAATTACATCGGAGCAGCATAGTTACTTTGGGTTTTAGACTTACTTGGACTGTAAAAGCAAAACGTAACAAATGTTACCATCTGCTGTTCTCACACCCCCCCTTTCCCTCCCTGTGCCCCAACAGACTCTCTTCCTCCATTTCATCCTTACTGTCTGACTCAAAAATCTTGTCAGGGTACTTAAGGCATGTAGTAGCTTCAAGGCATGAAGCAGGAGATCAGCTTTTCCCAGACAAGATTCCACACTTGTTCTGTGAATTAAGGGTTTCTACAAAGGTTAGCCAGAACTATAACAGCACCTTTTTTTCTCCCTGAAAAGTAAACTTGACACATCTATCACGTCTGAGGACTGGAAATTTCTGGCTTCATAGAGGAAAATGTGTCACTGTGGTGTATGTCGTCTGACCTAACTATCCTAGAGATTTTTGTTCCATTTATCTCCTACACGCTTTATATAATGAAGGAAGTCTCCCTAGGCATGATCAACCACAGAGAGTGAGTGAAACATAATGGTTTCAATCAAGGTTTCTGCTAACCCAAGTTAGTTGTTACTCTTCAGTCAAAGGTGCTAGCTTTCACCTTGGAAACCAGTAATAATTATTCTATTCACAGACATTTTGTAGATTTTCACTAGCCACTGGTCACAACCTTGTTCTTAAATTTGTAAGACCCTTTTTTTATTTTGAATCGTAATGTTTTATCCCTTTCAGAAAAATAACCTCCCCGTGACCTGAATTTCTGGAGTTCTGTGATGATCTCTGATGTGAATATCTTGATAGGAAATGCTGCAAATTTCTTTGTATCAGCCAGGCTGTATTCCAAGCATGCGTGCAACAGAATTCCAGCAAACTTGGGTTACTGCTTTTCCTGTAGAAATCTGTCTGTGGCATGAAAGAGCTATCAAAAGAATTGAAGCAGAAAGCCTTAAAACTCATGTGTTGCCCGGTTTATTATTACTAAATTATGTTCAAGAGAAGAGCCCCTCATTTCATCTCCAGGCAGGATACAAGAATTGGAACCCAGCTAAAAATATTTCAGGGGGGGATGAGGAAGGCACTGAAAAGCATTAGTGATTTTTTGAGAACTCAATTTAGTTTCCCTGGGCACCTAACCTTGACATTGAGATTGTTTTCCAGAGAGCCTGGAGTACTCAAAGTGGTCGACTGTTGCAGAGTTAAGGACCCTGGAAGCCCTGGCTTCTCCCAGCAGGCTGCAGCTGCCATAGAGTAGCAGCAGTGCTGCTAGCAGTGGAGCAGAGCGAGAGAGAAGGGTTGTTGGGTTTCCTCCTGGCTCCCTTGGGCAGCTCCCCAGCAGACTGCTCGGGGGTGCTCTGCACGGCTCCTTCCAAGGCTCTGGGACCCAGGAGAGCAGAAATGCTGGGCTGCCCTGGAGCTACAAATGGTAAGGTCAGACTTCTTCATGGGAAGTCAGGTGAGCTGCTGAGAGGCATAGTGGAGGCCTTTCTTATTTGATGTTAGATTGATGTCAGACAGGATTTTTCACTACAAGGTGTTTAATCTCTTACAAAAATTAGTCAGAATTTTTCCTTCTATGTGGAGCTGCACACCCCATCTTCTTAATAGAAGTTGCCAAAACAAACAGCAGCTGCAGCCTAAAAACTGATCAGTTAAAGCACACATGTAAAAAGAAAGGTGTAGCAAAGCTTTCTTTGGCACTGCATAATGTTACAGATTGTCTTTGCCTATTAAACATTTGTTGCAGGCTTTTTTGATTTTTAGTGTCCTGCATTTCTGTAAACAGGTTTCATGTGGTCAAGGCATGACCCTGGAGGTAATTACCTGTGTGTTTTTAGTTGGATTGTTACTACTGACAGAAGAAACAAATGCATTGTGTCTCATCTGAGCAGGTATGAATAGATACTTCTGCAGAGTTTTTTCTTCCTTTGCCTGCTTCTGGTAGTAGTAATCTGACAATTATCTGGATGGTCCAGGAGCAAAAAACAGGCGTGAGGAGAACCTAGTTTTCTCTTGGGACTTTTCTTTTTCATGCTGCATCTACCTTTTTTGGCCTGGAATATCATGATAGAAATTTGATGCGTACGCACATTTAGCTGTATTTTTTGAGCTAAGCATAAACTAGAAGACCCATTTTACCCTACCTGTGTGGGGAGTGCAAGTGAGAGGGTATACTTGATATGCTACGTGATTGTTATTCTTTGGTAAAGAAGTGATAATGAACACACTGCTTGTTAAAGAGGTGCAGGTGTTACAGTATTACTTTGAAACCAGCTTTAGAGATGACCCTAATTCATCTCCCTGGGCTGTGTAAAGCCCATATAAACAGAATGGGCACATGTTAGAGGCATTTATAATCATTCTGCGAGAGGCCTAGGACTCAGTCTGGAGATGGAGAATATGTCTAAGGTATGGAAAGCTTAATTGACGGCCTTAAAAAAACCCAGCAACAAGTAACCTGATAAATGGCACAGACTGTTAATTAGATGTCTAAATTTACCAATTGTGTCAGGAAAATTAGGACAGTGGGAACAATATGTCCCTAAGCTGCTCACTAAACAAGTGCTGTGCTACTTATTTATATTTATCTGATGAAAAAGTACGTGCTGAAAGAAGCGCAGGAGGGGAAATCTCTCCACTCTCACTAGCTTGAAGCTCCCAGACCTCTCTTCTCGCAAGGCTTCAGTGTCCTGATATTCCCTTGTCTGAACTGATCATTGTAATACGTGGCCTCAGGAAATATTAAGCAGTTAGAGAATTTTGATAGTGTATGTACAGGAGGGAGCCATGGGGGACTTCTGAGGCCTAATCTAATGCTCAGTGAAGACGATTTACAAATTCCTGTTCGTTTCATCAGGAGTTGGGTTGGACCCATGTTGATGAGAGCAAGAGGGAAGTTAGTCTCCTGCTTGGGATTCTTATTTAAGTATATATATATATATTTAAATAAGTGTGTATTGCAAAACATGGGGTATTTACATATGGGTACGATTATGTGCATATTTAAATATATTTATAGCTAAGTAGCCAAACATTTGCATACATACCTGAGAAAAGTGCCAGTTTCTCCCCACAGAGGACCCTGGTTCCCAGGTGGCTGGCTGCCCTGTGCCATGGTGGTGGGAGCCTGGCTGGAGAAGGTCAGGAGATGCGTCTTGCAGCACCTCCAGCCAGCGAGCAGCTCCCAGCCATGGAGAACACCATGGCTCGCTTCCCATTCCTCCTGCTTCTGTTGCCTTACTGTGTTCTGCATCTGTGAGGGTCAGGGGAGATTATAATTTCAGTGGTCACTAACTGACTCTTAATTAGACAGGCAGAAGCGAGTAACTCTTTAAATTTCTAAACCAGTCTTTACCATCCTTCCCTGTGTACCTGATACTAGGCAGGGCTAACTACCTAAGAAATAATAATGGTATTTTGCAAGATAGCCATCTTGTTTATTTCTGACATTTGTAAGTGGTAACTTTCTAGTTGTATTCTCCCCAGAGCCTACTTTGGGCTAGTGGTTTGTTTTTAATTGAGAAGGGAGTTGAGGAAGGATACATTTGCAGCTGGGCTGCATGTGCACTGCTTGGTTTAAGCTGCCTGTTTATGCACTGCTGTTGATTGGAGCTGATAGCGCTGGTCACTGGCGGTAGCCACACCGTGTGCTTGGCTGGCAGCCCTGCTCTCGTGGGCTTGCTCATGCTCGCGCAAGTGCGGCTGTGCCAGCCCTGATTCTTGTAGTGCTGAGCCATGTATTGGCTGTGCAGAATGGCTTGAGATATGTGTCAGGCAGGTGGTCGTTTGAATCTTTGAAGGGAAGGTCAAGTACTTAACGCAAGCTTCAATATTAGTAAGAGGAGCTCACGAGTGTTCCTGGCTGCAGAGCTGAGATGCAGACGGAGAGGTACTGGGATTATAGGGATGAGGAAGACCTGGACAGGTTTTTTGCAACTGTGGCAGTGGCAAAGCACAGTGATATCTGAGGCAGCTGGAAGGAGTATGTTCCTGGGACAGAGATTCCCAGCAGTAGCTAGTGCTGATCCCCTTTATCCAAATGCAGCTGATTCCCTGCAGCTCTTGAAAATCCTACACTGCCAATGAGTTAGTAATAGGAAAAAGTACTAGCTAGGCTAGATTTATTGAATATAGTCAAGTCTGCCTGCCCTGCTTCATTATCGAACAGAGCATTATGGACTTACAGGCTTGTATGTGTACATTTTTGGCATTGAATAAAAGTGAAGTGATGGCATTTCCACTGTGAACACATTCTGCCTAGAAGAGAGATGCTGAAAAAGAAAATTGGGCAGCAGCCTTGCAACATCCTTTTTCAATGTGTTAACGTACAAGATGTGGTCTTGCATATGTGGGATTTTTTTAAGAGTTCAGATGAGAAGTTCTAAGGATTTCTTGAAGTAAATGTAGGTGGGAACAAAAAAGTTCTGACTATATTTATTATATTCACTTTTCTTCAACTTTGGCATGTACAATTTGCTCATTGCGTGAAACAAGCTCTGCTATACAATTAATGTCAGATCAAAATAGCCTTGTTTATTCTGATTTTAGTTTCACTTGTTCCAATACTGACTTATTTTTGTTGATAAAGAGGAGGGGGGGGGGAATAACCTTTTATCAGTATGCAGGCAGCATATCTGAAAATTTGTTAATCTCATAGTAGCTAATATAGCTTGTTAGCTCAACCTTAGCATTAGCCCAAGACCTTCAGCCTTTGCCCAAAAGAACAAGTTGTCAGGGGAAAATTCTGTTTGCAGCCTACTGCTTCCTTGGCAGCCCCTTTGCTGCCACACTCCAACTGGAGCTCTAGGCTTTGTCTTTCTCCTGACCTTACGGGCTGTTACATCCTTCAGGTGATCAGGAGGCTTGTGGAACCTTGTTGTGCACAGCAGCAGTGTTGAGTTTTCTTTTTTGTTTTTAATTTGTTCTGGGAGAGGGCAGAAACAGGAGGAAGGCAGAGCCAAGAGGATCCAGGCAGCTAAAGAAGTTTCCGCCATCCATTCTTGTCTTTTTTGCTGCTTTGCTGATGAGGCTTCTTCCCAAGTGCAGAAGAATCTGTTGCTATAGGGTCCTATCCATTCCAGTTCAGAAGTGCCACTGTTTTCTTAATAATCGCTTTTCTAAGATGTTGCAGGGGAGAATTCATTCTTGCTTTAGTGCAAAAGCTTAAAAAGCATATGGGGCAGCGGGAGAGAACTGACAGCTTCTGCAGCTTTGGGGAGGCCAAACTTCATGCCTTTGGAAATCAGAAATCACCCTATATAAGCAAAATTAAGAACGGGTGGGGAAAGGGGCATGTTTCACAACTGATGCTATTGAAAGCATCAGTTTTCCTAGTTCTGCAGGCTTTAATGGACTTTAGAGAGTCGTAGAAATGGATACATTAAGCTATTCACATGGATTAAACTTTTGCTGTGTTGGTAGAGTGGAGGATCACACAGTTTACATTATGGTGAATTCATGAGAGAAGCCTGACTAGTTCTTATTTAACACTGAGTATCCCACTGAGTTCATCCTTCTTTTCTGTCTTAGTGTTTGATGACTTTCTAGGAAATAAGGGACAGCTTGCACTTTTAAAATTAGTGTTGTTTTAAAGCACTTACCTTGTTATGTAGTTGTTCTTATAAAATTTTAAAAAGCTTTGAACCTCTTCATAGTCATTACCAAATGCTTTCTGACTGTAATATCAATCTGCATCAGCTCCCTCTTCTCCCCGCTCCCTTTCTTCTACCACATACATGAAAATACAAATAAAAAATTTGAAGAGAATATTCTTCTCTGAACATCACTGAACTCTGGACCTGACAGTTCTCCAAGCTGAGTACGTTTCACAGATGTTGTGAAAATAAGAAAACGTTCCAGTCAGTCTCAGAGTGGAGGATCCCAGCTGGTCCTAGCATGATGAACAGGTATCAAGTGAAAAGCATTCTAGTGGACAGCTGCGCTCCTAGCCTGAAGCAGTTGCCAATAGCCTGAAGGGCACATGCGAGAATAGGGGTGAGCAAAGGAAATCAACTCTACACCAGCTGACTTCTATAGACACTGTACAAGGACGAGGATGTGTTGCAGTGACATGACTTAGACATGGCAAAGGTTTAGGTGAGACAATTTTAATAATAGATTATGGTTTGGATCTGAAAGGGGAGCTCAAAGAACGGAGTTTCTTGCTGGCTATAGAAGGGCCCAGAGACTAATGGTGAAGGCCAGCAATAAAAGGAATTTAAGTCAGACTTATGATTCTTCATCTTGTGAATATGGATTGCTGAGTTATTTTTGGGTCCTGATTTGGGGTTAGGTATAAGGTTCAGAAAAGGAGGAACACACCAGTTTCTCGGAAAGGGTTATAATTCAGGAGAGAAGGGGTCTAAGAGCTTTCTTCATTTCTGGAACATCAAGGGATATGATAAACATTGGTTCAAAAAATTAGGTCATTAATAGCATGTGATCTGGCTAAGTTTAATCATGTGCTTAAGTTACTATTTAATGATAAGAGAGGCCTTTCCTGATTTATCTTAATGGTTTTCCTTTTAGAAGGAATTTTCTCTTCCATGTCTTCACAAAGTTGCATTGAGATTATTTTCAACCAGTTTTCTCTCTGTGTTCGATATTCGGGAAAATAATGCATCTGAGAAATACCTTCTTTTGTTGAAAGGAGACATGGAGTTTCTCTGGTGCGATAACTTGAATACCACAGGACAAACACAGTGTTTGTGTTTGTTCCAAGCAGCTGTTCTGTAAAATGGTAAACACTGCATCTACTGGGGAAATTAAAAAGATGGGCTAGGATGAAAGAGAGCTTTCTCCTTTGGCCTTGCCTCAGGGAGATGAACGTTCCTTAGCACATGCTGTGGTTGGAACCACAAGGACATGGAAAGCCTATGCTCTGTCTCCTAGGTCATGCTCAAATTCAGGAGAGTAACTACTGGAAAGAGGAGAAGGGATTTCCCAGGTGGAATATTGTTCAGGCCTCTGTGTATATTTGGTTTTGTCTAGTTGTCCTGATAAGACAAATTGGAATGTGGTGCCCACTAAATATGTTTTTTAAAAGTGTAGTTAACAGAAAAAAAAAAATTAACTTGCAGGTCAAGATATTTAATGCACAGATGTTAGTGATATTGGGCATCTATCTCGATACTAGCGTTTTCTTTTCCCCAGGGATCTTCCTCCGCAACAGAAGTCACACAGATATTTGATGTTTGTTCATCCCACGTGTGTATTTTCCTTGTCTTTTTTTGCTTAAGCCTAAATACCACATCTGACTTCTCTTGTATTCAAATCAACAAAAAGCAAGTATTTTAGTGCAGTTAAATCTATTGTTTACTTTCTTCCCTTGTCCAGGCATTTTGCTTCTCAGACTCTCCATTCTACCTTCTGGATATTTCTTGAGTAAGATGAGAACCTTTAGGTATCTCCATTTCCTTACTTTTCCCTTTTTCAGTTTCAAACAGTACTAGCTACATTATATAAAAGAAAATTCTCACTGTCCTTTGCATAACATGAAGGTCCCCTATTTGGAACCAAATTTCAAGCAATCTGTTAAATACTAGTGATTTTTGTTAAAGATTTCCAATAGCAGCACTGGGGCATTAACTGGATTTTACTACTCTGCTTATTTAGAGAATATGCCAGCTAATTGCTGGAGGAAGTGTGGCTAACAGCACAAAAGATGCAGTTGTTAATTCCAGCTATTGTAAGTGGACTTGAGGGAATGTTTTTTCCAGGTGTACAGCTTTCCAGTTATTGAAATTCAGGACCTTGGATTTGACCATGATTTCTGCTTTACATTCCTGTATCCTGTTGCTTCTTTTTTCCAAGGATTGCTGGACTATATTTGTAGTGATACTTGTCTATTCAGCAGCAGCTGGAAAAGAGACAGTGGTACAAGTGAACAGCTATGTACAAATGAGACTGAAGATGGCAGGAAATTGTATGACTGGAGGGAAAGGGGTAACAGGGTTTCATTTCCCCACATGAGAAGAAAAACAAAATTGAGGCCAGGCAACTGGGCTTTTTAGTTATAAGACCATGACAAAAAAACAGCATTGTGGCACTCTAAATCAATAATGCAGCTTCATCTAAAATTCTGTACATCTGTGCAGTTGTCTAGATGCACAACAATAATATGAGAGTACAAAGACAACTCAATTATCATGAGAAAAAATCTGTTTTAAATGTTGTATCTAATAAATCTAAAGAAGAAGTGGTATAGAGACATCAAATAATGA
The DNA here is from genome assembly GCF_964195595.1 of Calonectris borealis. Classification (NCBI taxonomy): domain Eukaryota; kingdom Metazoa; phylum Chordata; class Aves; order Procellariiformes; family Procellariidae; genus Calonectris; species Calonectris borealis. The sequence goes on from NC_134317.1 coordinate 29,348,605, forward strand.
GTGATATATAGTTGATAAATTAGGCACTCTTTTCACTCTTTCCCATGATAGAAGACCAAGGATACAGCCAAAGAAATGGAAATACAGATGCTTAAGTTGTTTCACAGTCAGGTCTCTAGTTTGTTTTACAGATGAAATACGTTCAGCTAAACGTAATTCATCAATTCTGAGCACTCATGTGGTGAAATTGGTGTTCATACAGTTGTGGGGGTTTTTTATGCAGTAAATTTTGGGGCCTGTGGCCAAAACGTGTTTGTTCAAGAAGTGCAGAGTGGCTTCTCCTCCCCTCTGCTTTTGAAGGTAGTTTTTAAACAATTAGTTATCAAGTTAAGAAGTAGAAACAATACACATGATCAGTTGCAGTTAATGATAAATAAGCAGAGTGTTCGTTGTAATGAATACTGATTGTGTTCAGTTCATGGGTAACCTATGAGCCAGAGTTTCTCCCTATGAATTATTTGATGGACAATGGCTAATAACTAATACATTCAGGAGAAATTGTGGTTGAATCAGGCACAGTTTGGAATCAAAAAAGGGTTAAGTTCGTTGACTGACTACACACCCTAGAGTAGTTTTTTTTATCAACACCATTTAGTTTTTATTCATGCAGTGATACTGTTTTCTCCTGGCATCTCCTGTGGCAGAAGTTTTAATGAAACGAGTGACAGACTTCATCTGTGTTCCTCAGCCTTCTATGCTGCTATGGGCTTTGAATTTAACATTTGTTTTATCACCTTCGTAATTAAGTTCTTTTTCAGACTAACTTTTTTATGCTGAGATGATAACATGCAGAATTTGTAGGGTATCTGTGCTCATTTTGGTCACTAGGTAAGATTAGTGCCAGTGGTTTAGTGTTGCAAATGGTTGAATGAGTGAATATAACCTTAGGACATGGAGCCGTGGGAGTAGGGAGAAAAGAAGTCAAAGCCTTTGTGTGGTGAACAAAGCATTGCTGTATCTGAACAAGAAAGCGGAGAGATTTTTCCCTACGTTGTCACACAAAAATTGGCAGGCTGGCAATATAAACACCAATAACAAATAATTCTTAAAAAAATAGCGTGTAAACATCTGTGGTAGGGAGTCAATGTGCGGAAGGCAAGAAATATGCAAGGTGGAAAAAGTTTGGGGAATTTGGGCTGTTTATGTTGTTTGTGCTACTTGAAGCTATATGGTTGTAATAGCCAGCAAAATAAAAGCACTTCATGGTTTTAAGCACTATTCTAGCAATTTTCTCTGACCTTATCCAGTAAAATCTTTTTCTCTATCTGATTGCTCCAGAATTACTGCTTTTAAGATTCAAGAAACAGAAGCGATTGCCAGGTCTTCACTGAAACCTTATAAAGAAAGTTTCTGGCGCATAGTTCATGAGCAATGCTATTGAAAGCAGATATGACAGAGCTGTGTAGTTCATGTAATTGACTAAAAATTTCAGTCACTTAGTTCTGATATTTATTCTTTATTTATAAAGTGGCACTGAGGAAAGGTTTTTAATACGTTCAGTCTAGTTTCCCAGCCTGATGAGAGACTCTGTTGTGTAGCAACTGGATGAAACCTTCCCCATCCCGAACCCTTGTCTTTTAGCTGCCAGAGCCACATTTTGCGAGTATGGTGGAGTCCTTTGCTTTTTCCTGTATTGGTTAGTCACTCTCTTGGCATGAAATTAGCAGTGGAGTCCTGGAGGGTTAGCAGTCTTGCTGACTTGTTTTTATACATGCCATCTAGGATTACCTCTGCTGAAAATAACCAGTAACCAAAAGCCACAATGTATGAGAGTTGAAAATACTTTCTTAAATCGTTCTTAAAGCTTAAACTCAGCTATAACCAATCAATTTGATTTCTAATAACTATTTTCAAAACCCACAAAAACGTAGTGGCAAAAGATCTTGGCAAAGGCAGGCTGAAGTTCATCTTCCCTGGACATCACCACTTCCCAGCTCCTGCTCCTGACATTTTGCTTCGTGTCAGTTTTGCTGTACTGAGGAGAACAGGGAAGAGCTTCCTCTTGAGATTTGTGGCAGAGGTTTTTGCTTAATTAACTGGCAGAGAGGCTGCCCGAGAGTGACAGACAGTGCCTCCTTCAGTCCCCAAGTGAGTGGTGTTAATTTCCTGCAAAATACGGGGGGATATATTCCCATCAGTATGTCCACACAACTCTTACTGATGCTAATGAGATCTGGGTGCTTGTATCAAAGAGGGAATTGCTATCTGTTGTGTGTCAGGGTTGCATCCCGAATCAGTGAACGGTGGAATTGCATCGTCTCACTGGTTGTTTTTTGATGCATCGTGTCTTTCAGCAACTTCATTGTTTTTTCTCCTGTTGCTATAGCTATCCTAAGCCAAGTTTTCCTATGAAAACCATAGAATAATCTAGTATCAGTTTTGTCAGTATGCCACATAAAATGCTCTAAAGCTGCGACTTCTGGGAAGATAGCAGAGGGAATTTTGGCAGGTCAGACTGGCTCAAAAATAGTGGTGAATTTGTTTCATGTGGACAGCTGTTTGTCTGAAAGCTTCCTTTAGTACAATATGAAAGTGATTCAGCCCCCTAATCCATCACCGGAAATCTCTGCTACTATCCAAGACACTTAAAGGAATCACATTTACAGTTCTAATTGATAGCCACTGTTTTGACAGGCAAACAGATTTCTCCTCCCAGTGGCTTCATGCAGTTGGCCTCCAGCAGACCTTACCATTAGCACAATTCTACTGAAAAGAATATTCAAGCTAATAATAAATCTGTAGGGAAGGATGTTAACCACAAACTACTATGTCTAATTAGTAATGTACAATAGCCAAGGCCAAGGAGGGAAGGTATTATTTATCAGAAGGACTGATTTTGACAGTTTAAAAATGCAAAACCATCTATTATTTATTATGCCAAGTCACATCTTTCAAAATACAGTATATAGAACTCCACTCTTATTTTGGCATTGTTTTGAATGTTATTGCTTTGTAAAAATGTCAGCTATAGTAGAGGCACAAAGGTGGAATTTGTGATGCTTTAACCTTAGAAGTTCATTGTGGAACCTAAAAACAAGTCATCTTAGGTTTTCTCTTTGCCTTTACAACCTCCCTTTCCTATTCAGGAGCCATCTCACTCACTCTTACAAGCCTCTCTTCGAAAGAGTCTCTTCACTGTGTACTATCTCTAAGTTCAGAGTTTCTCAAGCACTCTGAGCAGCGCAGAGCTCAAATACAGGCTAATGCATCCCGCTGAGAAAGAGTGGAGACCATTTTTGGTAGCTCAGCTACTGTAGAGATCTCTGCATGTCTCTACCGCATATTGCTGCGCCGTGTCTCGGAGGCAAGAGTGCTGGTTCCCAAGACACATTCCTTTCGTGCAATCTCCAACAGAAATCTCCAGGAAGAGGTATTTCTGTAGCAGTGCAGCAATGGAGCATATGAAAGGAGTGTGGAGCAAGGAGGGGGAGAGTGAGTGTGGTAGAAGAGAAGGACATCAATGAGGAGAGAACTTAAAGGAGATGGGGGAAATAGTCGAGGGGAAAAAGCATCATAGCAAACTGGTTGGAAAATGAGGCAGGTAGATATGCAGGGACAATGTAATCATAGCTCTGAGGTGATCAATAGAGAAAGAATAGGACCTTTTAAACTGGGCAAGTCATTTTTACCCTTCAGTGCCTCAATTTCTTCATTTGTAGAATGGATATGATGACATATGCTCAACATTAATTGATCGTTAGAGAGTCACTACATTCCCATAGAGAATGGAGCTTTCATGAAGGCTGGGGTGTTGTCTCAGTTGAAACACACGGGAGTCCTCTGTATTTCTGCTATTTTTCAAGGGTCATGTTTTTCCCAGAGATCTTGTTGGAACCTGCAATGAGCGGTTTCACTTCATGAAAGTCAGATAAGCCCCAACAAATCCCCACTGTGGCATGTAAAGGGAGGAAGGCACATGGTTTGGTTGAGAAGGTGAGTTCTGCAGTGGTGAGATGATTAGCAAGTCTGACACCTCGAAGTATCATGGCTCTGAGTGCAAATGTAGCAGGTTTTCAGTTTTGTTTTGCAAATGCCATGTATTTCATTTGCCTCATGAGTTTTATCTGCAGTTCTGATAATGTCACAGTCGCATATTGTTTTTCCGTAGCCAAGAGGGCTGAGCAAAAAGTTTTTAGTGTGAGTGGAGATTCTCATATAGTGCCTCAGTAGCTGAAATACTAAGAAAAGCACCAAATACCATGAGAGTTATGAAATGAGAAAAATGAAAAGTCCTTCCCCTTATAAACATGCATAATACATGCATATACTATACATACATATGTAGTTGATACTTTAGCAAATTCTGGGGTCATGTGGCTAGTAGTAGGGGAAAGAGACACACAACAGATGAGGAGAAAGCATAAAACAGAAAAGGAAAAAAACTCAGCAGCCTGTTCCTGACAAGTTTGGCACCCAAAGGGCTATCTTTTAGCTTCCTTCAGTTGGTCTTTTCCCTGTCCCACCTTCAAGTGGTTCTCAGTTACCTGCTGAGGCCTGGAGGTGCTGGTGGGACACCGAGGCATGCTGGCTCTCACTTGACTGCAGAATTTCCAAACCCACATCTGAGAAAACCACAAAGTCAGCAAGTAGTTCTGGAGCGGCAGCTGGCAACATCCGCAGATTGCACAGGGAGTCTCTGTCTCATACTTTGTCTTACTGACTGAACCTTAGAGGAACCTTAGGTTCAGTCAGAAACTGCATTTATCTTTTTTCCCGCATGATGGAGAATAACAAATTCCTGGAAAAATTAGTAGCTAGCTTAACTGCCTGCTTCTCTCTTTCTTTTCTTTTAGTGAAGAGATGAGAAAATGGGTGACTATGAAATGGGGATTAAGAAAGCAGAGTCAAGGGCTTAATACTCCGGTTCTTTTCCTTTGCTTTGAGTATGGAGTTACCGTGCCCAAGACATGGGTGTGATTATCATGTTCCCCTGGGGTTGGCAGGTTGGCATTTGCAGACTCCATACAGAGTAGGCATAGCTATGTTTCTGTGCACTGCCTGGGATAGAATTAGTATTCACTTCAGAAGAAATTACTTGTCTGTAGGGTGGAACTAAGAAGGGAAATGGCTGATGCTGTATGAAAGTAGGGGGGGAAAAAAGAATATATGGGAATATGGGAATAATTCCTTACTTGGGTGGAGAGTAATTCCGCAGTCTGGTGGACAAACAGGCAGGGCTTGTTGCATTGGACAGACTATAAATCAATTTTTTCCTTCTGATCAAGCTGTAGATCACAGCTGCACTCTATTACTGTAGTTTTTTCTTGCTTGATGTATGCGATGTGGGATGCAGAATGCTTGTACTGGTGACCAAAAAGACCAGCAACATGGTCATCAGATGATTGAAGCATCATTTCATGGAAACAGATGCATAGCTGCCATTTAACATCACGTTTTTCCTGGTCAGATAATAGTAGTGGTGACCCCTCTTCATAAACACTGTCTCCAAAACTCAGGCTACCTCAGCATGCTTTCTAAAAATGTCTTCGAAGTATGAAGGATGACCATAGCTGCCTTCTGTTGTCTATATTTACATAGTAGCCAATGGGGGTTACTCCATTCCATTAGTTCAGTAGATGGACTTCGTGGTTTTGCAGCAACCACTTCTAACTCAGGTGGCCCAAGTCTTAAGGTACCATCATGTTCCTTGGTTTTTGTCTTTGGTCATTTCATATGTTGCAGAAGTAAGATTTGATATATGGTACAGATGGACAGAACTGTCCCCCTGGTAAGGATTTCCTAATATCTAATTACCAGGATGAGTTACAGTAACTCACCTCTATCTAAATTAAGAGCAAGTTCCATATTTAAAAAATAAGGATATGGGGCTCAAAGGCTTAGGGAAGATGATGGATAAAAAGATTTGGGGGTGATTATTTAGATTGCCTTTGTTCGGCAATTTCTAGGCAGAAGAGCAACCTCTTGCATTTCACATGGCAAACTGCCTCCAGTCTTTTATCTGATACTGAAACTCAGATAATATCCGAGACAATGATACCAGCAATGAAGATTTTCTTTTATTGCTGTCCACATGGTTGATACTCTCAGAGTAAACTCCACTGTGTAATTTAGGGCTTCCGTTTGACATTTGGTTTCTGTGTGAGACCCTCTCCATTGAAGATTATAGATTATTTACCTGTGAGGTGTTACAGCAAGCAGCTTCTCAGATTTGGTGCTGGGAATTCTTTCATTAGCCCTTAAGTCTGTGAACAATGTGGAGATCCAAGCATTAATGCAAATGTGATTAACTGTCTTTTCTCAGCTTTGTTTGCTTTGTTCTACTGATGCCTACAAGTTACATAATGAGTAGCATGTACAGGGTATGCATTAAAGGCAGTTCCCCATTGTAGCAGGCTTCATGGCAAATTTATTTTCCTTTTAGCAAAACTTCAGTGGGGAAAAAAATTGCGCTGTTGATTTATTTTGAATGAACTCCTGGAAGGCTTACTAAGTATGCCATGTGGAAAGCTCCTTGAAGTGCTGAGGGTTAATACTCTCTGCTCTTAATTTCAAATTCCAGATAAATATGGTTTCAGCTTTGATCCTATCTGGACTAATTCTTTGTCACTGTACTAATTAATTCAGCATGCTGCAGAAAAGATGCTAATTTGGGCATCAAAGAAATAAACGGGTGGGGGGAGGTTGTGTTTAATCAGAGTTGTTAAAAAGATAAGTTTTACTCCCATTAGACTGGATCTGGAAGCTCAGTCATTTTAGTCTAGCTCCAGCAGCCTGATACAGTAAATTTAAAAAAAAAAATATAAAAAGAGCACTTGTTCACTTAATGTTGACATAACAGGAGCAACATATATTGGTGTTAATAATGTGGATTTCTTTATATTTGCATTTTCTACATAACCTTCTCTTTTCCTGCTGACCATAACCAGTTTAACTCTGATCGCAGCATTAGAATAGTGTGGATTATCTCCCAGAATAATTTGGAGATGGCTAAATATAAGGTTACTCACATTCATGAAGTTTAGCTACATTTGCAAAATACAAATAATAATTGTAGTACAGGACATTTTAACAAATTGTCATGTGCCTCCATTGATATAATAAATCAGAGGTTAGGTCATTTTTCCTGTTTCATGGGAGCTATTTTTGATTGCCTAAGCTGCCCTGTTGTTCACTATGGAAAGCTGCTGCTCTTGCTGCCCACCTCTCGGTGCTGCCCACCTCTGGGTGCTGCCCTGGGAGTGAGCCCCAGCAGGTGGGAGAGCAGGGAGGCACCAGGCTAGCCACGTAACTCTCTCCTGCAAGCAAACCTCACCACATCTAGTTAAAAGTGGATTTTTTTCTTTACTTTTCCAAATCTCTTTCCAACTTACCAAACAGTATTGGTGGTGTACACGGCACTGCCCAGTCCAGAGGTGGTGTTCCCAATTTACCTCTTCCACTCCCTATCCCCAGAGTCGGAGGCACTACCTGCCGCGAGCAGGGAGAAGAAAGGGCTGAAATGGCCCTCTCGTGTGTTCATCATCTTATCAGGGCTTTTCTCTCACCCTGCCAAAGCAAGGAGGCTGGGTCAAAACCTGCTCCTGGGCAAGGCTTTGTCATGAGGCGGTCTTGCTGCAATAGGTCTTGTACACTGGGGCATCTCGATGTAGCCGAGGCTAAATCCTCCACAGAGGGAATGGGATCCACTCACTGGGAGTAGGGGGCTGGCAGTGGGGCAAGGAAGAGAGATCCTCGCCCCTGCTGGCTCGCGGGCCCCTGAGCAGAGCTGCCCTTTTACCAGAAGTTTAATTCTTGTCATGGAGGTGCTTTCATCTTCTTGAATATTGGTGAAGATTTGAACAGTGTTGCCCAGCCCGTGCTGTGTGTGCTCTGTTCTCAAAATGTCGAAACATGTTTTACCGAAACATGGTCTCTTCTTTCTGTAGTTTTTTCAGCTGTTGCAAAGCTCTTGGTCCCACTGGTGTAATACTCAATGGCATACTTCTGCCCAATAAGTAAACATTTAATAACAAACCTTTTAGGTATTTAGAGAGCCACTAAAAATGTATAAGATGTATTTCATTAATGCTGCTATTAACGTAAATGTAAAATGAGCCTGGTCTGTAATCACCAACAAGTCTGACTCACTAAGGATCTTTACGGCAATGTTTAATACTCTGTAAAACTGTATGTATGAAAGTGATTAATCAAAGCACAGCACTGCTTCTAGAGTATTTCTTCTGCTGTAAAGCTGAGTGATAAAATAACTTAAAACACACGGCAGTGGTGGCAGTTAATAAGCTTTTTATAGTCCCTGTGTGGACCTGAAAATCATACCTTATTAGTATCTTTATCTTTCTTGCTCACTCATTCGTTCTTACTCACATTTAAATTTAATTTTAAGGGTTATTTCTAGTCTTTCATAAGGGAGCTGCTTTAATAATCTCGGCATTTTTCCCCATTTGCTGTGAAATGACTAGGAGCCTGAACTTTTGTTATATGTACTTTACAAATCATTCTGGTTTTTTTACAGATCATTTCTGGAGATGTCAAGTTTCTATGACATTGTTGGGCTTTGTATCTTGCTTGACTGTGTCCTAGGCCCTCTTCAATTATTTCCCCACAGATGTTTGCAATCCATTATGTACCCTGTTAGCTGCAGTGACACCTACTGATCGAGGGCAACTGAATTAACTAAGAAATCCAAATGGCTGAATTTAGTCAGCAAGCTGCTTAGGGTTCCACCCACCAGATGTTTCTCCTGCTTGGAAGTCTGGGACTTTATAGACCTGCCTGCTTTTTAATCCTTGATGCAAATATCAACACATTTGAGATCTGGAAGCTCACGGCTCCACACGGAAACGAAGTGTTGCCATGACCACAGCTTTAGGTCTTGCATATAAGACGTTTATCCCAAGTATAACAGAGCAGGCCTATAGAAGGTTTGTTTTAATTTTTATCCCTTGGAAGCCTTGAAAAGAAGCATGCATGTGCTTTAATGTTATAGCCAATAGAATGGTAATAAATACTGCAAGAAGATGACGCACATTTGGTATTCAGAGACTTCTTCATTTAATGCTTCTAAGGGGAAAAAATTTAGTTATTTGCAGGGCACCCTGTGAAATTGATAGAAATAGGATAGTTCCTCACTCTTGCACAGCATGTTTTCAACTGTTGCATATGGGCTTTTCCCATAAGGGTGAAGCACTCGGAGATCTGATCACATAAAGAAAATCCCTTTATGCTTTTGTTTACAGGAGGACTATGCTCTGAGTTAGTAGGAATATTAATTTTCTCAACTGAAAAGTATAGTAAGGTTATTAAGGCTTTAACGTCTTTAACAGTACTTCCCAGGCATTTACAGTGGATAATCGGAGAACTGGGGCAGTCTTTCAACCTGGGAAGATACAGATTTATTTCCTTACTGTCATTATGATTACAAGAGGCTTCATTCGACATAAATTGATTATAGATGGATATAGAATGAGAGGATAGAGCGGATCCATTTGTTTTCAGGTCTTCTAGTTATATTTCTCCATTTGCTACGTAAGGTTTTCAGAGTAACAATTCCATCAGTTATTAAGTTGAAGAGAATTTTGCTGTGCACAATATAGCAAAACAGACCTTTTAAAAATTTGTGTGCCATACGTTTTTTCATTAATGTTTTTATTCTTCTGACAATAGTATTAATACGGAAGGCAGATTTTACCACAATCCAATTATTTGTTGCCTGGAGAATTGGAAACTTCAAATCCTAAAGCTATTCAGTTTTCGTAGAATTTTAATATGGATTTGATTAATTCCATAGTATAATTTTGACAAGAGATTTTATCCTGTCCTTGTTGAAATCAGTGGAGGGCCTCACACTGATATCAGTGAGAACATGATCAAACCCAGTTGGACAGCAAGTACTCTTACTTCTTTTTTTTTTTTTTGTTCCTATAAGCAGTATAGAACCATGTAGTGCACAAACCCATGCAAAATTACAATAGGTGCAAGTTAATTTTATCATTGGAAGCCCATGGCAATTTGGATGCATCAGTGAGCAGACCATAAATTTTAGGACAGGGTGCATAAATTCAGGCAGAGATGATACTGGGGGTTTTGTGGTTTAGTGCTGTCTATTCTATATTGCTTTTCTTAACAGTGTTAAATTTTTGCTGCTTTTATTTTTTAATGTTTGTGCAAGATTTTTGTTGAGCTGAAAAACATATTACAATAATAATAAAAGAGAATGGATTTTTACGGTATGGCAATGTGCGAAAGAGGCCAAAAATCTGAACATTTCCCTAGCCTTGTGCTATATGCTGCATACTTAGTGTAACAGGTAAAAATTGTAAGCCTGCACAAATCCCATTTGAAGCCAAAAATAGCAAAAAACCAAAAGTTGTTTTCATCAAGACCAACTCACTATTCCCAATTTATAATTACACTGGAACTTGCCAGTTTTATCGCAAGAGCCGCTCTACCAGCAAACAGCACTATTTTTGCTGAGAGTTGTCATGTTGGCAGTTATTACAATCAAAATTGTCACTTTATTTTATTTAAAATGTATTTCCCCAGTAAGCAAGAAATAATACCTAGACTTGAAGGGACGTATCTTAAAGATTTTTTTTACATTTCTCTCGAGTATGCAACATATCCAACTTCAGCTCCCTGCAGCAATACAAAATGCCCAAGAATAATGTTTTCAAAATCAATACATACTACAGTCGAATATGAGACTCCACAAACCCATAATTGAAACTGTGGGAGAAAAGCAGGCAGCCTGAATATAAACAAAGTACCAGAGTTGGATTGGGACCAAGGTGCAAGTGCTAATACAGCCTCTCTTGAGAAAACTGCCATGAGACCTTCCCAGCATGTGCAAGTGTTAGAAAACAGGGGTGTTTCAGGTGCAGGCTGCTGGTGCTCATCCCCAGGCGATTTATTGTTTGGCTGCCTGACATCTCTGTAGAGAGCAATATATGCAGAGTTTCATCTAGCTTTTCTTTTTCACCTGGGTCGTCTCATATCTGTGAGCCCTTCTCACTTTGTATTTCTTCACTCTGTGTGTACAACCTCTGTCTCTCCCTTGTGTTTCCCGACTGCTGCCTTCACTGCCACCACCACCCTCTGACGGCATTTGTGGTTCCACAGTCTCTTGGGACTGCTAGAACTCAGAAAGCAGCAGTGGAATCAGTGTGCTGCTCTATACTCAGGAAAAGCAAAAAGCATGGAAAGTATCTGCTGTCTTTCTGGAAGCACTGAAATGAGTAGGGACCATTAAAAAAGAATTTAAGATTGGTTGTAGATGAGGTTGTAGATTGGATGTATATTTTGATCAAAGGATCCCTCAAAGAATGTAAGACACCATCTATCTCTACTGCCATGCATAAGAAAAAGGAAGAGAAAACCATGCACTGAGATCTGACTCTTCCTACTCCCCAGCACAGTCCATGGCAGAGCCACAATAAAGCATCTCATGTTATCACCTGTAGTATTTGCCCTTCTTCTCATTAGCACCACATGCTACATGTCTGTATCTCACGCACATTATTCCCTTTCTAACCAAGTTCTTATTGTCTGGAAGACTTGCTGCAGAGTCCCTAAGAACTTCATTTGACCACAAGCTCAGAATTACTGATTAAGTTCGCAAAAAATTTGGATGATTAACTTATGAGCCTGACAGAGTATTTGTAAGATTTCTGCTTTGGTCAGAGGAGAAACCTAAAGTCAATGATTTACAGCTTAAGTGTATGCACAGTAGTTAAGCTGTTCCACTTGAGGCAGTTTGGGCTTGCATGAAAAATAAAAAGGGTAAAAGAAAGATCACCGAGGCAATGCTGCAGACTTTCACCGAAGAGTTTGCAGTTTTGAGTCACAGTAATTAGTTTGCAATATGGTATATTTAATGAAGAAATCATTACTTTTCTTTACATTGTTATGCATGCAAGGACACATTAATTTGCACGGGAAGACACAGATTGATCATTCACTTACTTGTGGAACTGAGAATTTCAAATTGGGGAAGAGGAGGGAAGATTTTCATACTTTTTGGCCTATAATTCATGAGCATATTTGACATACTTGACCGCAGTATTCTGTCTAGCTCCATCAGAAATGAAATGTAGCTCCCCAGTTCAGCCACCTTTTATAGGCTGCGTAAAGCAGACTTATGTTATGCATATTTGTACGGTGTATAGAACAGTGGGACCCCCAAACTGATTGGGGTCTCTGGAGGACTTTCACAGCATAAATATTACATGATAGTATATTACTAGGCAGAAAGAAAAACCCAGAAGTACTTCTAAAAAAAGCTCTTATGAACTGTCAAGTTTTGTACTCTCAAAATATAGCAAGATTTTATTCTTTCCGACTGCATCCTCGTTTAAACAAAGAACAAATCCTTAAATTAAGGCCAGACATGAATGACAGAAAATAGTTACTGATAAGAGCAGAACACGTGGTCCAGTCTGGGTGCTGACACCACAGCCACTGCAGATTACTTTGAGAGCTGTCCCGTGGTAAGAACCTTCAGCCACTTTAAAATGTGCCATATTAATAGTCCAGGCCTGCAGTGCCTTGCATTTCAGGTTTGGTGGGGCTTTCCAACTTTGTTTCAAGCAATAGCTTTTGAAAGTACAGGGTTCAAATCAATTTGTAGCCAGTCCTTCCTATTGCATATGGCCCATTTAATACTGGTAACTTATTTTGCAATATGGGAAACTTAGAGTAACTAAGATAAAAACTCATGGTGTTTTGGTTGCCTAAAATTTCTGTGGTTTATGATGAGTAAGTACCGTTTTTTCTTCTAGTAATTATTTCCCCCTGACTCCTTCCTTGATATCTTAAACAGATTTGGAAAGAAAAAAGAAGATAAAAGTGGGAAAACAGATCAGAAGGGGAATCCCAAGCAAGGCATGCTTAAAGAGGAGGAGCTGGAGAAAATGAAAGATGAACGTGAAAGGTGAGTAAATGGTGGCGGCATCTTTGTTCGTCAGATGAAAAACTTCAAAGCAAGGGATTGCTTGAAGGAACAGCCAGCCAGTCTGGCTGGAGATGTCCCAGACCATGCCCGCTGGCAGTCAGGTCCGGGCAACGCAGAGCTTTAGGCTGGTCTCCTGGCCGAGTCAGGGCTGCTGTATGACAGGAGCTTGTCTGTCTTCTGCACTTCACTGTGGTAGCTGCTGTTCAGATCCCAACTTCTGCTAAGCTGGTGAAGATCAGTTTCTTCAAAATGTGTTTCACCTCTGCCCATTCCCAAGACCAGCTGACTTAGTAATTTTTTTCTCTACTTCTCTAAAGCAAGGACCTCCTCCCTTCTCCCCTGACAGCCTCTGCTGTGTTTTCCAGCACTTCAGACCTCTGGCTTCAGCTGGCTGTGTCATCAAATGGTATTTTTTGTACTTAGGTATGCTCTTTTCTGCACAGTGTTCGCTGGTTAGCCACATGTTGCAGAAATACCTACTCAACAAATGCTGAGTATGCCAAGAGATACCAGGAGGAAAGCAGGTTCAAATGGTTAAAATCAGTCTGAAGAGGCAGGGGTCTGCAAGCAGTGGGGTGGGTGAGATGGGCAAGGCAAGAAGCTGGGTGTGTGCTAGCTGTGAGTTGCCATATTTCTGAGGTAAGGCTCTGAGACTGAAATGAAAGGAACTACTGATATGAATAAGCCCAGTTCTCTGTCTTGTTCATAAAATACTCCTTTTTCATGCCCAATCTTAGCAACTTCGTTATCTTTCCAGGCAAAGAGATTTTATAGTTTTCTGCTTTCCCCTATGTCTGCCCTTCAGGAACTGGGGACAGTTTGTAAGTGCTGACAAGGCTCAGCGAACTCCTCTCTCCCCTTCCCCAACTCATCCAGACAGACGTACTTCGTGATATGCTGAAGAAGGTCTTTGTTTCCCTCTGATGGCTGCTATCAGAAAAGTTAAAGAGCCCATACTTGCTGGCTCTCAAGAGGTGTCTGCAGTTGCTGTAAAACTTTCCAGGTTGTAGTACTTTGGGTTGTCAGGGCATGGGGAAAGCTTTCAGAGGTCTCTTCCCTTCACTGGAGCATCCTGCTCCTGGGAGATGGAATGAAAGTAGAATATGGTTCGTTTGGGGCAGGCAGAGTCTTTCCACAAGGGCCAGCCTTTCCACACTGCCTGGTGCTGGGCAGTGCCCAGGGAAGAGACACTCTGCTTTCATTCGAGTCATGCAGCGTGTGGTCAGCCGTATAAGTGGTAGCTAATGAGTTTGATGGGGAAAAGAAATAAATCCAAACCCCAACCCTCAAAGTCTGCTTCTAATATTTATCGTTTAAAAGCTAGTAAGGTATCTAGTTGCTACAGTGCTGCTACTGGATATGCTTAGCCAGTGTTTAAGTATTTAGTTCATCTAAGTTAAGTAACGTCAGGAGAAACTTTGTACCATTTGTTTTAAAATTTCTGTGCCGTGTCCTTGATTTTGCCAGATTGATGAGTGCCTTTATTTTAAACTGCTGACTCCCAATTTGGATACTGGCAATTTGAGAGGTATGTGTCCTTCATTTTAAAGAAGCCAGTGTCTTTTATTAGGATCCTGGCAAGCTAAGAAGCATGTATTCCATCTGTTAAAGGGCCAGTGTCATTTACTAAAATGTTGGCAGGCTGCAAGGAATGAACCCTTCTCTCTAGAGGTCTAACGTTCCAATTGGACATAAGATAATTGTTCTTAATATTTCTTTAGTGTTGTATGCTTTTTTTTAAATTACAGTCACTGATTGACAGTAACTTGGTAAGGCTGCATTAGAAACTGGCAGCTCGATGTCTTCGTCATTCTGGTTTCTCTAGTAATGATTTCAGTTTTGACCTGGAAGAGTTTGCGACTGAAATGGAGAACAGCAGGTGTGTTGAGAAGTACATGAACCAAGATGATATTTTTAACTCATTTGATTCTTCTTCTATAATGCACAAGAATAGAAATATCACCCTATTTTTTATTAGGTAATACAACTTACATGTTTGGGGGATTAAAATTTAAAAATAAAAATAAAAAAACAGAAGAGGAGCGAAGAAATTTTCCCTACGTTATCCCCAAAGCAATGCAACACATGCTGTAAAAACAAGCAATTTGCTTCAACTTTCTAAATGAAGTAAGAGCATAGCTGTATATGTTTGCCCACATAAGACTATCTACAGGCTGACTATTGAACCCTTCTTGACTTGATCACAAAACAGAAGAGACTTTATGCTTCTTAGAGGAAAAGTATATAAGGAAGCTAGTTCTCATATACGGGTAAGAACTCTTTGGGAAATTGATTAAAATCAGTGGAAGGAAACATTGCCTGGCTTGAAGGTAATTCAGTCCTTTTGCTTAGTTATTGACTGTTCACCTAGTGATGCTCAGTAAGACAGTAAATACCAGTTTTATAGCTCTGTCCCAAGATTTAGTAATTCTATAATGTAATTCAAGTCCAAGATTTTAATGCACATATTGGCAAAGAAAACCTTGTAGCACATCCACCCCATAGATCTTCTGCTTCATGACTTCACTAGCTGCAATCCGGCATACTTGGTCTCATATTTATAAAACCAAGCTTCACTGAAGCTTACTAGAATATAGGCATATTTTTAAATCTATTCTTGTGGAGAGTGAAATGGGGATATGTTAAAAATACTAAGGATGTAATAGTAGAACAGACTACAGAACTGTTGATAGAAATGTAGCACGTTTTGTCCCGATACCTGGGAACAAATCTTGTATTTAACAACTTGAACAAAATACAAATTGCATTTAGCCTTTTTAGAATTAACTTAAACACGCACCTAATTTTGTCTTTCCAAGATTAGCTGTATAAGTAATTCTTGTTCAGATCCTCAATCCAGTAATTACAATATTAAAGTCAGGTTTTTTGCTTAAACTTCAGTTTTCTTAAATGCTGACTGCCTAAATATTTCAGGATCTGTCATACTAATTGATGCTATGATTTTTCATCTGACAGGTTTTTTTCAGAGGCTGAGCTGTCCATTTTGGACGCTAGTGGAAGAGGTCATAGTAGTTGATTTTTGGGCTGGGTGTGACAGGATTAATGACCAAGTGCATTTCAGCATCTTAGCAGCTGTGGACCTCGCATGGTTTTGGATGTTGGTCTTGCATGCAATATATGCTTGGCAGCTCTCCAAAAAACAGAATACTGTTCCAAGATCTCAGCTGAGAAGTATTTTTCAGTAGGAAGTACATTTCCAGTTTACAGGAGCAGGCCGTCTCTCGAAGTTTTGCAAAGAGTTTTTTGATTGATATTGGATAGTTACAATAATATCTCACAAAATGCCAGGGATAGGCCTGCTGTAAAGGATGCAGCCTTCTTCCAGAAATTTTGACAAGGTTTACAGACGTGCAGAAATGTCAGATGTGTTCACTGCACAATTATGGGTTGGCTGTGCAGTACAAACTCAGTGACTCTGGCTCTGACAGGAAACATCAGATCTTACGTAGGTGTGCTGCATGAGCGCAAGTCCGTCATGCTCAGAATAGGTTGGATTTCCTGCTTGCACAGAGAAGGAATTGTATGGTGCATGTGCAACAAGTCTGGCACATCCAGAATGTGTTAGAGCTAGTAGGCGTATGCAGGCAGAGTACACAGCACTCGCTCTGTAGTGCAGATGCTTCCCAAAAGGATTGGACTTGCTTGCACGTTGGTCCTCAGCATAGATTTGCGTGGCAACCCCTTTTCTGGGCCGCCAAGTTTCACATTTGAACCTTAAAAAGCGAAAATAAATTTAGTATTTCTCTAGCCTAGTAATTTCTACTTCCATTGCACATTGTCCTATTCTCAGTTTTCAGTACAGCTCTCTGTGCTGCCTTGTAGCTGCAGTTCTCTGAAGCAGCTCCACATCCTGCACTGAAATGCTGACATCATTATTATTTTACTTCTTGTATTCCCTAAGAAGCCTCACCAAGATCAAGGTCTCATTGTGCTCATTGCTTTTAGGGAAGCTTGGGCCTGACCCTAAGCACTACAGTTGAGGTAGAAGAGAGAAAATCTGGCAGGGAAAAAAAAAAGCATCCTGTGGGTGAGAATCTGCCATGCAGGCAGTGCAGCTGCTTGTCCAGGTTCCTAAAAAGTCCCTGTCAGGCTAGGAATTCGTTCCAGACCTCAGCCCCAGGCCTCCTTTCTTTTGAAAGCCAGTACTTTATTATATGACTGTTACTTCTGCAGGCTTCAACTGGTTAACGGGAACTTAAGATGTTAGGTATTCCTTGTTTAGCAATAGCCTTATCTGCGTCCAATTGAATATAAAGTCAGCACCTGCTCTAAATTTCACTATTTTCTTTTTCTCCCCGTACGTCCTTCAGCTTTCCTTGTGCCACAGCGATGCAATGTCACTGAAACTTCACTGGAGAAAGTCAGAAGTTCATGACACAGGTAGTTTAGAAGGACAGACTTAACTGGTGATACAGTTCTCTGAGGTGCTGGTTTGTCCTTCTAGACACAAGTCAAGTGGTTCATTGGCCTGAGGCCCTATTTTAAATAAATTCATAATTTTGTTCATGCTTCAAAGAGTTTGGCTGTAATAAAGCATGTGCTCCAAAGGTCTAGAATCTGCCCATAAAAGGAAAAAGCAAATGCTATGTCTGAGGTTTATTTTGATCAAGCTGACTCAAATCTGTATTTTTAGTGTGTTCTGTATAAATTACTCAGAATTTATCATTTTAACAAGATGTTCATTACATTATTAAATACTGGAAGAGATCCTCTCTTTTCTTTTCCTCAGAACAAGATTTCTCTTCCTCCCTTACTCCATCTTTTTCCCACTCATTTGGGCATGCTTTTTAATTTTCTAACATTTGAAAATCATTGTAAAGCGAACTAGATAAATATATTAGGCACTTGAGTTTTACACATAATAATTTGTTTGCCTTTTAAATGCAAATAAAGTGACTATCAATTGAACGAAAACTATTTTTTCCTGTTTGTTTAGGATTATTTTACTGGAATATTCCTGCTGAGACCAAAGTCTCTCTTCCAGCAGAGTCAAACATTTCCTTGACATAAGAATAAAATGTCACAAAATGAAGCGCCTTGTTGAAAACGGGGTGATTTTAAAAAGTAGCATATGAGTTGGTGAATAAGGAGGCACTCTATGTAAAAAATAATACTCTGCACTTGTTCGTAGTAATAGTTTGTTGTTTTGTTAAAACAGTCTTAGTTTTGTAGTCCTCATTGGAATTAAGTGAGGAATTTTTTTAAATCGTATTATGTTTTTGAGTAGAGTCTCAGAGAAACAGAAGGAACATCTGGCCCTTGCTTTCTGAACGTCTGAACTGAATGTTTAAGTTACAGTGAATCGCAAATTTGGGTAAAATTAAATGGTTTCAGTTTTTATATTAGAGACTGAATTTCCTTTACTTTTCGGAAACCTTCCAGCAATTGAAGAGAGCTTCTCTCTTGTCTTATCAGCTCTGATGCTTGTTGCCTGTTCCCATAGTTAAAAAATCAATACGTATGTTTTTGATATTTGGCAAACAGAGGTTTAATTTTGCAGCTGCAAGATCCCTGTACGAAGGGAATGCATCTTACAGAAACAACATTTAGAGACCACTTATATATGAGAGAATACTTCTGAGTGAAACGCCATTCCATTTCTGTCAGCATTTGTTTCATTATATTTAATTACAGACAATTTGTATGTTACTGGAAATCAAAATGAAAACAAGAATAGCTGCATGCATGGCAGTATGGTAGAAAAGCCAAATTGTTTTGAATCAAAAGTTGAAACTCAGGCTGTTACAAAAATGAAAGTATGGGTTTTGAATGTGTAGTACATCTCAGAGCGCGCTCATACACATACACATTGTTACCGACCCCATGTAGCTTTTGTGCCTGTGTTATCCACTTGCCACGTCTAAAAGTGCTGTTATGGCTGTTTATAGTTCATACTGATCTCTGATAAAATGCTGGTAATTGGTCTTCTCACCATTAAGCTCTGTGCTAAACCACACATTTTTGTGACTCCTGAGCTTGTGCATCATTATTTATGAAGGGTTAATCCAACATGGTATATCTGTTCCTTGAGCATTCCTGACTTTGCAGCACAGCTAGGTCCTGTGGTTTAGACAAAATAAAGTGTTGGATGTGATCCCAGTTTTAATACTCCCAATTTATTATAACCATTGAACCCTGATCAGATCACTGATTGGATTGGATCCCAGTTTTTTAAATGTCCCAATTTATTGCTGGCTTGCAACCCTGATAAGAATACATATTTGATTAAGGCTCCAGTTTTCAAAAATTCCAGTTAATTACTTTTAGATTCTTATTAGATCATAGCTGTGTAGTATGGTATGTTGAAGTTATGAAAAAATTACTGGATGATGTTGCACAGGTCAAGGTCATAGTTTCATTTTGTGCTGACAGTATGAAGTTATCAGATTTCTGTTTATTACTGTGGCAGCACTTGCACTGGACAGGAGGACAGATTAATCCCAACCCATTGATTCTGAATGATTCTCATTTTAGATCTGGTGCTGCTCTGCATACCAGAACATGTAATAAAAGTCTACCGCTGATCATTGAGAAATTGGAGTTTGGTTATGAGTAGCTGAGGTGGACGGTTCTCACCTACCTTTCACAGGTTGTGATGTGGCATTTATAACTAAATAGCAATTTAGTGGCTGATCCACTGCTTCATGTGGCTGATCCACTGCTGGAGGACGTTTTTAAGACAACATTAGGCTGAGAGTTGATCCCAGATTGTCCTAGCTCAAGAATACTAAGAATTGAGGATAACAGAATGGCGCAAGGAGTTGGCCTTTTTCTTTAACTATTACGGTACTATTCCAGGTATCGGAGACTGCTGGAAATAGCACTTTCCAGGTGTCACAGCTGTGCCCTCTAAATTTAAGCACCCAGATTCTCATCCAAGCCATTTAGCGTCCTTGCTTTGCCCTTCATTGAGGCACTGGTTTCACTTTGCTCTGGAGACTGGTTTTCACAAGCTGTGCCGCCTGCCCACCTAAAAGGTCAGAGTAGCTTGGGGGCAATGACCTGGCTTGCATAAATGGGCCAATGCGTGGTTCTTTTTTCTATATATGGGAGTTTTATTACTTGATGTTTTTTAAAATGACACTATAAAACAGAAATACTTTAGAAACTTTTACAGGCCAAACTAATACAGCGAAACTAGCCAGTGTACTAGCCGACCTGGGTAATAGAGTGCTTTCTAGGAGACAGACTAATCTGGCCTAGGGATTTCTTTGATGCAGTACTGAATGTAGCTCAGCTCTTACCTACCCCAAAATCAATAAGGGCATAAGAATGACTTGGAAGCTGCATTTCATTCCTTGCCCTTCCATATGTGATTTATGACAGTCTATCATAAATCTTTGGCATGCACTTTGAAGTAGTGCCATGGCACAGAATTCCTGTTCTCACTCCCTTACCAATGGGAAAAAAACGAGAAAACAACTCGTGAGGATAGACAGTCAGGCAGGAAATCAGTTTGCATGTGTAATTCTGAATAGTGAGCTTAAACCAAAATAACTGAAAGTCTTAAAGCTTTGTCTGTTCAGTCAAAGCTGGGTTTTGCTTTCTAATCCGGGTCTGTTAATTAGAAACCACCAGTGAATCCCAGGCTAACAGATGGAGACTGTTCCTGTTAACAGAGAGATTCTGTTCAATAGGCTCCAGGTTCAATGTCGTATGTGTAGAATAAAGAAATGTGCATGGAATATTGTATCACATGGAGCTAGGCTTGCTCCTTCCACTGCTAGGGTTTCATTCAAATGAAGGCATAATGTTTCTGCAGTTGCGGAGATGGTTGTGTGAACTCACGAGGTCTCACGAGCTAAGTGGAGCTGCGAGTATCTATGCAGGAGGTGTTCCAAGAACAGCCGCTGGCTGAAGGAGGCGGCCCCGGGGACTCCGTAGGTGTCAGTCTTCCTGGGTCTGTTCTGAGCTATGTTACTGCACGTGGTTATGGATGTTGGGTTTTCATGAGGTGTTAAGTTAATGTTGTGTCTTCCCATGGTCATTACAGTGTCTCTGGTATTTTTCTTAAGACAGTATTACAATCCTCAGTGTTTTTGACTGATACCTACTACAGCAACTGCTGGAGCTGAGCTAGTCAGTGGCAATGAATAAGTTCATAGACTGATGTCTCTCTCTCCCCATAGTTTTTCTGCAGGTACACTGCAGTTACT
The DNA here is from genome assembly GCF_964195595.1 of Calonectris borealis. Taxonomy (NCBI): domain Eukaryota; kingdom Metazoa; phylum Chordata; class Aves; order Procellariiformes; family Procellariidae; genus Calonectris; species Calonectris borealis. The sequence continues at coordinate 29,369,692 of NC_134317.1, forward strand.
TTATACTTGTTCACTGTTTATCTGATGAACTTCTTTGAAATAATTTGCTTGATGTCTTGGTTGGAGAGGTGAATCTGTGGCTTTGACTGCAATTGGTATTGTTTCCATTCCTGACATTAAGTTCCCAATGACTAAAATACAAGCAAAGTTAAATCTTGCTTTCTAGGAGTATTCTGTTATTTTGATTCTCTTTTCATAATTATTTGTTCCAGAATGAGCTAATGTTATCAAAAGGGACTCAGATATGATGTGCACAGCACCTTACTTATCATTTAACAGAAAAGTACAAATTACAGCAGCCTGAGAATTCCTTTAAATCAGTGTTGAGAACTAGGCCTGCAACTTACCTATGGTCTGCAAAGTCCCTGCAGACTCAAGGCCATTTTGTAGGAGGAGCTTGGAGCTCTTAAAGGCATCAGAATGTCTCAGGTGAAAGATGCCAAAGTAATTTTGACAAACCTGGAGTGATTCTGCTATCTAATCCACGTTGTCACAAAACAAGGAACATCCTGTTGACAGGAGGCTGAGCAACCTGATCTGTGCAGTCAGCCTTGCTTTCAGCAGAAGATTGAAGCAGGGTGACCTTTAGAGGGTTCCTTCCAACCTAAATTTTTCTGCAATTGTCACTCCAAAAAATAACTCAGGATAGTTGTGAGTAAAGAAAATAACATAATGTAGTAAAATACAGAATATAATATACTTGGCTTTTCCAGTAGTTGGCTTTCCGTAATCTGCTGCATTTCACCCAGTGTACAACTAATGTGGACAACAGAGAGACAGAAAAACTTCCTCAGATTTAACAGCAAAGGTAAAATTCTGTTCTCGTTGAAGTTCACGGGGTGGGGGAAAATGCACTGACCTCATTAGAGCCGGAATTTTCTTTAGAGGGCAGGATCCTGTGTAAGTTGGTAATCACTCCCTGTCACCTCTGAAATAAATGGAAGAACATTAAGACTTCAGTCTTGTCTATCCAAACTTGTTGTTTTGCAGTATGAAAGGGCTATGTTTCATCTTCAGTTTGTCATAATCTTAAATTTTAAGGTCAGTGTATCTCTATCTCCTTCTTAGGTTTTTCTTTCCTCTGTTTCTTTACTTACAACCCTCCAAAGGCAGCTTCTTTGGTCAGTTCAGTGTTATTACAGATATGGGGTGGTTATCTAGAATAGGCAATATTTTATGTTTAGCCCTGGTGGATTTTATCATTGGGCCGGTTAACGCGGTTATAAGATCTATCTTGTTTAGCCCGAGTTGCAGTCTCTTACTTCCTTGAATTTGTGGCTTGCCTTTTTTATTTCCAAGACTGTTTACAACTACAGATACTAATTATGGGGGAGAAGATGTTCAAATCCAGCACAATAGAATGAGCTGGAATGAAGAAACACTTGCATAGCTTATGGGGAAGATGTTTTCGACAAATATGCCTCCAGTAGAATACCCTGAAAGATAATACTAAATTAGATATTGTTTGAGTCTTGATGAGTCCATATCAGATGTCTTGAATTTACTGGCAAGAGGTGGATTTTTATTTTATTTTATTTTAGCTATGAGACGTGCCTGCCTCTAGAGTTTTCCTAGGTGATGCTTGAAAAAATACAAATGAGTCTTCTCCTGATAAAAGATGCAGGTTTGAATAAGATCGTTAATGTCATTGTAGACCATGCCTGTGTGAAAAACGATTATGAAATAAAAAAAATTAAAAGCACTATACTGAAATTATCTCCTCAGATAGTCAAGTGAAATATACCCATTCCCATCAGTGATTATGGCTTATGAATATCTGAAGGCAGGATGTATTCAGTCCACTATTATGTAAATGAATGAAAATACAAGATTTTAGTTACCAAAATATATTTTGCTAGCAGCTAGAAAGGAATTAAAACATTAAACCCAATGGAAATCTAAGTGACCTCCTGCAGAAATAGGCTGCTTTCCTCTAGGCAACCCGTTACTCAATATATGTATGAATTAGGTAAATGAGAGACAAAAGCAGAAATGTTATGTAAAATCACAGTTGAAGCATTAAGATACTAAATCAGATGTAAATTGAGTAATCATTGCGGTATGTAGATCTCGGGGAGAGTCACATGAGTGGGGAAAAAAAAGCAATGCAGCAGCTTTTATTCTGCTGTTCACAAGGAAGAACCAAATGAGTGGAAGAATGTTTAGCATCTCAATGATCTCAAAAGACTTAAAGGATCAGGTCCTTTTTCAGAGTTTAGGTGTACCTCAAACTGATTGTACACACACTGGCTTACCTGCCCTTATTCTGCTCCTCTTACTGCGAACAGGATAGAAATTATCCTAAAAGACCTATGGCCCTGTTTCTGTTATACATTTTGTCTTTGCTTGCTATTCTTCCTTCTCCCCAGCGGAACATCTTTCATTGACTTAGCCAGCATCCTGCTCATTTATATACCTGTTTGTGCTTCCACAAAGTTTATTGCTTTTAATCCACCATACAAGAAATGTTGCTGTATTCATCTGAAGTATAAAACAAGGTCCCTTTGTGAAATACGCTGTTTTGGTCAGCAACTGCATTTTCTGTCCTGTGTTTGACTACTTAGATAGGCACCTTGGGGCTCAAATCATGTCATTCTTTGTGCTCTGCTCAGTACTAAGCACACGGTCAGTGCATGGTAAATAAAAAAATGTTGCATCACTTTTACACTTTCCCTGGAAAATCAGAAGAAACAGGATGACCCAGAGCTCATGGGGAGTGCAAGGGAGGAGGAGTTCAAACACCTCAGGAAAGCTTGTGCTTTTTTGTCATGGGCCTAGTTTGGTTACTTTTCCCTATCCAAAACTGTTCTGATGTGAAGTGCAGCCTTGCAGCTCTCTGAGTAAGAGAGCCCAGCCGAGCTTCCCACCTGCAGTTTTTACACTGCGGCCAGATCTAGTAGCTGTTGATGCCACTGAGTTGCTTCTCATGTCTCTTGTTGGGCAGCAGGTGCCCTGTCCCTCGCTTGGAGTAGCAGAGCCAGGAGGACATGCTGCTTCGAGTTTTGTCCTGATCCAAGGTGATGGCTTGTTAGACTGTGACTCACTGTGCAAAGCTCCTGTTGAGCTAGGGCTGTGTTGTCCCTCTAGAACTGCAGGTTGGGCTGTTTGTTTTATCTTGCTATTTTTTCCCTGTTGAAGGCAGTCTTTGGGTTCCACGGCTTTTAATGACACTGGCCTTCTTTGGACTACTGTGCTGGTGACATTAAGTCCTGCATTTTAATTTTCACAGAGGCTTAGAGCACTGGTTTTAGAAGCTTCAGCATTTTCTTGTTCCCCACTCACAACCCAGCCACCCACCCAGCTTCCACCTGGTGGCCAAGAGATGAGGGGTATCTCTTCTGGCTCTTCCTAGCCCTCTCATTCTATTCCCAAAAGCATTTCTGGGTCTGCTCCAAAAGTCACTTCTGCTCAGCTCTTCTGGAGTTTTCTTGAGGTGGTCCATATCCCTTCCTGCAGCTGCCTCACTCTGCGTGCGCTGCAGTCTTTTAAGCCAGCTTTTGCCTGTCAGTATCTCTGTCACTGATGTCAGGCTAAAGCGTTTTACATTGTGTTTGTCACAGGCGGCGAATACATATGTGGTCATTGACAGTAGCTCAGCAGAAACACAATAACTTGTTAAGCCACAGTAACTCAATCCTGTGTCTGAGCTGCAGCTGGAAGGAGCTGTTTGGGCTGTTAACCCTTTTTATGGCTGCACTGCACTCTAGGTTTATCCATCTTTTAATGTGTTAAATGAGAAATCACCATATATGATTTGTGTGAATATATCAGATGGGAAGATTGTTTGAAGGATAAATGAGAACGTTTCCTTGATTTATAGCTCTGGGGGTGTGCTACTGAACAGCATGTGAGGTATAGAGAAGTGTTTTCAAAATACCACATCCCACTTCCAGAAGTACATTAGGTATATAGGATCCTGTCTGCATTTGACTTCTACAAGTAGGATGCAACATGTTTTGGAAATGTTAGCTATAGTTCTGTTGAGGTTATATATTTTATTAAACTATATTTTTTTTTGCTGAAATTATTTGTTGTAAAGAAAGGTTCTAGTGATAGCTAGTGGGTCTTGAAAGCAACAGAAAAGATTAGGATAGGATATGTATTTGGACGCTGTTGAGAAAAAGATGGGTCACAGGAAAAGAAAAAGGTCATTGCTTGATACGGCACTTCTGTTGCCTGTCCTCTGGCTGCTTGTGTGCAAAGGTTGTGTTTTTACAGAAACAGAGCTAAGGGAAGTTGATGTAGCTGTCGTGCAGTGATTTAACTGGAGAGCATGATGTTCAGGTGGCGGAAAAGAGCAAGCAGGATTGATATGGGATACCCAAAAGGAAATATATCTAACTTCCCTTCATTCTGTGTGAGTTTTTCTTTTCCCTTTCCCTCATCAGGAAGTTTGTAGAAACTTCAGTGCTACGCTAAATTGTTCAGATGGTGACCTGTGCCTCTCCTCATCTCTGGTTTCACTGCCAGCATCATGGTGCTGAGTGACATTTTATCTTTTGTCACAAATTTGCACCAGTTGTTTAACGAGACCCATCCTGTGCTGTGAGTTTGGAGCTGTCTTGTAGTAATTGTTTGATCATAATAACTGTAAGCTGATTGCTATGATAGTTGTGTTGATTTGGAAGTTTGGGGCTTGGGGGGCGGGGGGCTTTGGTGGTGGGGAGTAAAGATAATGCTGTTTCAGATAAGAAGAAATGCAGAGGAAGGTGCAGAAATGGTAAACGACTAGAGTGGGATATAGCAGAAGTAGCCTGCTTAGCAGGGTTGGCAGAGCATTATAGGAGTGATGGAAGGAACAGCACATTCATTTTTTGTATGCCAGCAAAGAACTGCTGGGCACCTACTGGGATGTGCTATAGAAAAGATTGCTTTAAAACTGGGTGAAAACATGACGCTGAAATACAGTGCGGATATTTAAAACTTCACAAAAATGTGAAGAAACTTCAAAGGTGAAAAACATAAGAGAAGGCATGGAAGGACAGGTAAATAGAAAGAAACTAAAACCAGCCATCTGATAGTTCGTTTCCCTATATTTGAACATTTGGATTGAAATGCAAAAGAGATCACTGAGCAAATTTCATAGATTTGTGTGGAAGAGTAAAAAGGAAACAAGAAATATTAATGCAATTATAATAGCCATATTGAAAAGATGAAACATTGATCATGAAGAATTTCACATAACCTGGTATTGACTGGTCCATGTAATATAGAATGGAAATAATTGTTCTTGAGCAGGTTCAACTTATAATAGTGGCAGCGATTGAAGATTGCATTCAGAAGAAGAAGTTGAAGAAGCTAGGCTTTTTCACAGGAACAAAAGAAAATTGTGGTGACCTAATTCCAGCTTTTGTTGTGCAGAATATACCAGTATTGATAGCAGGACAAATTACTCTCACTGTCAGACATGAAAGCAAGATTCACGTGATGCTGCCGTGCTGCACTACTCTTGCTTTCAAATAGGTCTTAAATACCGAGGGGACAGATGATGTATTGGTCCAAAGAACATTATGGCTCATCATTTTCTGAGAAACTGCTGTGACTCTTCTCAGGACTGTGTGCTATGCCTTCTGCACTGGCGTGTGATAAGACCGTTCCTTGAAATGGCGGTTGTCCTCCCATTTTTCTGCCTGTATCATCCCACAAGGACTTGTGTGTGACATGAAACTTGTACCTCATATGACATATTCCTGCACTGAAGTCTTTGTTTAGGCTTTTTTGGTCACTAAGTGAGGGTGAAGCCCTCCACAATTTCCCAGGTTTTTAAGACCATTCGGTGCTTTTTCAGAGTTAATCTGGAAGACGGCAACAATCTCAAAGTGCTTTATGCATTTTAGCAGAAGAAGAGCAGGATAATCGGAGGCAAGGACTGCTACCAAACTGACAGAGTTATTGGGTGCAGGAGCTAACAGTTACTTGTGTGATTTTTGTTTTGTTTTTTTTTTTTTTAATTGAACAAAGATAGTTCCTTTGTTTTTACATTTCTGACATAATCCCATGTGGGACATTTAAAATATTAATCCATCTGTGAGAGGGTTTCTCTTGAAGTCCCTGTGTGTATAAAAGATGGAAATCAGCGGCGTAGGCCTCCCACCCTGCTTCACTGGTGTCTGAGGCCTTATCTGCAATGGAAATCCATCCCTGTCCTTATAGTATGATGAGTGCTCTCGGACGATGAGCTACCCGAAAAGACCGGTTTTTACGTAAATGGACCAAGTGATAACTTTGCCCCAAATTCCTTTATGTGAGCGATCAACGTGGTGTTTCACTCACGGGCACGGGCAGATTGGCTCCTTCCACCACCCCTGCTGCATAATCTCTCTTTTATCTTTATTCACAAACCCTTGGAGGATAAAGGCTTTGCACACTTTCAGCTGCTCTCTAATTATTACTCATTTGCTAGCAATGGTTTGTGGTTTAGATAGAAATGCAAGCTGACCACTGCTTTTTAGTTTCTGTTTTCATATATAGCTCCTCGGTGTTGACTTTCTTCCCATGCCATCGTCCATTGCTTTATGAATAAAAGCATGACTTTTACCAAGGTCTATACCAGTGTCACCATTAGTTTTACAAAGAATAAGTTGTATGTCCCATCGTTCCTCAAATGCCATTAAACTCTCACTGTCCCAGGAAGCCATCAGCCAGCTAAGCCAGTGCAATTGGCAGTAAAGTGAGAGAATATGTGCCTTACTAACGGAATTGATCACATATTGACACCAGACTATGCCCTCCATAAGGTTCTCCAATAAAATCTCCCTTGAGGGTAGTCAGAATTGTGCAGAATCAAAGGCTCATTTTGCAATCTGCGACTTCTTCAAGACACTGCCTTACCCTGGGTGAGGTTGCACTTGAGCATAGCACCTATCCTGACCCGGGCCACCATTTGAATTTGGTTTAACCCCAGCCGGCAACACAGCTGCTCGCTCACTCGCCCCCGGTGGGATGGGGGAGAGAATCAGAAGGGTAAAAGTGAGAAAACCCGTGGGTTGAGGTAAAGGCAGTTTAACAGGTAAAGCAAAAGCCGCGCACGCAAGCAAAGCAAACCAAGGAATTCATTCACTCCTTCCCACCGGCAGGCAGGTGTTCAGCCATCTCCAGGACAGCAGGGCTCCATCACGCGTAACGGTTACTTGGGAAGACAAACGCCATCACTCCGAACATCCCCCCCCTTCCTCCTTTTTCCCCCAGCTTTATATGCTGAGCATGACGTCATATGGTATGGAATATCCCTCTGGCCAGTTGGGGTCAGCTGTCCCGGTTGTGTCCCCTCCCAGCTTCTTGTGCCCCCCCCAGCCTGCTCGCTGGTGGGGTGGGGTGAGAAGCAGACAAGGCCTTGACTCTGGGTGAGCACTGCTCAGCAGGAACGAAAACATCCCTCTGTTATCAACACTGTTTCCAGCACAAATCCAAAACATAGCCCCATACTAGCTGCTATGAAGAAAATTAATTCTACCCCAGCCAAAACCAGCACAGAATTCAAAGCAGGGAATGTGTGTGGCATGAAAACCTGAAGCAAAAGAGAAGTGGAATAAAGGTTACGGGAGGAGGAGGTGATTGTACAGGGAAAGAAGCTCCAGAAAGAAAAAAGGAGAAATTCTTGGGAAGCCTCGGTGTAGAAACCTGAGAGGTGTTAAGGATATAGACGGATTGTAGCTTATTTCTTCTTATCATCCTTTCATCTCTAAGAACTACTGTAGTAGATTACATTAAGGCTTTGTGAGTATTTTTAATGATATCTGAAGAAAAATGAAAGAAAATGGACTAACTAGGCTGGGATCAGGAAGTTGAGGAAAAGCAGAAATGGTGTGCTGGGAAGATATTCTCTCACATAATCTTTATATTAAAATGTTTCATAGAATCATAGAATATCTCAAGTGGGAAGGGACCCATAAGGATCATCAAGTCCAACTCCCTGCTCCTCGAAGGACTACCTAAAACGAAATCATACCACTTCCTTGGGGAGCCTGTTCCAGGGACTGACCACCCTCTCAGTGAAGAACTTTTTCCTAATGTCCAATCTGAACTTCCCCTGACACAGGTTCATGCTATTTCCTCGTGTCCTATCGCTGGTCACCAGAGAGAGGAGATCAGCACCTCCCCCTCCACCATCCCCCTTGAGGAAGTTGTAGTCAGTGATGAGGTCACCCCTCAGGCTTCTCTTCTCCAAGCTGAACAAACCAAGTGACTTCAGCTGCTCCTCATAAGTCTTGCCCTTGAGACCTTTCACCATCTTGGTCGCCCTTGTCTGGACACACTGTAATAGTTTGAAGTCCTTCTTACGCTGGGGTGCCCAAAACTGCACATGATACTCGAGTACTGGGGAGAAGAAAGGTCATGTGCTTCACTGAAGGAAAGCAGAGTGGATAGCAGGCACCCCCCCGACTGTCAAGGACTGTATCATCTGCAGGCTCATCCTGCTGTAAAGTATGGTACATTCTAAGTGTTAAAAACTAGCATCATCTCTAGGTATGTCCTAGCACAGTTAACGGAGAGGTGTAACTAGAAAGTATGCGTGATACACATTAAGGTACACAAGTATATATGTAGAAAGGCATGCTGTTCTCATTAGAATTATTTGTGAACCTTTTTAGCTACAAATTATTTGAAAAGTATTAGCGTTTATTTTGATGATACAATTCTAATGAAGCAAATTAAACGGTATGAATCCTATTCTGCACTTAATAGCTCCTGTCTGTCAGACTGGAAGCTCCCAATGTGCTCATCTGTTTCTTTAGGGGAACAATTTTCTCCATGTCTTTTAAAGACTTTCTCTAGAACATCTTCATTTTTCACTCTGCAGAGTCCTGAGGCCATTATACTTTACTGGGGTAACCAAGTTTGCTAGACCGTTTTTACTTATTCTTCTATGGTACAAATTAAACTATTCTTTCTACACTGCTGCTGTACTTCAGATACAGTCAACAGCAAATGTTGACTACTTCTGTCAGGCAGCACTGCATCTCTGTATCTGTCTTCCCTTCTTTGTTATTTCTTCCATGCTCCGTTATTTTCTGTAAATGCTATTTATTATGTACTGTGGTCAGCATTCTGCCAGATCCATCTCACTGCATTTAATTACGCTGTGTTGAAGAGTAGCTGAGCACTTGGAAGTTGCACGCTCACAGAGCCTTGCTATAGGTTTTTTTTCTCCAGCATGAATGTTGAATCATTGAATATCAGCTGAGTTTGAAATTTACCTGAATATGTTTTACTATTCCAAAGAGATTACACAATGGCCCTGATTAGCAGCAGCATTTTGTAATATCACTTAAGGCTTTATCACAGTGGAGTACTGCCAGTAATAGTCTTTAATTCACTTATATGTACCAATTCATCTCTGTCAGGTTTCTATTAATTTCTTTGCTGTTTTACTTTGTCCCTATCCCCTATATAGTAAGGCATGATTTCCACATTTATGTAGCCAAAATAAAATTTTAAAAAATTAAATCTTCAGCAAATTAACTGTGGTCCTTTGATTTGAGACAACTGTGCCATCTCTCCATTTATGTTCACGTTTAATCCACTTTTCACAAGTTAATGTATTTAGGAGAATCTAGGTGGGTCAAGTGACCAAGGGGCAGTAACAATTTTACTGGCTAATTTAGATAGAAGTTTCAGGATTGGGTTAGGTATATTAACTGCAAAGTGGAGAGTAGATGTAGAATTAAACTCTATGTGTGTTCATGCACACACACACACACTTGTGAAAAGCCACACTATTCAGCATTGATTTTTTTCATCAGAATGATGACCAACCTTGGTTACAAAGGTGATTGCCAGAGATAAAGAACAAAATTGCTGCATGCACCATTTTGTTTTATCTGGCACCGGTTTCACAGCGTACTGGAAGATCTAAACAGTTGGGTTTGGGTTTGGTGCTCCAAATTTGTGTGATGAATCAGTGTCTGTGGTTGCTGTTGAAGCAGATCCAACTGTGTATTTGTTCTTTCTTTTTAATTGTTAGGATTGGTGCAAAGCATCAGGAGTTACGGCAAAAGCAACTGAGAGGCCTGAGTGATTATTCTACTGGTCCTGGAGGGCCTGACATTGATGATGATGAGATGGATCCAAATTATGCCAGAGTAAACCACTTCCGAGAGGTTTATCCATCAGCAAGCATCTACAGGCCATCATCACCAGCAGCAGCAGAAACCTTTGTATATCCACGTGATTCTCCTTCAGCACCAATAGAGAGGGAGCACTTGGAAGGACTGTATGCAAAAATAAACAAGCAGCACTACCCACAGACTCCTGGTGACAGGTAATATTGCCACCTGGCATTACAAACATTGGTAGCTTCTTAGGGAGAGAGCCTAGGGCTAGGTGGGGGGGGCTGTTCAGATGCCCCAGACCCCTCTATTTACTGACTAGAAAGCTATGGACTTCCTCTTAACCAAAACCATGATTTGCTGCAGCAGTACCCCCAAAGCATCTAAGCAAGGCAGCAGTCAAACAGAAATCATTAAAGAAAAGTCCATATTTCACAAACAGAATGAATGAACTGACTCCAGTCCAATTTCTGCACTGCTGAGAGAGTGTTTTTCCCTCTTTCAATCGGGAAAAGTTCTTACCCTGCAGCAAAAATAATCCTGTTTTCAGATCCCTTTCGATCCTGCTGATCATCAAGTGCCTATTAGTAACAGGTTTTGTATGATAGCATGATATATTGCATATGTTTATGGTTTAGTTTTCCCCAGCTGTGTGATATTATGCGCTTTCAATTAGGTTGGGGAGAGAACTGGGAATCATGGCATTTTTATGCAGACTGTGAAGTGTGGCTTCACAAGACTGATTGCCTTTCACAGCCTTTCCAATAGCCAAGTGGGAAGGAAAGAGCAATTTTTAATCCTTACTGTCAAGCTTCCAGGGTGATAGCATTAAAGAAAGATGGTCAAGTTTTTCCCTGGGTTAAAAAGAAAACAGAAATTCCTTTGAGTTGGTAATGTACCCACCATGATGATGATTTTAAAACTGGTTGCTTCTGGAATTTAGGGCTAAAAGAACGTAAGACTTCATTACTATCATGGCATTAATATATCGATGTTGGGTTTTTCAAACCAATGTATGAGTGAGTAGGCAAGATATACAAGTCTATGTGAAAAGAAGAGCTGACAGAGTAACATGGGGGACTTGAGGAATTGTTCATGCTTTGAGTTCATATTACAATCTGTAGTGTCACCCCATAGCCTCAATCTGTGCTATGTGATACCACACTTGTTAATTTTGGAGAAATATGTGAGCACAGATATAGGAGTGTTTTCAGTTCATGGCATCATAATACATTAAAAACGTCTACTGAGTCATTGTTATAAATAGTCATAAAACACTTCTGACATAAATCTAAGTTTGTAGCAGGGAATGGGCCAAGTATCTCTCTTTTTCACCTAAATACAGTATGGTAGAGATCTTTCCAAACATAATGACATTGCTAATTTTTTTCTTCCATATTTTTAACTCTTCCCCTACTACATAAGGGTGAAGAGGGTGAAATAAGAGGTAGTGATCGCAGCTTTTTGCCATCTAGCGGGTTTTGCTTTACTAGAAAAGTCTTGAGGCAATTGTCACCGAAGTCACATAAACATTTGTATATAGCGAAGGGATCAGAAACTGAGTTCATACTAACCCAATAAACCAACATCTGAGAATTCCCAGTGGGAGGGAGTCTAAATTCAGGTTCATATATTTTTCAAATATAAATATATACAGATATAACTCAATTGGAGTAAGTAAGATATTGTCAGAAAGGTTGCTTCATAATTTCACTTTTAACAGGACTTCATAGTTTTACATTTTAAAAATGTCATCAGTTTTGAAGTGTGGTCTATACATTGTTTTTTTCATGCAGCAAAAAGAAATGCTCAAGTCTTTCCCTCTGGCCTTTTTTATTTGGTTGCTTGTATTGTGGTTGTAACCACACTGAATGAACTCTTGACTTGCTATGTGGACGAGACTGAAGTCCCAACCAGGATTGGATTTGGTGTTGGGATCCTGGATTTGAGTGTGAATTTAGCTGTAATTGCATGATAGCATGGTACCTCAGTGAAAAACTAAAACCAAAATATCTAACAGGCAAGAAAAGTTACCTCATATCTGAGCCCGTGATCAGAAGTCATGCTGAGAGGCTGTTCTGTCTGTGTTGATTCTGCACTGAAAGACAAACAGTCCACAACAACTTTGCTTTGTTGAATTTCTCAGGCTTGTAGAGACTCTTTAACCAGATTAGGAAAAGATAGGAAATGTGGGATTCTTATTAGGCTGCCTTTGTTCTTTTTTTAAATCTTTCTTTCCTTTGTCTCAGAGACAAAAAGGTGGTTGTTATTCGCCAACAGAAATGTGCCAAACGTGAATAATTTTATGTGAATTTATGCAGTGGGTCGTGAGGTCTCAGCCAGCAGTTGTTGAATATAGTGGCAACTTCAGGCAAGGAAATCTTTCTGTGCTAGAGAGAGAGTATTGAAAGGAGAAAGAGATGTGGAAAGAAAAACATGTGGATAACATGTTAATTACAAAATCAAATCTGCTTTCAAGGGTCAAGTATGAAAACTACCTTGTCTGCCTCAAAATGATGGGAAAGGGCTAGAATGGATGCTTATTAGCCAAACCAAAGTTATTTTGTGTTTGCAGGGCTGAACATTTATCAACACATTTGTCATGTAATAGCTCGTGCTTTGGTCTTGCTAACGCATGCATGCTCGCTCTCAAAGTTTTGCTATTAATTTTACTTTAGATGGATGGCTTTTTCTCCCACCTCTGACTCTCAACTTGTAATGTAGTGTGTGGAGACTTGATCAGCGACTAAAGTAAATGGGTTTTGGGGTAGAAGGGGGATTTGAACACGGAGAGAATAGATGATTTCATTTTGGCCTGGGAATTCTAGTTATGTGTCATTATGACAGAGAATTAAAACTCATCATTTGAAACAAGAAGTTCATTTTTATTTTATTCTATTTTTGCAGAAGAATGTATTAACATAATTAATGCCTTTTAAAACTTGGAGGCCATTTGTAAAGTAAGAAGCTTAGTGGTCAGATAAGTGCTGTTCACAATTTGTGTACGCTTACTTATCTTCCCCTTTCTCATCACCAGAATCCACTGAGTGTTCCTGGTTCATTCTTCTCAGTAGATTTGCAGTTTAAACTGAGAATCTCCCTCAGTATTCAGAAAAGCAATAGGCTGCACATGTATGAAGTCTGTTGTTTTAATCATAATGAAGTATGTTTGCTGCCTCCAAGCACTGCTCCTCAGGGCACACACAGACCTGCTTCACATTGCTCTTTGCATACTAACATCCCCTTATCTATGCTTGCATCTGGCATCTCAGGGGTTTTTGCTTTGGGTTTTTCGGGGGTTTGCTTTGTGTCTCATTTGCAACTGTTGTGTAACGTTCTTCTGCAGTGCTTCACAATTGTTGATTTTCATTCCGACGATGACTATATTCAGTGCAATAGATGTAATTTTTTGTGTATATTTTGCTGAAAGCTTTGGGATTCTTAACTGAGAGAGGTGCTATATAAATGTAAATTGTCCTTATTAATGAATATAGCGAAAGCATTAGCATGATCAGTGTATTCTGTGAATGTTAAGTTAAAGAGAGTGAAAAAAAAATTAGCTGGCAAAATCACACATTTCTTTGTAAATCAAGCATTTTTCTGTTTATTTCTAATTAGCCACAATTTTCTGTAATGCAAATGGCATCCCAAAGGATGGTGCAGCCTGCACAGCCACCTTGTGCAGCTGGGGAACTCGCAGGGTCTTTGCCTGAGATGCTGTATGTTTCCCCAGCCTGTGGCAGAGTCTGGGTGATCTGTGGCCCATATGTTCCTGAAACAAGTGGTAAGTCACATCTCTCTGAGTTTAGTCATCAAGGCTGTACCATGACAGTGCTATGACATGTCAGAGCCTAGGTGTCAGACCAAAGCCAAAAGAGCATATGCACAACGCTATTATCACTTAAATGTCAGGCATGTCACATGGTGCAATCCTTTCTCACGTTTCAAATAAGCAATTTCCTCTTTTTTCCTCCCTTGAACATGGTGCTGTCAAGTATATCCAAACACCCCGAGTACATCTCCGGAAAGGTTCTAGAGACTTTGCTCAACTTATTTCCTCAGCCCAGAACTATGAAACATTTAAAGTCTGATGCCAAACTCATTGCCAAGTATAATTTTTCATTTATTTGTGTGTCTTATCTTGGGGAATTTCAAAGTGCTGGTCTGACAAAAATGAATACAGTTTTCCTTTGTTTAGCAAGAATAGATTCAGAGCTGTATCTTGTTGCAGATTTAAAAAATACTGACAAAAAACCCAACACTGTTTTATTATATAGGAGTAGAGTCCAAAGCCCCAGTCTGATCCAGCTTTCCATTTTTGGAGATGCTATGTTGGGTCCCACTGTGCAAGATCTTATACTCTATGATGTTAATTAATTAATTGAAAAATGGATCTTCCTTATTACAAGGTGAAAGTTTCCTTATGGAAACTTGCACTCTTCCAGAATGTTCAATCTAGCAGCATACAAAGTTGAAAATGGAGAAATGAAACCCATACCTCTGCGCAACCCTAACTCTGCCCCTCGCATCCCACCCTCAGAGCTGGCCAGAGTTACGAGAGAGAGGGGCAAGACATTGGGCAGTCTGCCTCTACCTGGAAAGGATCAAATGGAAAAATTACTGTTGCGTCCTGAGAAACTAAATGGCAAATGTAAGCTATGTGTAAGCCTGAGAGGAGAGTAAAAAGGGTCCAGAGTTTTGAAATTTAGCAAAGGGAGCATTTTTTTACTAAAAAGCAGGCTAAATGCTTGTCTTTTGGGCAGGTGTAGGTCGCTCCTATCCTGCTCAATCCAAAACCATAGGAATCCAGAGCTGAACAGAAAAGGCTTTGTTAAAAAAGGGCAAGTTAGGGTTGCCCAGGTATGTTACTTAGCCCTATATTTCTAGTCAGCCAGAAACTGAAGTTTTCTTTTTCTCAGTACAAAGTACAGTTGGCATTGCTCACTGTGCATCCATCTACAACACCTTTTATCACTGAATAGCAAAAAAGCAATCCACTGCTCTAGGAGTGGGTGGTCCTTTACTCAGGAATGGTTATTCTTCAAGATGGATACTGTGGAGGCAAGGTAGAAATGGAATGAGGCTGTGTAATATCTACATACCCTTTGCCACTATACCTTGTGTTACACTGGAAAGAGAATTATGGTCGTGCATTGAAATATTTTGATTTACGAAGCATGGCAAGTACGAGTAAGCCATGCGCTCTCTCTTACCACATAGCTGCTTCTGCTTGGTGTCCTAAAATCATCTACGTTGTTTCCCTGTCCTTTACTACCCTATGCCTCCTGAGACTGTCCTCTGACTCCTTTACCTCTGGAATTTATTTTTTCTGAAACGTACCGTGAGGTCTTCCGAACCTTTGGCTGCAATCCGGTCACTGTTCCCCATAATGTTGAAACAGAAACTTAATGTTTGGCAGCTTACTGTCCTTCCTGGCTGATTGAATTTAACTGTTGTCAGAAATCTAACTGGCATTGGCAAGTACAGCAGAAGTTCAGTGGCTCCTGGGGGCTCTCAGTAGAGTGTCCTGCTCATGGGAGCAGGGCAGTCCAGAAACCCCTTTGGCCACCAGTTCCACAGGAGTGGAAATTGTGCCACTGAAGTTACACTTGTACTGTGTTTTTTGCTCCTGATCCTATTTGCAGTTTTCTTCCTCAGAAAGGACAAATACGTACTGCATGCTCACTATGCTAACTAGGGAAAATGTTGAGTACCTGGACCTCCTGGGATATGTTTAAATGAGCCTTGGTTTTATTTCCCACCTATATGGGGAAAAAAAAATCTACGGGTAGCATTCAAGAAAAACTACTTTACAGATGGAGTTCAAAGTGCTATTTCCCAGGAACCCCTCATCCAGATCCTTCCAACTTTGGGACCCTAGCCCTATCGTTCACTTCTTGTGGAAACCCCAGAGCATTTTAGAGCATGTCTAAACAGAAGGAAGTTGTCAAACTTTTACCGGAGCAGAGCTGCTGCTGCCATGTAATGTGTGCATGCTTGTTCGAGGCCATGCATTCTTTAGCAGAAATAAATTCTGTCTGGAATGGTCACAAATCTGCCTGCGTGCATCCTGCCTGCTAGGGTTTGCATTTGGATCACCTCACTTATTGACAGATGTGTAAAATTTTATATACTGCACTCCCACAACTCCCTTGTGACTGTCCTGCTGCAGATGCTGGTGAGCCTGAGTTTTGGCAGCTGTGTTAAGCATTCGTATGTGTTCAGGTTTTTGGTTTTTTTTTTTTTCCCCTCCAGCCCTGTCTTTTCTTATGTGATATATTATTGCATGGAATTATTTTACGTTAATTCTGCCTATTTATTGGTAATGTCCTATTCTTTCAGTCATTTGGATGCAAATGCAAAAGATAGATCCCTGGAGAAAGAGCAGGTCTGTTACTGGAAGATGAGACCATACCAGAGGATACAGAGTGAAATGCAGATGGTGTTGTCAGCCTCTTAAATGTACAAATAAAGACAAAATGAGATCGTCCATGCAGCTGGAATGAAATCATATGGCCTTGCATGTGTTCCTGCCATAGCGTATTTCCTAGTGTGAGCAAGAGATGCTAAATTTTGTCTTATGCAGGATGTTGTTTGACCAAAAGCTCATATTTGCTCCTTTAATCAGCAGCAGAATAATGTGTGTATGCATTAACTTTTCTCGGCACAATATTTTTTTAACAAAACACCATTTAATTTTAAATGCTAATATGTGTGTGCGGTCAGTTAAGAAGCCAGAATTGACTATAGGGCTGGTAAGCTCCAAGAAAGAGAGAGGGAGATCATTACACTGCTGCTCATAGATAGCTGTTTGTGAACCAGATGATAATGTGCAAAATTAAGATTTCGTAAGTGGCATTTTAAATGAATGGCTAATGGCTGAAGATTAATTAAACAGTCAGAGTTGTTCAAAAGAGAAGCTGTTAAAATCTTGTTTATAGGCCAGTCACTTCCATACTTAAAGTGCAAACCCTAATAGCATGTGGTATTTCCATTTAGAAGGCAAGCAATGTAACTAGGATATTTTCCTTGAACAAGGAAATCTACCTTACTGGATACTTAGCATGGGTGGATAGATGTAGCATTGTGTACTGTGTTTTATTCTTCCTAATTAATAGTTGTCTAGTAGCAGTACAGACAGAGAAATGCTTTTCCTCTGAGAATTTGGTAATCTTAAATAAAATTGCTAAATCTTATTTTAATTAAAGTGTAAGGGACATGGTTAAATCTGATGTCGTTCTATTTTCCCACTACTCTCCAGTAGTCCGTTCGACTTCATATACTTTCGGGTTTTCAAAATGCCCAGCTTTTCATTGCTCGAGGTTGTCTTCTGTCAGAATGAGTCTCTTTGGCCCCATCATTAGCCTTGCAGAGTTGCTCTAGCTAAGAAAAAAAAAAAAAAGGTATGTTTTCGGTCAGCTTTATTCTGCACTGCAATTCTGGCTAAATGATGAATGTTAACCTAGTCCCATTTCCCTGATTGAAGAGAAACAACAAGCAGAAGGTCGTTATGCTGCTCACAGTTGTGAGACTTGTCCTTCCAGCAAGTCCTTTGCCAAGAAACTGTTTGTTTGTCTTTTGTTTTCCCTTTCTCTCAGCCCAGTTCCCAATCTTTTTGTTAACTATCTGCTGGTTTTCCCCCAGCTTCCCGACACAGTACTTTTGCCTTACCATCTCCTAGCTTCTGGATATGCAAGTAGTTCCAGAGAAAGGCCTGGTGACTTGGCCTCGTGCAAGCTTTGCTGTGTAGCCCACTGTAAGATGAATCAACAGGGCTGACCTCAGGGAGCTCGCACTCTATCCAAGCCATGGCTTTCAAAAACTCCTAAGTTTTTTCCTAGCTGCTACTAGTTAAATGGAAGAAAGGGATTCTTTCTTTCATTGTAGAGATAATCTTTGTTTAGTAAAACTGACCAGTAGATGAGGTATCGTCCAGGTCTGCACATACTAAGAATCTGTCTTTTTTGGAGGTGGAAGAGTTTGGACATGAGGAGCATAGACCAACTCATGTGTGTGAGCGTCCGTATGTTCAGGCTCCAGGTGATGACATGAGCTCACAGCAAGTTCTGTCCTGACTTTTCACTTTGTTGAGATAAATTAGTGGCTTCTGATCAAACTGTTTTTAAAAAATAGGCAAAGTTTAGTGGGAGGCAAAGAATCCTTTCCCAGAAATCTTAAAGTAATGGACAAAGGGTTCAGTTTGGAGGAGAGGGAAAAAAGGGCTATCACCAGACTGCTTCAAAATGCTGAGTAGTTCCAGTTAAGACAGCAGTGGTATCTGTCTAATAAGGATGAAGAAGTAACTCTTAGGTGTGACAGGGAAAATGGACATTGACTGGAGCCATGAGAAATGTTTTCGCAGTGTCTTCACTTCTGTTCGAGGTTATCCAAGGTCAGTGGGACCTGTGCTAACACGTTCCTCTGAGCTACAGGTAAAGCAATCCCCAGCCCCCCTCTTCATTAAGCAGTGAGGAGCATAACTGAGTCCTGAGAGTCTTCAAGTGACATCCCACAGTTTCTCATATGTTCTCAAAATAAACAGTCGATCGGTTTTTTCAGTTCACCAGGACAAACTCTTACACCAGTTGAGATGACTGCAGCACAGGGAACCATCGGGCACATCTCAGACCTGCCAGGTTACACTGCCACCAGGAGCAACACAGGAGCTCTGGTAGGGTTTTCCAGCGTGACTACTTGTGTCTAGGCAAAGTGCTTATATGAGTGTGGTACTCATACAGCTTAAATGTGTGGTGCAAACCTTACAATGGAAACTGTTGTCTCTGTGCATCCATGAGATGTAGGGAATTTTTGCCACATTTTGAGAAGATTGTTTATACACTGGTTTTTCTGCAGTCCCAGTTTACCTGAGGTTTACACTGGCAGATCTTTAAGTTTTTTCTGCTAATCTTAATTCTTCTGTTCCACTGAGTGACTTAGCTCTCAACATAATAAGATACAAAATCTCTAATGGGGCCACAGATCTGACCTCAGAATGAGTTGATGGGAACCTTCTCATGGAGGGTTCAAGCATCTAATAGCAGGATAAAACGACTGCTCCTAAAGAGTCCAGGACCTTGCTCCCTGCTTGTGTCAAGATGCCAGTGGTGAAACGTTACCCAAGCACTTAGTAAGCAGCATTGCCGATAGCAAGTGTAGGTGGAAGCACGAACCAGATCTTTCAGTTAGCAGAAAACTGTAAGAATTGATGTTGTTTGAAAAGCTGAAAATCACTCAATATTGTGCTAGCAAAAATATTGGGAGGACTGATAAGATGTGATGGAAATGGCTTAATAGGCAACAGGATGCTGAATAAAAAGAGAATAATTGTGATTATTGTCTGACAGCTGTGCAGAGGATACAGTCGATGACACTCTAAAATGTGCTATTTTTCAATCCATGATCACAAGTCCACTGGCACAGTCCGTAATCCAAGGGGTCATAGTAAGGCAAGAAATAGTTTATTGTTTCATCAGCTCAGGTCTTCTGATGTAGTTAAGTTGGTATATCCTCTGAACCTCTGTGACTGTCCTTACATCCCCGCAGGGAGACCTGGCACCATATGGAGTCCGCTGTACTGTGGCTAAGGAGCAGTTTCTCTGGCAGGCCATGCAGCAGCAGAACATTTGTTGACATTGATCAAGGTATCAGTATTGATCTTGGGATGGTCTAAGAGAATTGTGACTATTTTGTGGAGAGTGATGTTAGACTGTCATAGAAAAAGAAATAAATAATTTGTCTTAAACTACATTGTGGCCTGCATCTGAGAGAAAGTGAAGTCTTTCATTAGGACAGAGGGATGTGAGAAAATGATGTTGCTTCAGATAACCACGCTGGTTATCTTTTTTTATCGCTAACTTGTCCTTGGTGTCTGGAGGCCATTTTTAGAAATGTGGAGCGTGATTGCATGAAAGATTTTATACTCTGCAGTTGCCTGCAAAACAGGTAGCTGCCTTCATTTTTTCATTCCACCAAGCTCAAGAGAGAAACAAAAAAACAACTCATGATAAAAAAGATGCAAGAGGAGTGAGTGTGAGATACCTTTAGAAAGTGCTAAAAATGAAATAAACGTAACATACTTGTAGAGCAATAAATGTCCTCTTGATATTTTTTCCACCCCCCCTCCTTGTTTCTCTCCAGTTTCCTACTTGTGTACTGGTAGGTCAGTGTGACACCTTTCCAGTGTCACAGTCCTCTCTTGAATCTGCACTCTGGCAGGTTGTTAGCCCCTTCGCTCCAGTGACTTGGAAGCAGTGAGGAGAAACGAGAAGGAGCCAACTAATGTTTTAACATTTCAAACAACGTCTTATTGTTCAGTCTTTGACCTATATTTATAGTTTAATTTCTTCATTCACTTAAAATTTTAATCTTAAATAAAATTTTTCAGCCTAATAGTATCTTAGGGGCATTTCTTCTCAAAGCAGTATTAGCTAGAACATGTCCTTCAGCTGTGGAGTTTATCTGTTATGAACACTTCTGCCCTTAGGCTTTGATGCCTACTTAGTCCTGGATATGGTTATTACCTTGTAAATGGGAATCAACGGCAACTGATCATTATGGTATTTACATAAAATGCATGGAAAACAATTATTTTGAGACTGGCCTGTAAGTTTAAGCATAGAACATGTTTCTAATGCAAGTGTTGTACATGGCCTGGCAATTAAAAAGTAAGCAATAACGCACCTTCAGAGGGATGAAAACACGTTCAAAATGTGGTCTGTCTTGTGGAGAGGGGGCAACTATTTCCTATGCCTGAGTCACCATAATGGTCAATAATTGCCTGAAAGGACTGCTTTAATTGAGCACTTGTACGCTGTAAGTGTGCTGCTAACCAGGGGACCTGGATTGCTTCTGCTCTGCTCTTGGGTGATGACAGAGGAGGCCTTCTGCGGCTGGAGCCCCCGCTTTACGTATCAGCAGATACTTCCATAACATGGCAAAGGGGTGTGAGGTTGTGGAGGAGGGTTGGGGAACAGCATCAGAGCAATAAACCTGTTCCTAATTGTTATTGATTGTTAGTACACAAATTAGAAGCAGACAGTCTGCAGTCCTTCACCTGAATAAGGTGTTGTTTTCTTCCTTTAACATCTGCTGTTCCTGTCCATGATTTGAAAAAAAACAGAAGGCAATTATTTTGTGCTTCTATATACAATGGCGATGTTTAAGCAGCAGCTGCTTCAGAGAGGGAGAGTAAAGGAGACTGGGGGGGAAGGGATTGATCTTTTCTTCCTTTTCTCTGTAAATACCAGTGTCTGCATCAGTGGTGATGCTTTGACCTCTTTGCTATAGAGCTTGAAAAGTCTCTTGCACTTAGTGACATGTTCTGGCTCCAAAACTGAATAGGCAGAAGTCTAATTCTCTTTCTTCGAGTGCTGCTACAAATAGATTATCAATCTAAATATGACAAGTGCTTGAGAATTCCTCCCAAAATTTAGACTTATTAGTCTGAGTACTGGTATTTTTTTACATGTCTGTATGGCTTTCGAAATGATTAACAGTATTCCTTCATACCTTTTCTCCTTTAATCTGCACTCTGCCTACTATCTCATTACTATTAGCTATGGCAAATATACCAGATGTCTGAGCAGCTTCATTGTTCTGTTGTTTTTCTTTTCAAGACCCTAGTGCATAGATAGATGGTAATTTCTCTTTTGCGTTAAAACCTGCCTCTGAGGAATAAGATTACCAGTGTTCAGTCTTTGGCTGGTAGAGATACTGAGCTCTCATATCTTCTGAATGCTTTGTCTTGGTGTTTCTACTAGCTCAGTGCATTTATAGTGGAGGTCTGTTCTTCTGTAATGCCCATGGAACCTTAAATTAATGTCCCCTGACTTTAGGAAAACAATTTTAACATGTTTTCTAAATGTTTTCTTTATTCCCAGGATTTAGAAATGATACACAAAGACACCTGCTCTTCCAAGTGGGTGGAAATTGAAAACCGTGCCAAGAAAAATGCTCTTTCTCAGAAAAGATTCAAAATATGCATTGTTTAAAGTGTGGTCTAAACAGAATAGATTATGTAAGGTTCGTAGGCCCTTGTTTGGGATGAGATCACTCACTCATGGGTCCATAGGTTCTCTACTAACAATACTTAGTGCTTATATCTAAAAAGCAATGAATGATGGTTTCCCCATCGACTTTGAAAAAGATAGATAGGAAGCTATAGGCACTGAATCAGCACAGCTCCCTTCAGTTCTACATAAGAGCCACTGTTGTGCTTGAGTAACACAGCGATGGCTCCAGACCTTTAAGAAAATGTGTGCTGGTTTGGCTGGGACAGAGTTAATTTTCTTCATAGCAGCTAGTATGGGGCTATGTTTTGGATTTGTGCTGGAAACAGTGTTGATAACAGAGGGATGTTTTCGTTCCTGCTGAGCAGTGCTGACACAGAGTCAAGGCCTTGTCTGCTCCTCACCCCACCCCACCAGCGAGCAGGCTGGGGGGGCACAAGAAGCTGGGAGGGGACACAGCCGGGACAGCTGACCCCAACTGGCCAAAGGGACATTCCATACCATATGACGTCATGCTCAGCATATAAAGCTGGGGGAAGAAGGAGGAAGGGGGGGACATTCACAGTGATGGCGTTTGTCTTCCCAAGTTACCATTACGCGTGATGGAGCCCTGCTGTCCTGGAGATGGCTGAACACCTGCCTGCCGGTGGGAAGGAGTGAATGAATTCCTTGGTTTGCTTTGCTTGCGTGCGCGGCTTTTGCTTTACCTGGTAAACTGTCTTTATCTCAACCCATGGGTTTTCTCGCTTTTACCCTTCTGATTCTCTCCCCCATCCCACCGGGGGGCAGTGAGCGAGCGGACAACCCTTTTGGTGAAGAAATTTTTCCTAACATCCAATCTAAACCTCCCTTGGCGCAACTTGAGGCCATTTCCTCTTGTCCTATCGCTTGTTACTTGGGAGAAGAGACCAACACCCACCTCGCTACAACCTCCTTTCAGGTAGTTGTAGAGCACGATAAGGTCTCCCCTCAGCCTCCTCTTTTCCAGACTAAACAATCCCAGTTCCCTCAGCCGCTCCTCATAAGACTTGTTCTCCAGACCCTTCACCAGCTTCGTTGCCCTTCTCTGGACACGCTCCAGCACCTCCATGTCCTTCTTGTAGTGAGGGGCCCAAACCTGAACACAGGATTCGAGGTGCGGCCTCACCAGTGCCGAGTACAGGGGCACGATCACCTCCCTACTCCTGCTGGCCACACTATTTCTGATACAGGCCAGGATGGTGTTGGCCTTCTTGGCCACCTGGGCACACTGCCGGCTCATATTCAGCCGGCTGTCAGTCAGCACCCCCAGGTCCTTTACCACCGGGCAGCTTTCCAGCCACTCTTCCCCAAGCCTGTAGCGTTGCATTGGGTTGTTGTGGCCCAAGTGCAGGACCTGACACAGCCTCATTAAATCTCGTACAGTTGGCTCCGGCCTGTGGATCCAGCCTGTCCAGGTCCCTCTGCAGGTCCTACCCTCAAGCAGATCAACACTCCTGCCCAACTTGGTATCACCTGCAAACTTACTGAGGATGTAAGTCATACTTCCGCACGACTGTTTTTGTTAACCACTTTTATTACCTTTTGGCCTGTTCTTTGCATCATGCTATTGACTAAATGAGTTTTACATTTTTTTACCCCAAAGTTTAGAGCATAGAATACAGAAGAAATCCATACAAAAAAAGTCTGAAACATTAATTGGACTAGACTACAGCATTTAAAGTAACCTATTCTATCGTCCATTTACCTCCCACATGAAATGAAAACTCTATTTTGATCTGAACTGTCACAGATAATTTCTGCACATAAAACACATCCAGAGACAGCTTTCAAATGGAGTTGTCACTTCTTATTTAGCAGACTGGGGACTCTCTATTGTTGTCAAACCCTCTTTGCAAAAGCATCACTAACACGCTGATTTGCACAGTTGTATGTAAGAGGAGGAATGGTCGCACAGCCTCCATGAAACAAAAAATTGTACATAGGTGCTGGAATTCATACCTGCAGCTGAACTTACCTACTGCTTAGGAGAAAATTGCTTTTTTTTTTTTAAATACTATTTTTAAGCAGGTTTTCATACTGTGTGCTGGTGTGGGGAGGGGTTGTTTTCAGTGTAACAAGGTTTTAGTGTGAATAGCGATGATTAACATTTAAAAGCTACTAATCAACATTCTGTTATTTTCCCTGACCTCTATGGGACCAGAAGTTTGGCTTTAATTTCTTCACAAATTTCAGGAATTCTTAAGCAAGTGCACTGGGAATATCTCTGCACTGTGAGTACAGAACTGCTGCCTCAAGAGTGTATTCCAGCCAAGATGCTGAGGCAAGGCTGTAGGGCACTTGTTTCCAGACTGTTACTCTTACGGTGGCCAATGTGGCCATCTGGTGAGGCCGGCTGGAAGACCCAGCTATGGCATCGCAGAAGAAGACAGCTTAAAAGTTGAGAACTACCATTCTTCAGACTTTATAACATTCAGTTTGCCCTCGAACATGATGTATTTTCATAAAATAAATTTGCCTCCTGGCCTCGGTTGTATTCTCATAAATTTATCCTGTTGGAATATACAGTTAAATAGTAGTAATGTATGATTTTTATTTCATTTTCCTCTCAAGGTCGGAAAATTGACCAGGGTTAGGGGGTGAAGAATTTGGTTAGTGTGATGAGTTGTCCTTTATTGCTGTCTCCACGACTACTCTATGCAGGATTAAACAGCAAAACACAAGCTGGCAGAGTGCTCTTCTGACCTAATTCTGCATCATCACACAGATAGCAGACTATCTGCTGATCTGTCTGATAAGCATGACACTGTCAAATCCAGATGTATGTTCAGGAGTGAAAAGAGTGAAACACAGATGAGGTCCAAGAGCCAGGGTCCTGCATTTTCTCCAGCTGCCTGAATCCTTGAGGTATCTTCACTGCTGCAGCTGGGACTGGGGGGCAGGACTGGAGGAAGGGAAGCTGCCTGTTGCAGTGTGGAATCTACAGGAAAACAAAACTAAAAGCTAGAGCATAAAACATTACTGGTCAAAGCCAATTACATATTTTAAGGGCCATATCTTCTGTAATGAAGCAAGAGATACAGACTGGAAATCACATTCTGATTTCTAAGCTCTATGCCAGAAGATTTGAGGATTCTTTGTTCTCAAAAATGTGTCTCAAAGTCCCTGCTGGAGAGGGATATGATGGAGAGGGGGTTTCTCTGCTCCCACTTTCGCCTGTACATGTAGTGTATTCATGAATCAATTTTAGTGGCTATCCCATGGGGAGCAGTGAATTAGAAGGGGAAAAAAAGGGTAATTTTGTGCATTAATGGAGAATATACTTGAATGGAGAAAAATGAGGGAAGGAAAAGTCTTATGGTCACTGTGCTTAAGTCAGTGATAATGCATATCCATGGGGTTTTAAACCTTGGTCATTGCAGAAAAAATACAGCTGATGGAAGCGATCTCTCCTCTTCCTTCTCTCAAATCTTGGTGGGCCAGCTTGCTTTCCTCTCTCCAGGTGGGACAAGTGTACTGGATAGAGCATATCCATCTCTCTCCTGCTCCAGGCATGGAGGCTGTGATCCACGTTTGTGCTCAGTTAGCAAGTTTATAAAGTTGAGGACTAGAGAAGTGGATGGATGTTTATCCTACACTGGAAATAGTAATTTTGGAGGCTGCATTCTCACAGATATTCTGTACACAATTTTTATGGTTACCTGGCACCAGCGCAGCTTGATCCTATTTGTCCAGTAGCTCTATCAAGTTGTTAGTTCTTTTAAATAAAAAAAATTGTATACTGCTAATCTGTAGTGACTTTAAACAGCAGTGAGGCTCATAAACTCTGAAATTGTCTTTGCAGCCTGTATAGGCATGTTGTATTTGCCTCCTTCCTAAAACACTAAGTATCACTGTCAGGCATCCTGCGGACCATTTCCGTTCCATATTATCTTGCGATCCCCCACCTGCTTTTTCTGTTTCTGTTGTTCTGCTGTGTGTGGGAACAGGACTGTCTTTTTATTACGCATCTGTGCAGAGCGTATTGCAAGGAGAGTTGTATCTCTGACGGGGACGTTGCAGTGGTGTTTCGTCTGCAGGTGTTCCTGAGGCAGTCTTGAAAGATTTGAAGATTATCTCAAAACTATGTGGAGGTAAGGAAGATACCTGTCAGAAACTGGAGTGAGGCCACTCCAGCCTATATTGTTTAGCCTGGCCCTCACTACAGAATTTGGAAAGGTCTGTACCCTCATGTCTTTGCCTGACCTTTCAGAGGCAGTGTATGCCTGTTCCTCCCCTGCGCTCCAAACCAGCTAGCAAATGGCCTGCTCCAATCCAAACGTGATGTGCTTAGGTTAATGTTGGTGTGTCCTTCTGAGAGCACAGTACCATCCAAAAAAAACTTCAAAGCTGGCTTTTCTGTAGGTCTGCCTTCAAAACACGAAGCAAACATGTCCCGCAGCAACGCCAATTACTGACTCTTGAGAATATCTGTAGGTAATGGTCACACCCTCATTTCAGAGACAATATATGGGGCCATTATCTGAGCAAATACAGTGCATGTCACTGAAAATCCATTGATGATGATGAATTCTGGTTACTGTTGACTGCAGCCAGATATGGGATGGTGAGTGAGGGGTAAAACATTAGCCCTTGAGCTCTGTGGGTTTTTCTCTGTAAACAGGTCAGGATTTTGTAAAAGCTCAAGCAAAATACGAAAAAAAGAAGAGCTGGAGACGAGTCTCAGGGAAGAGGTGGGGAAATAAGGAGGCAAGGAAAGAAGAAGGAATAACAAAACTAAAAAAGCATCCTTTGAGGGGAGGGGGAAATCAGATGAAAAGATTTTTAAAAGGGAAAAATTAAGGATTTGAACAGTGCCAGGACCTTCTCTTTGCAGACTGTCAAAAAAGATGTTTGTATATAGAAGAGTTAATTCAGGTTTGAAAAAGCCCAAGAGTTACAGGGAAAGCTAAATTGCTTGATTATTTTGAAACCTTCGAGGAGAAACATATAGGAAAACTATGAAAAAAATACACTGCTAGAAATATTATTGATCTGCTGAGGAATGAGTGTGTTTGTGTTTGAAAACACTGTCATGTCAATATTGTTTTAGTGTCCTGAATTTCATTGTTAAGTGGGGTTAACTTATATGAATCCGAAACATTTCGAGATTTTCTTTTTTTAAGTAACTTCTGCTCATGTGATGTGACACTGCTGAATGCCTCCTTCCAGTAAAAAAATGTAGAATTCCAGAGATGTGCTGTCTGTAGATCAAGGTTTGATAAAGTTACCTTTCATTAACACAGATACTCCTTTTTGTGGAAATACAGGCAGTTTCAGCTCCTCTCATTTCCATAAATTGGTGTAAGCACAATGTATTTTGTATACTTACAGTGGAAACCTAGCACTAGAAGCAGAACACACTTTGATTTGCAGAATCAGATGGGTGGTATTTCCCCTACCTGTTCCCCTGCTTGATAATACCAAATGAGTGATTATCCCTTGCTAGCGTGTGCCGTCGCTGACCACGGTGCGCAGAGCCAGCTCCCTTCCACAGTCAGAAGAGGCCCCTGCAGCGGGTGTGCTAGAGGAGCTGCAGCTGGGGTCCTGCCCTGCGCTGCCCGCTGGTGCAGTGCCTCCCTCCACTGTCCCCAGCGGGGCTGGTGACAGGAACCTCGGCCAGTATCCTCACAACAGGGTACTTCAGGAGTGATCGGAGGCCACGGTATATACACGTCCTCAGCATCGATGAGGGGTGCATTTATTTTTTCATCTTGTTCATGTTACGAAATAGAGGCAATGGAAGAGATTTGTTGTCTTGGTCTTGACTCAGAATATATTTACCATTAACCACTCCATGCCCCAACCTTTTCTATAGTATTCACTTGTCAGCTTTCATTTGTTCCCCAGGGTGAGATTTCTCCTCATTTTATAATGAGGAACAGGACTTTCAGGTTTTTCTATGTGTTGCCACCAAAACCAATATTGCAGCTGGACTCAGCAGCAACGATGGCAACACGCAATAATAACCATCCCACATGAGACTGAGATTAACTGCTCTTCTGTTTAGTTCACATAATGCTCAACAGCATGATCTGATTTGCTGTTTTCACATAAACTAGGTTCTTCTGTAGCGGATGGAGAGAGATGGGCTCCCCTGCATTCAGAGTGGAGCTTCACTTCTCCGGCTGCAGCTATGTCACTTTATTTATCTGTTTTTTATTGTAAACGTGGTTTGCTTGAGGATTTGGGGGAGCAGTAATGCTTCTTATTAGAAGTGTTACCTTTAAGGCTGCTTTTAAGCATAGGGGGAACTAAGTAGTAGTCACTGGCTGCAGACCTCCAGCTCTGGTGGTGAAGGAGGAGAGGAGGAGCGGGTGTTTCGGCAGCGTGCGCAGACTGTGTCCTTCTCCATCTGAGGAAGCTGCTGTTGTGGCTGCCAGATGAAGCTTTTGGGCTTGTAGAGGACAGCTGTGGCACACACATGGCTCCCATCAGTGGTGGCAGCGACAGGAATAGGAGCCATATTCGCAGCGCTCTCGTTCCCCAAGGAGTGCAGGAGAGCAAGTAGGAGCGGCTCTTTGGGGAGGCAGAATTGTTTCCAGGGCTTGTGGAAGGGAGTAGAGGTAGCGAGTTGCACAGAGGCAGGGGAAGCTGTCTCCCTTCCTCCCTCCCTCCCCATGCATGAGAGGTGCAGAAGCTCTGCACCCCCTCCTCCCCAATCTATCAGTCCTTTGCTAATTGTCTTCCACCACCTAAAACTTTTTGGTCCTTTCCCGCCCTCCTCCTCTTTTTTTCCCCACAGCCTATTGAAATCTTCCCTGCTTCCCCCTGAAACTTGCTCTGCCATTGCTGAATTGCATTTTGCCACCCCACGAATGAGAACAAAATAAACTACTTTATCTCAATCATTTGGGCAGCAAAATGCAATTTGCTTGTGTTGCTGCAGATCTTTGAGCCAACTCTGGTCTGGACACTTTTATCACTTTGCAATCTAATCTGCTGAATATCTCAGATCCTCTTGCATTGGAAAAAAATGGTTTCATAAGAAAAAATTTTTAAAAAAGCCAGCTGTGTACTTATGCATGCACAAACCCACTGTGATATACATGTCCTCATATATCTCTATATGTATGTATGTACATGTATAATAAATAAAAAATACGTATAACACTTTGGAAGTCCACACCTAACTTGCTAATGTCAGCTACAGTTGATAGACAGCTAAGTCAGACTCTTTTTATAGTCCATTTCTAAAATGAAACCATAAATTTTAAAGCCAGGCTTCATCATTGCAGAGAAAAAAGCTTTTCCAGCCTATTGATGAAATATAACATTTGATAGGATTTATGAGGCCCAGATTCAGGAGGATCATTTGCAGAGCACTTAAAGCTGCTTTTTCCTGCCCTTTGCCTTCCCTCCTCCCAAATACACATACCAAAAAAAGCCATTAGTAATGAAAAATTATTAAGGAAGATTTTTCTTGATTCTATACAAATGTCAATTTGAGAGAGAGAAAGAGGAAGAAAACAGTTGCAGGAGTTCTTACAGTAAAGGGGTCTGAGTAGAGCCAGGCTGATTATATGAGAGGAATACTGACTTTTACTAATAAATACACAGTGTGATTATTTGCTGTAATACAGTCATTTCTAATGTGTGTGTGTATATGTATTTTTAATAGTACCGGATGGAATTTATTTTTTTATCACATTGAGATATTCACAAACCAGCCGCATAAAGTTAAAAATAAAAACGATACCCAGCTTCTTGGTATCTTGATAAAGTTTCCTTCTGGCTTGTATTACCAGAGTGATAATTTCAGAGGAAAAACATCTTCTGTAACTTGTGATCACAGTATCTGTCAAATGGTAGGAAATGAAGAAAACTGCCAGACAGTGTCAGATTTATTAACAGCTCTAAGAAAACCAAAATTAATGCATTTTCTCATCTTTGATGGGTTGAAATGTCCATGTGCTGTACTTATCTTAATGGACAAGTGGAGGAAGTAGCACTCATCAATTAAGTCTCTCATTAAGCTGACTCCAGCTTAATCTGGAGCACATGCAGGAGTACTATGTGCTTACCAGGCTGTACCTCAAAGGTGTTGTGGTTGCTGTTAAGGAGTACTCATCCCACAGATGCCAGGAGCAAACCAGCTTTATGCTGCCTTCAGGAACGTGCAGCCAGCCGCTGGACCAGGGAGCACGCAGTCCTATAGGGCAGGGAGGGAACAGCCATATGAACCCGGGCTGCGCCAGTTGTGTGAGGGCAGTTGCTGGCCTGACTTCCATTGGAAAACTGTGTTTCCACTTGTTAATAACCAGCCTTCAACCATTTGGGTTGAAAATGCCCATGTAAGAGGTGTGCTAAAGCTGAATTTTTATGGAACATGGTGACAGCTGTTTTGGGGGGGCCTGGATGGAGAAGACAAGAGGTTGTTTTGTCTGTGTAGAAAGTAAAAATAAGAAGCATATGATTCTTTCAATAAGAAGCTGTAGCCTTTCCATACGCTGGAACGGGGCCTTTATATTTAGGAAGGGAACACAGCCCAGTCTTATACCAGACTGCGCCTTTTGCCACCCCTTGAACGTTGACAATTTGACTGAGTTAGAAGATTTAGAGTACTTCCCACACACATGATAGAAACTTGGCTGCTGACTTCCCCAAAAGTGCTCATCCTGAGCTGCCAGAGCCTAGACGTGCTTTTCCAGTAGTAGGTTCTCCTGGCTGCAGGGACCAGAGAGGTTCCTGGTGCAGGAATGAAGGATGAGGTGAACGGGGCATGATCAGTGTCCCCTTGCCCTTACCCCCCACCTTCCAGGGAGGGAAAGGGTGAGCTGATTTGAATGCAAAAGCCTAAGAAATGCCATGGACAGGCAGGACAAGAATAGGAACGGAGAAGAGGCAGGATGCTGGAGCAGCCAGAGGATGGGGAGACTAAAGGAGGGGTGCTGGGTCAGGGCAGAGTTGTGGGCAATAAGTGGGTGCTTCAGAGAGAAGTGTACTGGTACTGCAAGTTTAATGCTCTGCTAGCGTGTAAGACAAGAGCACACTCATTTGAACCAGTGCAGAAAGGAAGAAGTGCTCTTCGGTGCCTCAAGCCACCTACAGCCTCATCATTCCTGGCAGGCTGCTTTGTGAAGTGCTTCTGGGAGATGGGTTTCAGGAGTGCTGGAAGGAGAAATGCTGACCTAGGCGCATCAGGGGAGGTGTTTCTGTACTAGAGCAGCCTGTGGGACAGGGGTGTGCTTGTATGGGAAGCCCATAAATAAGTGGAGGAAATTGGCATCCTTGGCTGAAAGGTATAAAGGGAAAGACTTCCAAACATCAGGATGAGAGCAGGGAATGAGGGGAGCGAGACAAAAACAGATGTGGAAGGATTTGTAAGGTGTGTCTCTAAACACGGTAGTTGAAACCATATGAGAGTCATTCTGTAGAGATAGAGATGGGCCTGAACCAGAACACTTGCTTTAGCATTTCTGGGACTTCCCACCCAAATGCAGAGGGCTAGGCTTGCTCTTCTTCTTCCAGGTTAGATACACCAGGAAATGATTGTGTGTAGTTTGAAGATTCCCTTACTTCTTTTTTTCCATTTTAATTCAATGTTTTTCAAAAGTTTTGCTGAAAAGGACTAGTGCTTACCTTCAACCTTAAACACCTGAAAATCAGCCCTGACTTCTCCAAGTGGAAAAGTCGAGTAATTTGAGAAGCGCAGTGGAGCTGCAGCTGTAAGAAGAAGGAGCTAGCAAAGCTGTGCATGTCTGGAAGTCCAGGAGCTTCCATTGCCTGCATAATAAAAAGTAATAAAGCTACATTGCTAACTTTAGGCCCCTGAGTTCAGAAATATTTCTCCAAAATGCAGTTCGGCTTATAAAGTGTTTAATTCTGTTGATGTGGAGCTTGTGATGAAAGCTAGTTGAAGGAATGTGCGCTCCCCAGTCTTTGCGAATGCGAACAAAACAACTGTGCTAGGAGGAGCCCAGCTGCGCGGGGGAGAGGTGCCTGAGGAGGGAGGCTGCTGGAAGGGTAGGCAGGGTGGCCTTGAAGGCGGCAGAACTTTGCAAAATCCATCAACCACTTCAGCATCTGGCAGGGTTTCTGTTGAGCAATAACCAACCACAAGCTAAATTTGCCATATATAATTCCTGAGAGAAGCTAGTGGTAACTGATGTTTTGACTTTTGAGCGTGTTCCTGTGAAACTGCTCAGATCTCAGCTGTAGTTTGGAAATACTGCCCTGTCAGAGAACTAAAATGAATTTACCTTCAGGGTTGTCCCCATGGTAAGATTGTCATAAAATTTTTAGCCCCTTGCACTACTGCAGTGTAGAAAATATAATTAAGCCTGTTTCTCTTGCACATCTGTTAAATGCTTCGTGTGTCATTTTAGTATATATTCAGAAGTGAACTTTGGATCATTATATTGCAGTTAGGATGTTCCAAAGAGTGCGTATGGATTATACTCCCCTCTGTGAGAAGCCCCATGTATTGTAAGAGTCATTCGAGCATGCTCAACGGTGCTTTCATTTTGCTGTGCATTGCACTCGCAGCTAGTAAAATACGTTAGAAATAATTTCATTTGTTGTCTTTGCTTTTCTTTAGCTTGTAGTTGGAACGTTAAATGCTTTCCTTATAAGGCTTACATGCTTCACCTTGCATGTGCCAGTGGCTTAACAAGAACATCTGCTGTCTTTCTGTAGCAAATCTGATGATTTTTCTATGCACGTATATTTAGTTGTACATATAAATAGAATCCAGGCACCGTTAGATGCGTATGAAAGTGTACGTCAGATTGAAATGGTAACATATGAGGTTTTCTGCAGTTCCATTTATGAAGTATCAAGTTAAAAACGAAGCTGTGAAGTAGCCAGAAAACTTTTTATTTCTGCAGCCAAAGGCATATGCTTGTACAGCCTAACTTAATTAGGTCTCTGATATATTCTTAGAATGGTCAGTATTTCATGTTGTATCATTGTCTGCGAGTTGCTTTTTCATTATAGTTGGGCTTCTACGCAGTATAATGTAGGAGAGCATTGCTCCAGATGTCTGGCTCCTTTCACCGATTTTGTTGCTGTCTACAGCAAAATTTGAGTTTTAGCTCTACAGTGCAAATTCCCTTTGAATCTTTGGATGCCCTTAAACAGCGTAGTACTGGAATATGTGTAAATGTCTACAAAGTACGGTGATTGGAGTGGCTGGTTTAAGAGGAGCTATAAAACGGTTCCAGCTGGAGTGCATTCTTGAGGTAAGCTCAAAATACACTCCAAATTGTCAGCACACTACTCAGGAAAAACACAAGAAACAAATCATCTTTAGTGTGCTTTGCTTCCTTTAATGCGCGTAAGGATAGTGTAAATGGAAGCCGGTCAATTTTCAACGGTTTGTGTAAAATTGTCCCTAGGTTTTGCTTCTGTACTTCAGCCTTTGTGAATAAATGCATCACACTAGGTTGTAAGTATACCTGTGTGTATTTCTGTGGACATAACGCCGTCTGTATTTCAGTAAGTATTGTGTATCTGTCCATTAATATTTATATGGAACTGAGAGCTTTGGTTCTTGCAATTTTTAATAAACATTGATGGTGTTACTAGTTTATACAGAGCATTCAATATGCTCCATCAAAATGGCAGCTCTAATTAGGTTCCTTGAATTAGCTAATGGATTTTGAGAAAGATAGCTTACAAAGCTCTTACAGCTGTCCAAGATATTCCTGCCATGGCAGAAAGACAAAAGGCCGCTGGAAGCTACAGACTTTAAAGCTTTAGAAATGCAGCTGATAGTTTAAAAAGATAAATTACATTTGTATTTTTTTCCCGTAAAAGTCCTAATGCTGGATTAATGTTATCCTCGTAGTGACCATTCATTAAAAACACCCAAAAAAGCCAACTTTATAGTGAGGATGCATTTTGGCTATGAGAGCTATGCTTTTCCCAGATGCTTTGCACATGGTATAAATTAAATTTTTTTTTTAAATGTAAACTATATCTGTAACAGAATTACAGACACAGAGACTTTTATTTTTGAGTTGAAGTTGAGATTTCTACCTCATTTCTACGTAAACCACGTATTACAAAAACAAACCACATAGAGGATTAGTTGCTGCCGCTTTGCCAGTGGCATAGATTTGCATGTGTGTAACGAAGAGCAGGATATAGTCTCTAGTGTGAAACTTGGAGAGGTAATTTCTGGGAGAAAACGGATAGTTACTCCGGGCTTTGTAGTTTTCAACAAAATATGTTTTAGAACATGGGCAGCAGCATCTACTGTGAGTGAATTCTTAGATCCTCGATTCTTCCCTCATGAGGGAGCGCAGAAATTAAGACTGCACTGAATTGTCACCTTCTCTCCCTCCTGCCTTTGCTTTGTGTGTGCTAAAGGGAATTCCTGCGGGACTCTTGAATGGCTAATTCATTGGAAGTCTGTAAAGTACTTATTATCTCAGCTTTAGCGATAAGTTTAATAAACTGTAGTGCAAAAAGCAATAGTCTGCAAGTGAAAAAAACTAGCTGCCAGTTGCAGGCAGGTGTGATAGCCATTAAGAAATAGAGCTACATTTCCACACAAGAGTTTAGCATTCAGCGTTTGCTTTGTTGAATTGTTAAAGCTGCTGTAAATGGAGTTTGGAGGGCTGAAAAACTGCTCTACGTTGATGTGACCTATCTATTGTAAATATGCCAGCTGCTTTACATCAGTAAAGTAAAATACCCCCTCCCAAGCCGTGTTGTAATACAAAGTGCCAAAAAAGGCAATTTAAGTACTTTGCCGTGTAAATCCAGAAGAAATTACCTTGGAGAGAAGGCCCTCAATTATGCCTCACACGTGACTTCTGCATGATGAATAAAAGGCATAATTGATATCATCTTTAGTGAAGAAACCAGAAACTGTTGCATTGTCTAGAGGCTACTGAAAATACCAGGAAAATCTGTTTTTCATTATTTTCATTGTGTATTGTTTATAGAGAGTTTGGTTGTTGTCAGCAGCCGAGTCCCTAATCTCCCGGCTTTCCTAGCCCTTCGGAGACACGTGCACATCTCGGATCAACAAGACAGCAGTAAACTGGTCACGTGCCAGAAACAGACATTGCCATTAACCAGCCTGAACTGTAAGGCGTCTTTTTTTTGTTATTAGTTAAAATCTGGTGATTGGCTTCCTTGATGAGGCACAATACATTGAGCAGAAAAAAAGAAAAAAAATGTCTTTACTTTGAAGTAAAGATGACAAGCTGGCTACAAACAAGAAAATGTCCCCTTTTTTTCTTTCCTTCCTACTTGATTGCAAATAACCTGTTTCTGTTAGAGTAGCACATACCATATCTGCTGTTACGGTGAAGTTAAACCTTAGTGTGCCAATTTTATTTCCGCAAAGCAACAAATTAGGCTATACTGCTCATTATTTCTGGCCAGCTGTAGTCAACTCTAAGTTATAACGAAGAGTAATGGAGATGAGAAGTGGCCTGGATTGAAAAGATGATGCTCATCTGAATGTCTAGGCCATCTGCCATGACAAACAGGAAAAGGTGTTGTATGTCATGTGAAAGGAGGGAAACATAAAAGGATGCTTTATGTCAAGCCACTGAGAGATATTTTATAAACAGTTTGGAAGAACTGAAAGTGATACAAATCTGTTGGTCTCAATCTTCAAATCATTCTTTTGAGGCTTCTGTAAACATATTATGAGCTATTTGGGGAAAGAAAAGGTTAATGACACTGCTAATTCATATCATGCAAGGTTCTCTTTCCTTCTTTCTTCCTAATGAGTCTGTAGGAACCTAAGAATATCATCTTCTTTCTTTCCACTAAGCTCCTAATGTCAAGAGGTCAGTAGTGATGTTACAGGGTCAATAGGACTCAATTTACATTGAGACAAATGGTAGTCATGCGCTGCCCTAGGAGTCTGTGACCTTTTGGACAGAAGTGGTTGTACTGCTTTTATGTTAGCCTAAAGAATTGAAAGGTGACAGCGTATGTTCCACTGAAGCACAGTTACGACTTTTTAAAATATTTTAAAGGAGATTAAGACTCAGGGACTTTAGTATACAAGTTCAAATAAACTTAAATAAGCGTAAATAGCTTCTTCAGTATGGTTTGCTTTCCTGCAGTTTATTTATGATTCTTGACTTTATATGTATTTATGTACGTATGGATAGAGAGAATCATATCCATCTAATGCTTCTCATGTCAGCCCATCTATATAGACCCTCTCAAGAGAGTCCTGTCTAAACGGAACTGGGCTGAAAGTTTTCCTCCCGGTCACTTTGCACAGGTTTCCAAAACAAGTGTCCTACTGGAGCCCCTCTCCATTGATAAAGACGGTAATTGTGTATACATAGGATATTCCTGCGAGAGCAAGAAAGCAAGTGTTACGGAGACCAATAAAACCACTTGCGTGGTTTTAGCTAGAAAGACATCATTCTTAAGTTGGGTCCTCAGCATGGGGTGTGTATAACCAAAACCCAGGCTGACTCTGGCTGAACATCAAAGATGATTCCTGAGCCTGCAAGGCAATATCAGTGGTGTCAGCAAGGTATTTCTGACAATATCATTCATTTACTCAAGTGCATATGAAAACAACAAATGTTCATTTCTTCCTAAACTCTCTTTCTCTTGGTGGTTGACAAAGATGAAAGCTGAAATATTGTAGAATTATCTTCTTATCATTGATTTTCTTTTTATTGCTTCCCACCATTCTTTTTATTCCCTCTTACGATTGAGGTTGCAGGAGTATCTTCGTAAGCAATGTCATACTTCAGCGTAGAAAGACAAGGGCTGGAACAGAAAAAGTAATGTACTCAAATATTTATTTGTTATAACTTCAAAATGAAAGTTTTATCCTAAGTGAAAGATACTCTTACATGCTCTGTTGGGCTCCCTTATACTGTATATCTTTGCAGACCACTATGTTCCTTTCAGGATATAAAATTAGTTTTGTTTTATAGCAGATTATGAATGGAAGATTGTCTATTCTCTTGAGTCTGTGAATCACGTTTTGTCCTGGATTTGTTTGTTAATGGAAAATGCACTAAAAGAATAATTTTTCTTTTTCTTTTTCTTTTCTTTTTTTTTCACTTGGAAGCACCAGTTGTTTGTTTGGAGGCTGACAGTCAGCTGGGTGAAATCAGCGTTTGAAAGAAGTGGCTGGCAAAAAAGCCCTGTGCAATATTAATGTGTTTAGGAAAACCACTGGAAACAAAATGTTTATTGCCTCTTTAAATGTATGTTTATATACAGCTTTAAGTGGTTCATCTTACTCTGTACGTGCAACACTTGTTTTTAATTTTGTATCTAGAGAGCTGCAGTAAGAAGTCACTAATTTAAAAAATGACATTTTTAACCTGAGTGATTGAAATCCAGATTAGCGACTCAGAGGAAGAACAGAGGGGAGATTTTATTGTGCAAAACCTGAGCCATATGTATTAAATACTGAAGATGATGTTTTGATTCTTTGAAAAAAATAACTTGTCTGTCATATTGGCTATATAATGTTATTGCTGTGGTGCTTGTTCATCTATCTCTGCAGAGATGATAGGATGAAATTTCACAGTCATATTTTACATAATGTTAGAGATAGCTTGAAGCTAAGTCCATGCCAGATTATGGTTTCCTTTTTGTTTTGGGATGCTTATTCCAACTGTACCGGCTGAGTGGCTGTTTCGTAGCAGGTCCCTTTACAGTCGCAGTGGGCAAGGTGGAACCTGCGTAGTGCCTCTGACAGATTCAGGCACAGGGCAGATGGTGGTTTCTGGCAGTTGTTTATCTAGTCGGTAGTACAGCCCCAGCACCCCAGCAGCGTGGGTTAGAACGATCGCACAGATTTGTTTTTTCTTTCTCCCAGGCCAGAAGAAAGCTTTGGTTTGTAAGGATTGTATCTAGCAAAACTACAGAATGGCTGACAGGAATGTGCTTTTTCCTTTTTTGAATGTTCATATAAGATTATTTATTATTTATTTTTTCTGTTTCCCAAAAAAATCCTTGCAGTGTGTGTAGCTTATTCGAACAACTGTTGAACTTCTCTTGAGATTGTTTGTGGTGTGGGATTTTGGACAGGTTTTGTTCCTGTTGTTTGAAATCAGCATCTGAGTCTTCGCTAAACTCTTTGTAAAGTTTCTCAGAGATTTTTCCCCCACCTAGACATGATTTAAAAACTTTCCCAAAAAGCTTCAGGTTCTATCCCAGTATCAGCTGCTTCTGAATCAGTCTCCTTACATGTAGCACGATTTTTAGGAAATTGTTCTGAAATCAGTCGCAAAATGCAGAGTGGACAGTTCTCTTACAGTCTTGTCGTGACAACGGAGAAGTCCATGGGTAGATTAAGTGTTAGAGCCACGTGATGGTGGAGGGGAATGGCAAATGTGTGGTTGCATGATTCTCTGAAGAATGTAGCCATGTCAGGGAAGTGAGTTGTGCACAAAATTGTAGATATCATGAGGACTGTAATATTTATATATCCTCAAGGAGGGAGCACTACATTAAATGTAAAGCTACTGTAAAAGAAATCTGTCTGCTGTACTTACTAGGCTTGCTGAAAAGCTTGAGTAAGTCTCCTTAATATAAATTGACTTTGATTGGAGTATTGTTTTTATATTTCTTCTTAAGTTCAGGTTCTTTTTCAGTATAAATAGTCATGCATCCGAAACATTTGAACTGGTATTCATCTGCTGTTTCCCTGTCTGAGAACTGCTATCTGATCAAGCCAATATTTTTTAATTATGTATTTGTAGGCAGATGGGAGAATAGTTTACAGTCAGTGTATGATCTTCTCTGCAAATCTTGGAAAATTGTGTTGTTTTTTTTTAATATTGCCTTATCAGTTTCCTTTTTTTATTACTGATGACTTCATTCTGTTTGAATTCAATGCTTCAGTTTCTTTGGGGTAAACTAATAGATTATGTATGCGATATTTGCACAGTGCTGATTGAATTCATCTGGTGAGTTTGAATGTGGTTCATATATTCACATAATTGTCAGGAGCCAACTTGAAATTCAGAACTGTTTCATGAGCATTGCACAGGGCATCATATTCATCTCCCATTACTCAGGAGTGGGTAAAACTTTCATGGTAAGCTAGAATGCAGCTCTTTCAAAAGCCAATGTCTTTTACATTTGTGCCTATAAACCGTGATGGAGGGGGAAGAAAAAGCTGTGGAGCTTTAACTGTTTCCTGAAAAAATGAAGCTGATGTACTGACTGACCCTCTTCCAACCTGTTCCCCCCACCTTTCTAACAAATTCTGAACCTGCTGGCCATTTTCGACCAGACTCAACAGGTGATTGGATGTTCAAAAGATACTGGATCACCAAGCTTCATGAAAATAAGCAACCTGCTAGAGAGGCCCAAACGTATGCCCTTGCTGGGGAGAAATGCTGCGGTGTGAGCTCAGTCCCATTATCGGACACCAGAGAACCCACAGGAGAGAAGCACAGGAAATCAGACTTCACGGAGCTGCTTGTTTCCACAGAGACTATGCTTGTGTTTTCACACTAATCCAGATGGATAACTTCCCATGTGCTGCTATCTTTCATTCAAACGTTCCTACTCATTCTCATGGTTAGGGTTTGTACTTTAATACGGTGTGGCAGAGGTTTGCCAAAGAAAAAGCTGTCAGGCCCAGTCTTTTAATATGCATAATCAGCTTGATCTCTGCAGCACCTACTTCCACTTACTGGCTAGGTGGGTTTAAGCAGAAGGAAGTTCACCTACAGGAGATCTGCAGTAAATGAAGCACAGGCTGCTGCTACTGCCTCTTACAATATATCAATCTCAGATTTCATTTAAAAAAGGGGAAAAAAAAAAACCTGTATGGTATTTTCAGATTACGTCTTCAGCCAAAATGCCTGGAGGTAGAAAGTGGGTATGTGGCATTAGGCCACTGGTGGCAGGTGCTAATACAGTTTGCAGAGAGCTGCGGGGAGCCAGATCGGCTGGAATCAAACTAGACCAGTTGCCTGTATTTCAGTGTTTCCCTCTCTTAGCTAGTGCTGCTTTGGGTAATGATGTTGGCAAAGCAACAGGGACAATACTTTGGGCCTTATCTGTATGTCAGCAGCCCTAATTAAACGCTTTATCTATACTCACAAGTAAAGTCAGGGAATTTCACAGGTATTGTATTGCTCATGAGCTGTGGACCAAGCTTCACTGTTCTAAGTGATAGCCTCCGTTAGCTAGTCCTCCATTCCAGTGTTTTGCAAACTGGAAATGGTTCTCCACTATTTGACAAGAATTCATGCAAGGAAGAGAGGCATTTATCTGTGGAAGGAATCAAGGGGAAAAGGAAATGTACTATTTTTTTCTCAATAGTCCACAGAGTTTGTGCAAGTTTTCTGCACTGTCTTGGCAGATCATGAGAAAAATTTCGTATGCTCTGGAAGAGTTTGGTAAGTCAGCCAGAGAAGCTTGAAACCTCTGGGACTTCATAGAGTAGAGGCGCTGGGTAACTTAGGATCCAGGGAAGGCAAGTAATTTAAGTGTTTGATTTTTCATGGAAACATACTGATGCGGAAAGTAAACATTTCCAATCCTGGCTGCATGTTCAGTTGCATTTGCACCCCATGTGGAATTTCCCTTCACTGGTAATTAATTTCCAACCAATCTAGATTGCCATTAGATACTAGAAACGAGTTATTATTGAACTGATAGGTTTATGTCCAATCTTTTGTACGTGCTTTCCAAATTCAGATTGCTGTGCAAATCCTATAAAAGGCTTCCCTAGATTCTGGCATACTCATAGTGCAGTGCAGTGTGACAAGATGCTCCACAGAGTCTGTGCTCATGTGAATAAATCTGTAACTCTATAGCCCATTGTTGGTGAGGCAGAGTTAAGGTTGCAGATTAAGAGAATATATGATGATATGCTGCAATAACAACGGTCTGAGTTTAGGAGCGGCCACAAATAAATTCTATGACAATTCCCTGAGAATGCCAGTAAATGCTACTGAGCCATACAGTCAGTACTCACCCCAGTGCTGACTAGAGCAGGGCTGGAAGTAGCTGCGGGAAATTTTTACTTTATTCATTTTCAATGTGGCTATATTTTTTTGAACTCTTAGGCATTTTCAGGATTTTTTTTTTTAATCCTTCCAGGTATAGCTTGAGCTTCCACAGTTGTACAAGTCCAACTGTAAGGTTTCGGAAGGTTCACCAGGTTCAAAATCCGCAGAGACAGGCATATGCAAACTGAGCAACTCCCCTAGCTTTACCACGGCAGTTTGCAGTGTATGCAGTTCAGTCTTTGTGGATTACTAAGTGGATTACTGTTTAATTACCACTTCAAAAAAATGGTGACAAGATTTAATAGTGTGCTTTTCCACCTCTCTTGCCTCCTCTGTATTTTCATGGCTGATGTTTTAGTTCTTTGTATAATTGGGAGGGAGGTTGTTGTTTATGAGATAAAACTTCTTTCTGTGCTTCTCTGTGAATATAGTCTATTCTTTACCTTGAATAAATGTAATTTTAGGGAAATTCCACATTTAGCGTGGGAGCAAAAGGAAACATTTTTCTGGCAGCTTACCATCATCATCATCATTATTATTATTAAAATATGATAGCCATTTATAGCTGCTCATAGGAATGTTAAAAGTTTCCTTGTGCTCCCCCATCTGTCTGCATCCATCTGTTGTCTCTTGTCTTGTACTGGAATTGTTAAGTTCTTTGGACAGGGACAGCTTTTTTAAAAATGGGGATCAAGTTCACAATGAGCAGCTTTATTAATACAAAAAAGCAAAAATAAGCATGATATGGGCCAGTGGGCACTATGCAAGTCAGGAGAATCAAATGTTCATAATCCATTTGTCTCAGGTGTGGCAATTCTCTGTGTGTGCTCATGTGGGTACCTGGTAACTGTTAGGTATGTGTGTACATGTGAGTTTTATTTAGCAATTTTATTTTTCTCAGTGGCTGCGCAGGTGGTGGGAATGCTGATCGTATCCAGAAGTTACGGAAGGAGTACCATCAGGCCAGGCGAGAAGGCTTACCTTTCTATGAGGATGACGAAGGCAGAACACAGCCATCTGATTATGACCAGCGTTGGGTAGGTCCACAATATGATGCAAAGTGCTTTTGCAACGTTCAGGGTTAGAAGAAGGTGCTGATTTGTTTGTGTTTTCCAGAAATCCTGTGTCAGCTTAACATGAATTTGGGGGGTTTGTAGACATGGAGAAATCATTAATGCCAGCAAAGAAAACATCAATAACATGAAAACTTGGCTAAAAATAACTTGTCTGTTCACTGTATTTGATTTAGGCCCAGGTTTCCTCTCTTTAGGCCCAAGATACACAGTCATTGCCAAACTTTGTCACATGTGGTAGCATCAAGGCTTTTCAGCAGGATTTATGGTAC
The DNA here is from genome assembly GCF_964195595.1 of Calonectris borealis. Taxonomy (NCBI): domain Eukaryota; kingdom Metazoa; phylum Chordata; class Aves; order Procellariiformes; family Procellariidae; genus Calonectris; species Calonectris borealis. The sequence continues at coordinate 29,412,035 of NC_134317.1, forward strand.
TCTGGCAGTTCATCCAGTGATTCCCTGGGTTAACAAGAGCGTTAGAAGAGCAGACTCTCACTGTGCTTAGCTGCAAAGTGAGAGGAAGGAAATAGAGGCATGTTTGCTCCTGCCCTTCCTTCTGCACACTGGCAATCTGGCCACGATACATCCTTAGTAACTTTTATAAAGTGAAAAACGGAATAATTTGCTCCTCTCCCATCAAAGGATCTTAAAATATTCTACCAACACTATAGAACTGTTACAGACATGCTATATTCCCTATTTTACACGTTGGAGTCACACTACACAGAGACGTATTATCTATCCCACTGAAGAGTAACCTATGTAGAACCAGAGATTAAATCAAGAGTGCTGGATTTTTGAAAGCGTTAAATAAATGCAACAGCTATAGTCTATGGGATCACAACTGTGGCACTCAAGAGCTCCACCTGGGCAGGTTTCAGAGTTGGACTCTGTCTCTTCAGAAGTAATTATAATCAACCAGCATTCAAAAATGTAACTTTGATAAGATGCAATTTATGCTAAATTTGAAATTTTAGTTTAAAAAGAGACAAAATTATGTTAAAATCTTAAGAAGCTAAATACACCTGAAGTTTGAATTAACATTGTTGGTTTTAATGTCCTCCAAACTATCAGTGTGAATGATGAAGTGAAATCTTCAATGATTGGGGTTGTAGTCCAAAAAAAATCCTATGCAAGACTAGACTTTATTCCAATCACAGAGAGAGTTAAAAGGGGTGTTTTTACGTAAATTATCATATATATTTGTTCATTAACCCCAAAAATGTTGTTGTATATATTATTCTGATTCAGTTACCAGAAGTGTCACCTTCAGCAAAATCAATCTTTCCTTAGAACAGTTAACTTTAATCTACTGCCTTAAATTTTGTGACCCAAATTTGGGAATCTATGTAGCTGCCATTCTTCTTCTGAGTAGCTTTTGTAAACTAAAATGAGAATATGCATCAAATGTATCTTTCTGTTGAAATTGTATGGCATGTTAAGTGTCCTGACAGAGGCCCCAGACTGGGCCAGTGGTACCTCTTCAGCAGCCTGAGGATTTCTACTTCTTATCTGAAACTGATAAAGCTTTATTAAACCTCAGAGGAGATTGAGATTTATGGTCCAGTGTAGTTTCCTAAGATTCACGAAGGTTTCTTCTAGGTAATCCTTTTTAAGCCTTTCCTATTAGGTATAATGCCCAGAGATTACCGATTTCCAAAGCTTTGCTTTTCCTGTGAGGCAAGTTGTCCTTAATCAGAGCACCTGAAAGGGAGCTCTAAGTATCTCAATCTTGAAATGATTAATAATAGTGGCACCAGGATTGTTTCTTTTTGTCCTTCCAATGCAGAATGTTTTAAATGTTTTTCTTGCGAGGAATGGCAGGCTGCTCAAAAATCAGAGTTTACCTTGAGGGCTTTAATACTCTGAAGTCTGTTGCTGCAACAGTTCCTCTTGTTGAAGTGGTTTACAAATTTCAAAGACTTCTGGTCTCTTCTCTGCAACAATATCATCCATTGATCCATCCAGCCTTGCTTCCATAGGCACTGTCTTTCAGTTTGGAAAATACTGTGGCCCCAGCTTGCTCTCTTTCGACTCCTGGCTGAAATTACCCTTAAAATACATATGTTACATCAATCCATTCAGACAGAAAAGAAGAAACAAAAATAGAATCAAAATATTAAAAAGAAAACAAATGTCTCAAAGCATCTTGCCAGGAGAGTCCTCAAGGTATTTTATAAGCAATGTAGTCTTTCCCACCTCGGGCTGCTGACCCTCAGCAGTACTGTGGTAACACAGATTGAACAACAGCTGATTTTTTTCCACCTTTACTCATCAGTGAAGAGACATGCTGATGACTAATTGCATAATTGTAAATAAATAAAAACTTACTCTAATCTTCAGGATGTCAGGTCTTTCTTTAAAGAGTCGACAGACAGCTGAGGAGGAGGAAAACCTTCTGGTGTAAGTTTTCCTCCTTCCCACAGAAGATTATGGCACCAGGGAAACTGCAGCTGGAAAGGAGATGCTGGGTCTCCCTATGTATTTTTAATACTTGATTAGTTCTTTTTATGCTTTTGTCAGTCAGCTGTTTTACCTAAGCCAGCTTTCCAATAAGATGTCTTTCTAATGTACAGCAGCTGCTGTAATCACTTCCCACCATCTCATGCAACATGCAGATCAGTTGGGAAACAGCAGAGGATAATTCGAGAAGACACTATCCCATCGCAAATCAACAGCCTCAGAAATGGACGCTGGGTCTTGTCCTCCAAAAAAGTATCTGAGAACTCATGAGGCAAATTTCTATCTGATAAAGCTGACATTGACAAGTGGCCTTTAGCTGACACTGTAATGGGACAGAATTTCTAATAGAAGGGGTATTTCTAACAATCTACTTTTTTTAAAGAGGGATAAATCAAGTTAAAGTGCAGAGCCGGCTGAAAAGCTAGCATTGTAAGGGAAAATGATCTCATGACAGGCAATTGGGATCCATAAATGTTTTAAAAATAAGGTCAAAAATTCATTTTAAATAGGCCTGCTATTCTCTCATCATCCATTCCTCCCCCCTGCATCCATTTTCTGATTCTCCTCTGTTCTTCTCATCTGTTGCTGGATGAATTTTTTGCTCTCTTGCGCCTTCATTCTGCTCTCCCTTCCCCACAGTCTGTTCTTTTTCTTTTTGTAAGTAACTGAATAATTCAGTTTAGTGTGTCTCCATAAACACGCACATGTATATAGCACTGTCTGTGCTATAGAGCCAGATCCTTTGAAATTCTTCTCCAGTTCCTTTGTGCTTTGGTTTGTTGCTGAGTTTTACATCCTTTGGACTCCTCCCTGCCCCTGCCACCCCCCTTTCACATTTATAACTAGGATAAAGGATAAGCCAAATTCTATAGGGCGGATCACAAGGCTTAAAGTAAACCTCAGCTAGTTAACCAAAGGACAGGCTGATGCTAAGTATAAATACTGTCTAGGAAAATGGATGCCTGTTGTTGTCAGTGCAATGTGAGAGTACCCTAAAATTTCCTGACAGCTAGGGTGTATTGGGAAGTATCAGCGCAAGACAGAGTTTACACATGTGCATACATACTCATGCCTTAGCGGGACATCAGATAGTAAAAATGCTCATGAACGTATCCTATACAAACCTAAGCCGGGCCTACAGAAAGAGGCATATGTTTATGTAGTATTATCATATCCTGCAGTATCAGTCAGAACCTGAGAGAACTATGTGAGCAATAAGCTGCAAGAACTTAGACAGCCTCCCTAGAAGTTGGAGGGCTTTTTCATGGGGCGCTCTTTTTCAAGGCTTTAGAGTCACAGACTAATAACAGATCATGAGAAATAGAGAAGGAGCTGTTAAGACAAAGCCGTGAAGTTAGCATCTGCACTTGTATTTAGGGGCATTTAAATAATGAGGAATTAATCATCTATTTGAGGATTTACTTGGATTGTCTTACAGACTTTGTACAAATCCAGTTACTTAAAACATCAATTCTTTCCTTCAGGGTGACAGTAAATCCTTGAAACTTTATCTTTTTTTAATGTACGTTCAAGGAATGTATGTAACACTGGCCACATTGCAAATAGTTCTTCACCTGTTAGTGACCACATCAGCTTCACTGTACCGAACCTTATGTTAAGTGGTTCTAAAAGCCATTTTCTTATTTGCAGATCAGATCTGCAAGCTGATAAATAACCTAAAGATGTAAGAAAACCCGTCTCTGGATACAAGTTGTGAACATTTCGATTGAAACAAATCTGTAATGCACTGAGTTTTGTCAGTTCCCAGCGGAGAGTATGAAAAAAGAATCATGCCTGTCTGTGTTAAAGGCCAAGTACTTTATTGTGTGCCTGGCAGGGATCCAAGCCTAAAAATCAACCAGAACAAAAAAAGGAGCGTTAAGAACTGCATTATTTTTCCATAATGTGTCAAAGGGTTCTATGGTTGCTTCAGGATGAATAAGGAGCTGTTTGTACTTTTCATGATCAATTAATTCCAGGTTCAGGATGTTGCATTTCAAATAGGTTAGGTTCCCAAAATGCACAGACGTTTGTGTTGGACCATGGTTAGAAACCAAAATTCCAACTTCTAGAATAATAACATTCCTGTCTTCTAGCGCAATGGGAGAAGCTGACAATTTTATGTACTATGTGAAACCATATAGCAGAAACTGCTGTGAGTTCCAGACTTTCTGAGCCCACAGACTATTAGTAGAAAACATTGAATTTAAAAAAAAAAACCAGACAGTAACTTACTTAGAGTATAGCTGCTTTGAAAACCATGGATCAGAAGTATTTGTGTATATGTTGTTAAAATATTAATTAAGAGAGTATGTGAAACATTTTGTTAGGATGTATGATTAACTTACCAATCAAGAACTTTTTATGGTCACTACTTATCTCTATATAATGAAGGTTTCAGATGGGAGTGTATTCTAAAGAGCTGTTCAAACTAAGCAAAGAGATTTTGAAATTTACAGGCTGGCTTTTGGGGGTAGGTTTGGGGGGGAAGTTATTTTGGAGAAATCCCTGCCAAACCTCATGTGAAAAATAAACTATTCCAAATGGCACATGCAAGGAGAGCCAAATTCAATTCCATTAATACTAGTAATAAAGAGTGACTCTTATAACTTGTTTGGAGTCATTCCTATTTACACAAAGGTTGAATTTGGCATAGATTATCTGAACCAGAGGGGAGTCTGAAGTGCTCATGTCTTCATGCTAACGCTATGTACACACTCTTATTTACCAAGGGAAACAGTTCTGGTGCCGTATGTCATCTTATCAAAGCCCACTGGTACTGTTTATACCCTACAATATTATGTGAATTCCAGAAATACATCATGCCATCTATTCCACAAGGTACCTCGTCACACAGCTGCTTTTTGTTGTATTTCAGTGCAAGGGGGTGATTCTGGGGAGGACAAACACTAAGCATTTCTGTTAATTCATACAAGTAGTTGAAGGAAATCAGACAAAAACGGGCTGTGACCATCCTTGCAGGCTCGCAGCACTGAGAGGTTCCACATTAACACATGTGCCAGCGGTCATGTCCCTTGCAGTTAGGAGAGGTTCTTCTGATGTTGCCCAAATGGAGAACTTGAGTGGGGCATCACGGAGATCATGACAGCTGCCACAGAACATGTTGATATGATATGAAGGGCCCTAGAGGTTTTCTGTTGTATATATTTTTCCTAATTTGCCAATATGTTTAGGGAGGCAAGAAACAAACCTCTAACTGGTAGTTAAATTGATGAGAGGAGTTCGTGAGCAGGTAATCCGTGCTATGTAGTATGCTGAGCAGTTGCTGCATTTGTGCACATAGACAGGCCACAGCTCTGCAGCTTTTATCCTTTGGGGCACAGTTGAATGGGCACAGAAATAGCCTTTTCAGAGCTCGGCTGTAATCTGGCTTCACTGCAGTTCTGAGTAGCACAGTAGCTGGGTCTTTGCAATTTGCTTCATTTTTGGCAAGCTTCTGCCAGTATAGGTCTATTTGTTGATCACTCCATAGATAGGTGATTCTGTGGCCACTTTCCCTGAGCATGTGTGCATGCTGTCAAATCTCAGGCCAGCATCATGTGGGGAAGGTGGAAGAGGATTGAGATTTTAATACCGAGCTTTCTCATGTGGGGTTGCTAAAGCTAATACTTTGCACTTTCAACCTTCGCTTACCCTCAGTGGTACGTACTTCTCCATGACAGCTTTGTCCCGACCCCTAGCAAGTCAGTGCCCCACATACCGTAGAATCATACAGCTGCTCAAGGGTCTGACTACAAGGAGGGAAAAAAAGTAGGTTTCCTTTTAAAATTCACCTCCTCTTCCTCAGGCCATTAGTAAGAGGCCTGCTTCAACTTCTGGAAAGGGGCCCCAGTTACATCAACGCTCATTTTTTTAATCACAAGACAAGTCTGTAATGCCACTGAAATTCATGTCTGAAGCTAAGCATGCGCTTAGGTATTTATTAGATCAGGCCTGAAATTGGGCCTCAAACTTGACCCCTTCTTAGGCACAAGCTTTTGCCTTTACTACCAGGTATCTGGTGCATTTATCAAATAGATGCTGACACGATTGACTTCTTTTTGAATTCCCACAGCTTAATCTCCCTGGGTTATGTTCTTGTTCAGTGTGTTTCTGATGAAAAAGAAATTTCTTCCCTAAAAATACTGATGATCCAAAGAGTTGCCTAGCTACTGTTGTCCCAGACAGCACCCGTTTCCTAAAGATGCTGGTCACTGTCCAGCTCTGCCTGCTAGGGATAACATCGCTAAAACAGAGATAGCAGTTTTGACAAAGGACTGCAAAATTTGTCCATTTAACATAATGGAAAGCAGAATGACCTCAGTGAGGCAAACGGCAACGGTTGCCCAGCGTGTGCAGAGCAGGGTCGAGCTTGAAAGAAGCAGGGTCAAGCAATACAACTATGTCATTGAGGCTGTTAGAGTACAGATCTTTTATTTGTTAAGTATGTGATAGAAGCCAACTGAAATAATGGACTTTTGATTATTTTTGATTTCTGGATTGAGTTCTTCTATTGTCTATCTATGCAGCACTTCTCATTATTGCAGCACAAGATCTGAGGTGGAGGCCTTGGGTCTTCTTGAGTTTTGCTGAAGTTCCTCACTGCAAAATGCATTAGAACTGCTTGTTAAATTTCATCCTAGGCGCAGTTTCAGCAGTCAGGGTGTCAGTGCTCTGGCTACATTGTTGTCTTGCAGTTAAAAAACACTAAAAAGTTCAAGATTTCTTCACAGCTAAGGTGTGAAAAGTAATTAGAATGTATCACTGGGTGCTGGGTATAAGCAATTATCTATGAATATATAAAGGCTATATTTTTTTTCAACAAACAGGCGACATTGTTATAATTATTTAAAATGAAAAAGAAAGTCACTGACTCAGACATGGAGAGATTGGGCAGATAACTTTATTAGTTCCCAGTCTAAGGTCTGTACTGCAGATGCTAATCTAATATCAAGACTGCATTAAAATAAAGTACAAAATATGGGAAAAGAGAACTCCATTTACCCTGTAAGGCTGGTGCTGTACATAAGTTTGGCTTTTCTGCTCAAGGCCAGCTCTTTTCAACTTTCAACCTCAACTCTGCTGTTAAAGAACACTTGGAAAAAGGGGCAGTAGCGCCTCCTTTCTTGCTCAATACGGGATCCAACTGGAACACATTCCTTCTATCGAATGTGCTGAGTTTTGAGAAGTTTTGCAAAAGTTAGTAATCAGTTTCATTTTTGTTTGCATTTGGTTTTTTAAACCTTCTTTAATGTTCTTGCTTTATTTAGTAAATTGAATTTGTAAGCAGGAATTTCCCAATGCAGAAGGGAGTCTGATAAAATACTGGCACTGTGCAACCTAATCTGAAGGGTTGATTTTGATTTGATTTTTTTTTTTTTTCAGTTTTTTGAGACACTTGCTGTGCAACTGTATTTATTAACAATAAGAAAGCAACTGCTGTCTGTGGGTTTGCTGCTTTTTTCCTCATCAAATGGCCTGGCTGTTGTGTTAAGTGTCATGTTGCCCAATATTAAGTAGAGCCATTCCAGCTGAACCATATGTCGTAAGTCCTGTATGAGAGGAGATATTGAGTCTTCTGTAATCCAGGTGATGCTGGGATGTCTGCCTTCCAAGCAGAAATATGAGTTCTGGCCCTGCTGCCTCCAAGGGGGTCCTGCTATTCAAGGCAGATGATATGTGAACAATCCAGTGTCCCAGAGTGGCATAGATTTCATAAAGTAGTATATCAAATTTAGCACGTATGTTGTGAATGCATATAACTGAGCAAGAGGACAAATACTGGTATCTCTTCTGAAATGCAGCCTGGTCGCCAATTGTAAGATTTTTCTGGGTTTAGTCCATTCATCTGTTTTCTTGATAGGCTGGAAGTAATGTTTGTCAAAATTACTATTGCAAATAATGCACTCCTGTGTTAGGAAGACCAACGCTGCACGTGGCAACAAATAATGGCAGTGGCTCTCAAGGAACACGGACCCTGGGGAGGCCTGGACCAGGTGTATGCTTTACACCATCAGGTATTCCAAGAAAAGTCAAAGCAGCGGATACCTAGAGTGAAATTATGACTTTGAAGTTATGATATGACTCAAAACAAAGTGAGCAAATTGGGATTCTGAGGAGATCCAAAAGTTTCTTGTATTGCAGTAAGCATGATTATATCAAATTATATTCTATACTTCATAAGTTGATGATAACTCCTTCAAGATAAGATAAAATTTGTAATTTGAAATACATGCCTGTGCCTTCCATCCCTGGTCTGCCATCATCAAAACAAAGTCATTCTGACAATCTAAATTCAGTCTTCCCTGTGGAATGATTATAGGGGAATTTAGCAAAATACTGTCTAGTGGTACCCACCAGTGGATCAGTATTAACATTTAAATTTGCATTTGAAGCTAATTTTCAAAGTATTTCTCTTAATTTGCTAGGAAGATACCTGTCAAATTAGCAATTAAACTGTAATTTGGTCACTGAGGTGTTTACATGGATTAATAGATCTCTCTCTTAAGCGTATGCTCCTGGGTTTGAAATAATAGCTCTACCGCGTGGTAGCATGACCCCACTTGAGTTTCACACACACATGCACAAAATCAAATTCCATCACATTTTAATGCAAATTTTACCTTTGCAAATGATGGCCTGAAAAGAATGAGTTTCCATGGTAACCTTAGGGAACACATAACCTGTTTATCATAACTTCTCCATGAAGCAAGACAGGGGGTGGGGAACATGCTTTGATGTCAGCTATATTTTTCTGTAGACAGCATTCTGCTGTAGCATGTATAGAGAATTTACCAAAATGCTCCCATACTGTCCTAAATAAACTTTTTTCCCTTTCTTAGAAACAGAAGCAGTCATATGGAATAACATAGGAGGGAACTCCAGTAGGCAGTATTCAAAACCATTACCTGACCTTTCAGCTCCTGTCTATGGTTTGACAACTAGGTCAACATTTTGAAAGACCAATCACAAATTAATACTTAAAACAGATCTCTTCCATCACTTTCTCTCTCCACTGCTTTCCCTCCCTGCTTTATGTTTGGCCCTCAGGTATCCCTGCTGCCTTTCAAAGGCACTTTAAGTTTTTTGTTTTCTTGTTCTTCCACTTCACTGCTGAAAGTACTGTTTGAAAAATGCCTTGAAATATCTCTGAACTCCTAAATTGTGGAGCTACCACAGAAAAGAATATATTGATTATACTTCACATTCAGTGCTGACTTTCAGAGTTGAGGTGGTGGCTTCTGGAGCTGCCATCAGTGAGGAGTGAGTTTGACGGCTGGAAGCATCTGCAAGGTTGTATTTTTCCTGCAGATGCACAGTAACTCCTGGCTAAAGGAAAGTAGGTCTGCAACATTTTTTTAAGGTCATTAGGAGTAAGGAACAGATGTTGAGGTTTTTCAGAATGCTGCTTTGAAGTGCCATTTAGGAGTCAACTGACAAGACTGACCCTATAGGCAGTGATTTTCGGGACTGGAACACAGAGGAACCATTGCCCACAGTTACCCATCTGGTATCCATCTGGTACCAGCAAACAACAGACAGTACCAAATCACAGAGAAACTGTACCAACTGCTAAATTGGTATCAGCAAGCAAAGAAGGTCGCCACCCAACAGCAGTTGCAAGCAGGAGAAACAATGTCTGTAACATTTACAGACTGGTATCTGAAGATCCGGAGGAACCTGATGCCATAGCATATGGAAAGCAATTCCTCTCTCTAAGCCTGTTTATGCTGATGTTGTTTGCTCAGTATTAATCCAGGTTTGGGATTTTTATTTTTTTTTGTTAACCATATTGAATTGGCAGTGTGGAGAGCTTTTGTCATGATGCCACTGAGAGAGCGCCTCTCTTTAGTGACATCTAGGTTTAACAGGATTAAGATGGATTTAATACCCTGTGCTACAGACTAACCATTCAAATTCTAGGAGTACTGTTCCGGAGTGGTGTCAAATCACAATGGAAGGAGTTGAGGTTAACTTTTAACTCCGTGACAATTTACTCTCTGCTGTTTTTCTTTGATGTGAAGTATTCTTGGGGAGAGCTGTGGCAGGGGGTTGTTTCCCAATTTTATTGCCATCTTCCTCTTCTTCCCTTTGTTCATTTTCCCCCCTCTTCCTCCTTTTCTTCCCTTGAAGCAGTATGCTGGTTTGTACAGTAGCTAAGTGTTTAGAATGTAATAATACAACAGTGAGAGATTTACTGCCTCTAGGCGCTACCCCTTCTACTCTTGAGGACCTCCAGCAAGGCACGATTTTATAGACAATGAAAGGCTCGCTCTCCCCTGTGAAGCCGCCTGCCTGCAGGAAGCTTTTCACTGTCTATTTCCACTACTTGCTCTGCAATTTAGCTCCATGCCCTGCTATTTCCCCCTTCCCTCCCTCTTTCCTTCCCTGACATACACATGCATATACCCCCCGCGTATACATTCAGCACCAACACCAGATGTAGATAGATACGGCAAAATAGCATTATCTCAATGTGTGCATTAAAAACCTCAAAAATACCCCAAGTGTTTTCGTTTTGCCATCCTCATCATAAATGGAAATATTGATCTGTCCCCTGTTTGCTTTCCAGGTACTGACACTGTCATTTCATTTTCCCTAAAACGAACACAAGCTCATAGCTGGGCTGCAAAGCGGGCCATTACACCCTGGCATTGGTGCCAAGAACTCTGCTGACTTAGCTAGAGAAAGATGCTGAAAGCCCCTGACTTCGAGAGAAAATTCAATTCAATTTACTTCATACAGTGTCTCTCATGAAGTATTTCAAAATGCCTTATATCAGGAGATAACATAATGAGAAAATGCTTTAGAGAACTGGGTATTCAGATAGCAAGACAAAATGATACACAACAATGAACTGGAGTAAAAGAAAAGACAACTGTCATTTAAAAGCAGTAATCATCTGGATAAGTAGTCTTGTAAACTAATTACAGTGAGAAGAGAAGCAAAGAATGCAAGACTGGGAGGAACAAGAAGCAGCTTAGTTTCAAACAGGCTAAGGCAGACGACTGGTTTCATGGCGGGGAAGAAATTGTGCACAGTATTGTAGAACAACTACAGGAGATCTGCTTTGGAAATGTATTCACATGTATGTACTGTGTATGCAATATACATTGCATCGTAAGTGTATCTCAGTGTCAAGTTAAGTTGTTCTCTCTAGTGGCTGGGAAGAGATTAATTACATTGGCCTGGTTCAGTGGAAGAGCAATTGAAATGCCCCCTTGTAGTTGGAAAGAATCAATGCTGATGGGTGCTGAGGTTTTTTTGTTTTGCTGCTTTGCAGTTTTGCTCTCAGCTCAAGGGCCTCTGTTTGCCTCTACTCTGAGAATAGGTTTGCAAGTGAGGGTGTCGCCAAATCTGGTGCTCATTAAAGACAATTAAGAGGTAGAATTAACCAAAACATATTATACGACTAATGGAAAAAGAAGCCACCCACAGAGACGGACACAGGCCAGGAAATTATCTCATTTTGCACGGTCGCAGGAAACCATAGTCCTCCAGCACCAGGGATCAGGGGATCACGGAGCTAGGGTTCAGAAAGCGGAATATTATCTTTGTGGGGCTGTGCAAAAACACTTTGCAGTTTTGGCTTCACCTCCATCTTTGCTATTTTCTCTCTACTTAGTGTTGCAAGATACAGCAAATGCTGAGGGCTTGTTTTCTACTAAGCTAAGGCAATTGCCATGTTTTTAAACTGTTATGGGAACAGCCTGTTTCCCTTTTAAAGTTCCCATCTGTGTTTGTATTTCCCTCAGTCTATTGCCTTTATAGAGAATTTTCCGCTCTCTCTAAATCTAAAGCATTAGTTTCACCTCCTTGAACAAGAGGTAGGGCATTACTGAGGAGGAAAAGTAAATCCTGAGATAATCAGCCCTGCTTAATTCCAGCATGGAGCACTGCTGTCATCAGTGTTCCTGGTGTTCATTGCATAGGGAGAAGGAACAATGGCTGTAAGTATGTACATTTGTGTGTGTGCGTGTATATGTGTATGTATGTGTATATACGTGTATAGAGAGAGAGGCAGAAGGGGACCATTTAATTGCCTAGCAATCTGACTGACCAAGTAGTGTTCTGATTGCATACAGCTGATTTTCTAAGCGAAAATTTTCAAAACTACTCACCAGCAAAACCAAGATCATCAGTGACTCTGGAGTGCTTGTCTGTGTTTCTGTCGGGGAAGAGGAAGGATGGTTTGATTACTCTTTTTTCCTTTAGACAAGGATGTTTTTCTCACCCAAGGGAAATGCATTCTAGCAGCATGAACATAACTATTAATCAACACTTAAGCAATAATCAGTGAATGAAAAATGATGACCAGAAACTGAAAATGTACTTGCATAGCTACTTTGGCGCTTTTTCTTTGAGATCATGCCCTTACATTTTAACATGAACAATTCTTATAAAATTAGCGCTGATATATTCCAGAAGGCGGTGATTTAAAAAGCCAGCACTTATTTTTCACTTTAAAAAAAAATACTAACAGTGAATGGTACATTAAGATCTGCATAAGTAATGTTATAAAGCTACCTCAGTAGTGTCTGAGATAGATCCTCAATTGATGTGAACCAGTAATATCTTATGGGGTTCCTTCAGAGATGGAGATGCCAAGATCATCATCACTAGAATGCTGCGTTCAAATGTGTGAAGACGTGTTCAGGATACAGAGATATAAATGTTTTTCCTGTGTATTTTCACCCAAAAAGGAGATACAGCCACTGAGAGATGCAGGTGTATGTCAGCTTTGGGAATGCCTCCAAGAGGAATCAAATGCTATTGAAATTAAAACAAACCACCCTCATCAGTATTTAGCATGCTTTCCTGAATCAGGGCCAAGGTATGTGGTAGCACCCAGCAGAAACCAAGGCTGTGAGACTCTACTAGGAGTGAGCGATACCTTCGTTTAGCTTTTCAAGATGTTTTTTGACAAACTTAGTCACAGTTCTAATAGCATCAAGTGTTCTTTGGAATAATCTCAAAACCAGACTAGTATAAAATGCTTAAAGTGAGTGCGTGCTTAACAGATAGAAGGCTCAACATTCCCTGTGACTGAGCCCAGAAAACAGAACTTTAAGAGTCTACAAGATCGTGACTTGGTGATTGGGCTGTGAACAGGCACCTATAGCCATCTGTTGATTCACCTTCTCAAATTATTTACCCTGTATTTTCTGTAGACAAGAAAATAAAAAAGTTTAAATTAGTTGCCAGACTACCCAAAACAAACTTCGAAGGCATCAGACCATGATTTGAGAACCTCTAACAATTACACTCCCAAGATGTGTGTAAAATGGATCAGGAACAGAAACGCAAGGTTTCTCAGGCCCTGCTGGGAGGATACTGCTTCCTTCCTTATTCTTGAAAACTGTCCTACGAGCAAGTTTCTAACAGGGAAGCTGAAAGTGCTCTCTCTCCAGTGGTAGAGGTGGTTTTGAGAGTTCCCATGGAACATCATCTTGGATTGCCATTGCAGCCACTTAGCGAAGAAAAGCACCACTAAGAAAATCAAAAAGAAGTATTAAAGATGCTGTCTTATATCCAAACAATGGTAACGCAGTATGGATGGGCTCATATAACATTAGACGCTTCTTTGAGGACTGCTCCTGTCATTAAAATCAATGCAACTTAATTAAAGCAAATTATAGATAGATACATCTATAAATAAGATATTAAAGTGCGCTGCTGAATATGATAATTGCTGCATATTTAGCAATCAGCGTGTGTGTTCTGCTTTTGCCAGGAGGGATTTCTTTCAGTGGAATCAATGGAGCTTTATTAAAAACCATCCAAATTAGAGGGAGAAATGATGAGTGTTATAATAACGCAAAATCACTGTTTCAACTTTCATTGCAAAACCAGGAAAGCAAAATACATCCCTCTTTGTGTATGTAAGGAAAACATCAGGAAAATTCTTTTGAATTGTGGACACTGGTAGAATTTTTAATTTTTACCTTTTGATGCAAAACATAAAAAAGCTGGATGGAGGAAAACATGTTTTCTGTGGAAATGCTGGAGGTCTTGGAGGGTGGGATAATTAGGATATCACAGCAGCAAGGAATTAAAAAGACCCCTTCGATCAACTTCCTCCGTTTCACATGGAACATCCAGTTCACTGCCTTACATAACCCACCTCTGTTTTAACAGCTAAAGAAAGTGTCAAATCATGCTCTTAAATTCCACTTGCAGTCCCTAGAACCAGGCAGACTGTTGGAATGCAAAAAATAAAATGGATGAATTTTGGTGCTTCACCTGTGTATGAAACATTGAGACCGGGGTGGGGAGCAAATCCACTTTTACCTCTTAGTTTTTCTTCAGTTTTCACTTAATTGAAAACAAAAACCAACTGTGTCTCAGCAGAGGGGAGACCTGGAGGTTAAAGGGCAAATTCCGTTATACCACGGCCCTTTTTGGCATGCTGAATCTCAACCCATGTGATTAGAAATGCTCCCAGACAAAAGAAGAGCTTTGAGAACAGAGGTCAAACCAGCATCTGAATCAAGTCCTTTAGCAGATGATCACAAGACTATTGAAAAATGTACTAAGCAATGCAGCAGAGCATGTGCCATGTTTATACACAGACTTCCAGGCAAAAAGCAGAATTGGGTGGCATTTTCAAAGCACTTGGGTGATGGCAGAGGACATGCGTCACTCTGCAGCCTTCCTGGGATGTCTTTTAGTGCATGTCAGTCATATAAAATAAAACGGTAGTATCACACCATTTTTTATGGGGAGAAAACCACAATGCACAAGCTCAAGTGACTTTCTTCAGCCTACACAGTGAATAAGTGACAAAGTTAGGAGTCCCAGGACTCCTATCTTCATAAGCTCTTCCTGATCTCCCATAATTTTAAGTAAGTCAGGCATGACTCAAGTGGAGTCAGCAGTGTTTTGCACCGGGTTCACAAACATGTAGCTAAAATCACATCAGCCTTGATGAAGTTATGCTATTGCTACTTATCTGGTGGGCAGTACACGCTCCTCATTTTCTTTCTGATCTTAATGATAATTGAAATGTTTGGAGGAGGCTTGTTGTTCAGAAGTGGGGAAAACAAAGGGTTAAAAAGAAAAAATTAAAAGGGCAAAGGAGATGTTTAGCATATAAGTGAAAAATGAATAAGCCTGAATGCAACACCCACTGTGTATTATTCCTTTTTAAGAGTGTGAAACTTCTGAAACTGAGCTGTGGTTTTTCTATAGCTGGTTAAGAAGCTTTAAACAAATTTTTTAACAAACTGATCTCTGCAAAGATCAAAGTTTTCTGTATGCAGCTCTCAATAAAATACCTGCAGGAGAGGGAACAGTGACTGCAGCTTTCTGAGACAGCCACCCTGAAAATGGCTCTGCATCGTTCTTTCCACCCTGAAACTGGCTCTGCGGCGTTCTTTCCACGCTGAAAATGGCTCTGCGTCGTTCTTTTCCTTATGAGCAGGACTCAAGGTCTTGGGTCTTCAGCCTGCCAACTTCACTCCGGACTGACCTGGAGCAGGGAGCTCGGGTAGCTCAGGTGGGAATTTGTGAGAGGAGGTAGAGCCCTAGGCGAAAATACACTGTCCTGCCGAATGTGTCTCCATTGCTAGGGGCAAGGAGTTGCTGCTGGCTTCCATTTGCAGTGTGATAGCTCTCACCTTGAGCTGTGTGTGAATGCACAAGAAGTAGTTGATTCTGGCTTCATGAAGCTTAAACTTTAAAAAAGATCGTTATAGTTGTGATTGTTCATACCGCGACGGGTGTCCAACCCCAGAAGCCTTGATCCATATGAAAGGGGCAAGAGAGGCTTTCCTGCTAAGCAGCTAGTCTTTTAGCCTTTAAGAAATGCTCCGGGAGGAAGGCAGTGTAAGGCAGGCGAGGAGGAATGAAATGCAGTGTATGCCGGGAAAAAACACGGCCTCTTGCACTTTTCTGCCCAGAAAATGCAGTCTCAAGCTTCAGGATGAAGTAAATCCTTTCTCTGCTCTCAAAGAATTGTTATTCTGCAGCCCCAGAATTTTTCTGTAGGCAAATCCGAGACTTATTTCAAGATACCTGCCTGCAGGTATACTCTACTTATGCTTTATAATTTATTTGCAAATATTTGAATGCTCTAAGATACTTGTTTCTGGCTTGATCTACATGTGCATGTTCACATGTATCTTTTTTATGTTTTTCCTGGGAAGTTTTCCTAGGGAGAATTGGCAGGTTAGAGATATTTGCTGCTAGCTTATCACTTCCATGTATTGAAAAACTCCTCGAAGTGCCCTGCAGTTACCATATTTGCAGGGACATAGCTTGCACTGACACCTGCACAGCTTTCGTTTTCTCTTTTTCTTTACAGTTGCTTTCCCTTTCTGTCTGTTTTGGATCTGCATGTGAAACGTGAAGCTATGAACCTTTCTACAGTTTTCTGTTTTGAAACAAACGTGGATTCCATTTGTCCAGGGAAGTGGAGAGAGCCTCAGCCTGCACTCATTCTTCTCTGCCTTTTGGCCCTTCATGTTGGTCCCCTGCTGAGCGCTGTGGACTTAGAGGAGAACAGCACGCAGTGCCCACACCGCGCTCCAGTCTGCACATCCCCCAACCTGGTTCTGGTACTGGGGACTGGCAGGGGTTTAATTAAAGATGCAGAGGTGTCATAGGGTTTTTTCTGAAGTGACTTATTTCTATCACAGAAATCTTGTTTGCTAATGGAAATTATTGGTTTAAAAAAAAAAAAAAGAGAGACTTGAACAACAAAAATGTTACTAGCTATGTAGAAAAAATACCTTTCTGGCACACAGAAAATCTTGACCACAAAGGCATTGAGTTATATGGATGCCATGTCTTCCCCATTTGTCTGGTACCTTGTCTCCAAGTGTGGCCACTGCTACATGCTTCAGAGAATTCATCGGGATTCCCAAAGGGGCAATTAGGAGAATAACCTGCTGGTACAGAGGTTTCTGCCTGCTCTCCCTTTCAGGTAATGGCTGACTCTTCGACTCTCTACCTCTCTTCAGCCTGTCAAAGGCTTTACTGTCTTCTGCTAACCTGATGCTAGTTGTTCTGATTTGTATGTGTTTCCAGTTTATTAATTTTCCATTTACAAAGGGCGTGGCCATACTGATACTTTGCAACAGTTAAGTTTCATGAATTGTTTGTTGTTGTTTTTTGATAAAGATAGCATTTCCTTTCCTCAGTTTAAGCATGCTGCTCTTTTAATTGCACTGATGGGATGATGGCTGTTTCTGTGTTTATCTCTACCCTGTTATTTTTGCATATTCATGTTTTGCTTGTTAGCTGAGGCCGCTCTAGACTAAGAGATGATCTCCTCATAATGATGGCTCTTATTTATGTTGATGTCGTTAATTTAAACCCTAAAAATACGGGAGCATGTTTTGGATCATTCTTTCTGTTGTTCATTACCATACATTTGTGAACGTGTATTTCATCTGGTGTCGTGTTCTCTCTTTACTGATTGGGGTGCTGGTCTCAAAAGCTCTTCCAGTCGCCTCCGATAGGGACTCAGCTAAGTAATGCACCTTCTGTCAGCTCCCACACCTCACTGGCCACCTCATGGTCAGTGTCCATTGGCTTTGATAGGACTTCAGGTTTTAATCCTTTTTAAGGTTATTGTTTGCTCACCTAAATATTTTATGATTATTAACTACGCGGTTAAAACCTCCGCACCTGTACTGAGGGCCAGCTGCGTACATCCTGCTTTGGGGAAGGAAGAGAAGCTGGAATATTTTGATCTTGTTAATTAGTACCTTTCACACCGATTTTTAGCTTAGTTTGTTGTAAAAGACAGCAAGGAACCCTTTGCATTGACTCTCTCTGAAACATAAATTACTTCTACAAGGGAGGTGTTTCCATTTTCGCCGCTTCTCTCTTCATCAGGGTAGTATTTTATTCCGGGCACCATTTTGCTGGTGGCTGAGTGATGATACATTTTTACTGTCGCGTGGACAGATGGAGAAGGGAAAGGAGAAGAAATGGCTGAGTCTTTAATTAGCCGTGCAGAGCCAGAGCATGCTTTTCCAGTGTGTCGGGGGTTTTATATAGGGTGTGGAGACTCAGCCGCTCGATGGATCCAAATTAGCAAAATTGTGTATCCACCGCCAGGGTGTTTCTATGGCAACTGTCTCTCAAATCATATATACAAACAGACCTGGCGGGGGGTATCGCCTTCTATTTGGTCTGTAGAAAACCATCGGAAAAGGAGTGTTTTCCGGCTGCAAAAAGGCCTTGCGATGTAAATATTTTTTACTTTCTGGTGACTAGTATAAGTTTTGGGATTGCTGCTCGATGCTGGCTCAATTCTGAATCTGTTTGTGTTATTGCACATTGACTGGCTGCTGTTACTCCTGCTAGGTGTGAGAGCGATCACCAGGAAACTTGCACAGGGTTGCGAATGCACAGTTACCAGGCGCATCCTTTAGCTCATAAACATCTTGCCGTTGCACATAATTAATAGCCTATCTACAGCGACGCAGGTAGACAGTATACTATGTGGCTTTTGTGCTGAGCGAACCAAATTATACATTCATTTCTTTTCCCCTTCATAAAACAGCAGAAATGAGAAGAGAGGTTCTTCTCTCACCGGTGTACCTGGTGAATTAAGGGAAATTATCAACCTAATCAAATTAGCAGTGTAAGAACAGCCAAAGTGGCTGCGACTCTCTGCCTAACCGACTCTATCTTTATAAATTCTCTCTACATGTCACTTCTTCTGGTGGAAAAAATGAATGAATGATCCATTTAGCCTACTGCCCTTTTTTGAAATGTAGGGCAATTATTGTTATTTTTGTGCTTGTCCAAAGTCAGGCACTGCTAAAGCATGGGTCATTTCAAATCAGAGGTGGTTATTTCTTGTGGCCATCAGTTCCGTGAGGAGTCCTTTCTGCTTTGAGTCAGACAAAGGGGATTTAGCAAGAGGCCCGTGCTAAATAATTTTTTTCACTTACGACTGTCTTGGATGTTCAGTGAGTGGCAAGGTGCATAACGGTATTTGTCTAGAATAATTCCTAAGTGGCCTAGTAGCTCCAAGGGATAGTGTCTCTCTTTGCATGGGACTTGGCTTGTGTAATGTACATAGAAATGTTATGTAAAGGTAGGTAAGACTTACTACACCCGAGTGCACACCCTTTCCCGTTGTAGAAGCTTATACATCTCCTCAGTGAAAATGGCATATTGTGCGTAAAATACAGGACTGACAGAAATGTACTCTAACCTGTAGAATGTGAAAAACATGTTAATTTTTGTTTGGTTTCTCTTTTTATAATCAGGCATTTGCCGAAAGCTTGGTGTGATTTATTCTTTTCTTTGTAATGAACTGTTAAAAATGTTTGAAAAGGCATTAAATCTTCCTTTCTGCTATTAATCTGTAAAAGGGGAAGGGGATTTTAAATGGCCTCTTAGTATATTGCTTTATAAAACTGCTGATTCTAGCAGCACCGGAATAGGAATACATACTAATGTAGGAAATACTGAAGGCAGTCAGAGCCGTCTGCATTTATGGAGGAAAAGACTAATAGCTCCATTTTAACAAGGCTCTTAACACTTTGGGCCATCAGCAGGCACTGAGTGAGTGAAATTGGGAGAGCTCCTGTGTGCTAAAAGCATTGAAGTTCACCGTTTTGTACCCCAGTTGGAGCCTTCCTGATAGAATTGCGCTCTCCAGCCAACTCCAGTTGCCATCTTGAAAACAAACCAAGTAGCGAGCTGGCATTTTGACTGAGTGCACTAATGCTTCACTTCTGAAATGGCACCAGAGCATGATAAATGCACTTAACTCCCAGCTGGATACTCAGCTTTGCAGTGGCGTTAGGGAAAGTTTCTGGATTTTTGTTAAGAATGAAAGCAAAGCCTGTTTAGATCACGTTTTATACTTGAGCACAACACATAGGTAGAGAAAAAACAGCAAACTTGGTACTAAGATGCTAGCTTTGATTCAAGTAGTTATGCCACTGGAATCAGAAGGGGTGTGCTTAATTAGATTACATCCTCGTGTTACTGAATTCTAGGAGGAAGGCCAGCCAGGGAAGGAGAGAGAGTATCCCGGCTACCACACAGACGAGGAAAAGGCTCTGAAGATTGTACCTGTTCTAAACAGTTCTTTGATATGGAAGCCTTTCTTGTTAGCAGTGATAAGATTATGTATAGGATTTGGAGCTTCTTTGAGCCCCTGCCTTTCTTTTGTTGATTTTGGCATGTTGCAGCATCATGTGTTCTGTGCTTATCGTTTTGAGATGCATTGTTAGTAGCTGGGCTGCATAATTGATCTTCATCTCTAATTACTCTCCTCTCCACAGGTGCCTGGAAAAGGTCCAGATGGGAGCTCATACAATCTCCACTTTGAGGGGATGGAAAGGCAGTATGCGTCCTTACCCAGGTACGGCACTGAGCCTCACACACACACACTCTGATTCACCCTCCCTCCGATGGGTAGGGAAATCAACCCACAGCTGATGTCCGGCTCCAACAGGAGAGATTATTTTGCAGTTTTGTCTTGTCACCTTTTGCTGCTGATTTAGTGCCATCTTTATAACTGTACTATTAATTTGGACTTTTGAATTTTAAAAAAAACGGTCTCTCATTGAACATGTCAGCAAGAGTCATGATCCACAGGTAGAGAACATGACATTGAGGAAGCTGGCTCTGCAAGAGTTATAACAAGTTGTAGCACGGCATAAATGACCGAGTTTATAGTGATATAATCCTAGCTGGCATTGACATAGTACTGCTGTGGAAAGCCTCCACTACAGCAGCCACAGCTACTGAAGTCCCACTGTTGCTGCAAGGACTGTCTGACTAGCAGTCCTATTCCAGCAGAGCATCTCTGGGCTTTAACTGGACGCTGTGGAAATGAGAGTGAATTCTCTGAGGGTGTTTTTTTAATTTTTAATCCTTATCAACTCAATGAAGAGTACTTCTAGTCTGAAACCAGTGGGGCATAACAAAAAGGAAGCATTTCAGAGATTTCAGACCTGTTTCTATCGGAGTTCTAACAGCAGAATGTAAGATTTAGCAAGCCAGAAAGGGGAGCAAGAGGATGCTAGAAAAGATAGTGGGAAGCAGTGGAAGGAAAACAAAAATAGAAAAATATTCCCCTTTTAGAATAGAGGGCTGTGAAAGGCCTTAGAGGGGTTGCCCAGTCCACTTCTTGGACCTACAAGCAAGATAATTTATAAAAGCAAAGCAAAAATAGCTATTTACAAGCAAGAAGAGATTCTTTGTTGTGAAGTAGTGCTGCCATTGAGGAAATCAGTGAATAGTTTCTTTTTGCTTCTTTTTCTTTTTCCACTGAGCTATTTACATTCAAAGGTGTCACTGGAGAGACTGACTGATAAATATGTAATGCTGTGTCCAATTCCAGATGAAAATACAAAGAATATCTTACTTTTGGAAACCAATATATAAAGGCTGTCTCACAAGACATTGCTGAATGTTTGTAGGCATTTTTTAATGTACATGGTTTCTAAACCAAAGGATGTGTCTGTAGTTTAGTTACTGCCTTCAAACGATATTTGTGTCAGCCATCGTTTTGGAAATTTGTCCTATGCAGTAACTGGTTTTTCTAACAGAAGCCTGCTTTCCAGCAGTGTGTCCTGTATGTATTTCCTGACTGACTGTGGATATTCTTTCTCTCCTGGGTAAATAGCCATCTTTTTTTGTAGTCCTCCAACACTCATGTCTCCTGTCATGTTTTTAGCAGTGATTTTTGCAGGTTAGTTAGGTGTAGTTTAATTATGCACACTCTTTTTTATCTATTTTAAACTTCAATTTTTTTGAAATCTTCCTTGTGAATTACAAGAATAAATTAGCAATTGGTGCCCAGTGTAACTCTCTACAGCAATTTTCATATTCCTGTATCATGTCTCCTTTTATTCATTTTCCCTTTGAGCTAATCAACCTTATTTTTTGAATCTTTATAAAATGGAAATTTCCCAGTGAAGTGACTTCCATCACCCAGAATTCTTTTTATTTCACCATATTCCTTTCAAGTGAGGATGACCAGAAGTGAGCATAACAGTGCAGATGCAGACATCTCCTTGCTTTATGCAGGAGTGTTCTTTGTGTTCCTTCTATCCCATTCCTTTTCAAACCTGCTGCATCCTCAGCGTGTCCCCAAGGTGTGTGTACTGCTTACCTCTGCACTCTGCGTTTTTGTGTTGGTTTTTTTTAAAGTAGGTCTGTCTGAATCAGATCATGAATCTCACAGTGTTCTTCCCAAAACCTCCATTTAACTTGCTGGAAACACGAGTCTCCAGCTCTTACGACAGGTTTGAGTATTTAGCTGGCTGGGACTCGCCATTTAGGAAGTCATCCAAACATTCAATAAGCTTTTGAAGATCAGTGTGAAGAGCGTCATTTCTCTCGGTGCCTAAGAAGATTACGCTGGCGAGTGAGGGGGCCTGCACTTCAGCGGGGCTGCGTGTGCTTCCTGACCCGAACACTCACGCTGCTGCACACAGGCCATGCCATGGCCGCGTCTCTACCCTGGCAGGAGCAGAGCTTTGGGACAGCACACCCTTGGGTGTGCCTGCAGTCCAGCCATCGGCTGCTGCCTTTTGTACTTGGGTTTTGTAAGTTTTGCAGTTTCATGTTACTGCAGTAATTAAGCCCTGGCAGTCACAAATGACTAGATTGCCATGGTGAAGTCTAAATCCAGAAGAAGGGGATGCAATCTCATTGCCAGCTACTAATGGAAATGAGTGATTTCTTTTGTTCTCATGGCTGACTGCCCAGGAGTGTAGAGGAATCCAGGTAAAAACCACCCATTTGCCAACCTATTCTCAGTGGAGGATCCATGAATACTACTGTAATGGACAGCATTATTTAAAAAAAAAAAAGAGAGAGAGAGAAAGAAATAGGAAGGTAGAAAGAAATACAGAGGTAGTATTTCCTCAAAGAGCAGCTTTCTTCTCCCCAACATTCTGTTATTAGTTCATGGTTTCCTGCCCTTGTCTTGTCCCTGCCCTCACCTTGGTCAAACCACTGAGCTGCACTTGGTATGGACATGGTATATAACTGTCTGCATACTTAGCCATTTAAGTCCAGTTTAATAAGAGGTATTTAAAGACGCTTCAGATGAGGGTTGTAGAGGCTGGGAAGCAGATTCTTATTGCAATGTTGTGTTGAGTCTAGGAGGATATGACCTTTGCCTGCCGCTCTGGTGTGGCACAACACAAGGAAAGAGAGGAAAGCGCTTGGACTGCAGCCAGTTTCACTGGATGAGGGAGGAGGAGGGGATCTGTGCCGTGTCAAGAGTAGCTGGGACCTACACAGGGAGACTGTTCTGCTTACCTGGAAGCCAGCAGGAGTCATGCTAGTGTGTGTGGGCATGAACAAATTGAGTAAGAGAGCTCTGGTTTTCCTCCCCATAGGGCAAGAAGGAGGAATGATCACCTGCCAAATAGCTTTATGAATGTCTGGTGCCCTTAAGGCACTACCCCATTCCCATGCAAAGGCACGCATCCTGCGTGAAGGGGAAGTCAGGCTGCCAGCAGTATCCGAACATATCTGCTGCTGGGTTGTAAAAATCTAAGCTTTGAAACATCATTGCTGCTTTGCCCTTTTGTTTTGTTTTTCTGTCTTTCTCTGAAGCTGCTAATTTAAGTCTAGATACTATGGGCCAAATTCGGGTGATATAAGTCTGTATTAAGTGTATTTGAGGAATTCAGCTGTGTCAAGTGTGCTTGTCTTTTCAGTAGATGCGGCAGCAAATCCAGTGTCCCACTCTCACTCAGCTCAGTGACGCCCTTTTTGCCTTTGGTTGGAGGATCTGTTCCTCTGTAAGGTTACAGTTTTAATTAAAAGCTGAAAACACGAGGCAGGCTTTGTATGTGACTGGCTTAATGAGCGCTCAGCTGAGTTACGTAGTTAAGTTTCTAGGTAAAATAATGCCAGTCTGTACACTTGGTTTGGAAATATCTACAGAGGCAAACATCTGAATTAGATGATAAGTGGCTGTGGCAGGAGAGTGGCAGGTCTTCAGCTCACACTGCATTGTGTTGTTCTGTCTGCAGAAAAGCAGCAAAGTGGGAAAGACAGAATGGAAGGCTTTGCAAGAGAGATACAGTTCTTTGCACTCAATACTTACGTGTTGCCCTGGGGCTGCGGCTAAGTGGTGCTGAGTGGTAGTATTAAGCAATGTTAAATCCTCGGCTGAGAACGGCTTGATTCTTATACCTTTTAGCCTCTTCTTTTGGGGAGAGGAGCAGGGCAAGGGTATGGGAGCCAGAAAAACATTTGTATTTTTTAAACTATTTTTAATGCCTGTTGTCTTGATGTAATCCAGAATATTTTTCTGATGGAGCTATGGAACAGATATGAAGCTGAAGCTGCTCTGTTTGTTCATAGTTTTATTTTTGAGCTTGCTTTTATGGAAATCTGTCTTAATGTAAATCACAGTCTTGCCAATGGCAGCCTTGTTTGGAGAAATCTCGTGTTCGAGGACACGTTCTTCTCTGTGTTGATGGAAGAGCTGGCTGTGACCAAAAGCAGACTGTCAGACACTGAGACAAGACACTGGTGACATGAGTGTAGATCAGAAAGCTCAGCCATCTTCCTGGTAAGAAATGCTGATTCCAAAGGAAAGCTAATACACCAGACTTTCTCTGGAATCCTCGTATTACTGAAAAACATGCATTTTTGTCAGGAAAAGGGGTGGGGCTGGAAAGGCAGTAAGAGCATTAGAAAATAACTGCTAGCATGGAAAAATGAGTGCAGGCTGTGTAGATGAGTTCAGCTGCATTGCTGTGGCTGGGAGGAGACCGCTGAGCAAACTGGTAATTGGCTCGCAGGAATATCTGTCTTAAATGTAACATGCATCTTAAAACTGGGAAACTTGCAAATGTATTAAGGACCTAGCCTTGCAATACAGTGGCAGCACGTAGTCTTGCTGTGCTGGAAGCTTCTCTTCAGATTGACCATGCAACTTGCACTTCTTAAGGCAGTAGCTAAAAGCAGCACATCCTCCACTGCTAGGTATGAAGCCAGAAAGGACAATTTTGATCACCTTGCCTGACCCCTCCAAGGCCTTCTACACTTCTGCATCAAACTAAATTTCAATTTTGATCCATTGCATTACTTTTATAAACGTATTTACAAAAGCATCTAACCTAGAATTAAAATGTCACGTTGTGGAGAATTCATTACATTCTTCAGAGGTTAATTATTTTACTGTTTAAAAAGATTATGCCCTTTTTTTTCCTAAGTCTGAAATTACCCAATTTCAGTTTGTAGATACTATGGTAAATATTTTTTCTGCTAGATTTTAAGAGCCAAGGCTGCAAAATGCCTCCCCCTCAGTATTTCTATGCAGTGATCATTTATGTTATCTTTTAACCTCCCTTTCAATAAATTAAATAGATTGAGTACTTAGGTCTTACACTATAGAGCATGAAAACAGCATTGACTCAAGGGGCCAGAGTCCCCATGCAGTCAATTTATGAGGTAGCCTCTAGAGTTGAGTCAAAAACATTTCCAACTCTTTGGCTCAAAAGCAAAGTTTCTGTAACACCTATGTCATGAAGAGATAAGGTTCCTCAAACAGAAGGAATGGATTACTTAGCAAGTTTCATTAGCTTTTTCTTGCACTTGAGGGTCTTGCCTTTATTTTACTAACCAAGTTTATTTCAAAATGCAGGATTTCTGCAATTTGATTGAATCCCAAAAACATCGTCAGAAAGTGACTTGACACAAATCACAAGAAAAAGTTAATTGTCTGTTAAATAAGAGTCATCATTCACCATTGTCTAGCAGAATCTGAAATTAATATAGTGACATTACTTAAATATGTATATAGTGTATTCTCCTGGTTAACAAAAAGAAATCACAATTTTAGTGCAGACTATAATTAGCTGCAAATCAACTTGTCAGAGCATTCCCGACCTATGGGAATTGACTAACCAAGGAGCACAGATGAAAAAGCAAGGTTTAAAATCAATTATTTAAATCAAAATTCCCTGCTTGTTGGTTTAAATCACAATTAATTTTTTTGCTTTAAATCACTTTGATTTAACTTATTCCATCCCACGTTGCAAAAAATCTGTTCCCCTTCTCATTTTGTATACTTCATTTACATTCCTCCTTGACATCCAACAGTACGTTACACAGCATTGACCCAGCAGTGCAGTCGTCAGCTGAGGGATGTGATGTTCTGGGGTTTTTTTGGTGTTGACCCATCTGCACTGACAAGTGCCATGCGGTGGCACAGTGGTTCTCAGTGACGGTGACAGTGTTGCACTCTCCCACAATACTACTGCTGTTCTGCCAAGTTATTTTCCAGGGACCTTCTTGGTGCTCAGCCACTTCTTAGTAACAGTCTGCCTCTCAATTTTCCAATGTTCCTCTCTTTGTTTGACTTCGTTACATGACTCTACTGAATTTGCTTTTTTCTTTTTTTTAGCCCAAAATTGTGCATTATGGCAGGCAGAGCGTGGCAGTGCTGATGCAGGCTGCAGGTATCGAAGGGAATTCCGTTGCTGCCTTAGAACACTGTTTAAATTGGAGCATCATTCACCTGGTTAAAAAGAGCATCTGCAGATACATTTTCATAAATGTGACGGTTTTTTTCCCAAAACTTTAATGGCAGTGAAATAACTTATCAACCCAGTCCAGAACCACCAAAGTCATAGTCTGTCAGTGAAACCACGTTACTGGACATACATTATACCTATACCTATTAACTTTTGGTGCATAATATAATACACACAATATTTTTAGTAATGCCCAGATTTTCCCTCCGAAGTGGTGCAAAACGGTGAAGGGCAGGGTGATGGGAAAATATTCGTTTTGGATAGCTGAAAAAAGTCTGTATCTCTCCCATTTCTCATATTGCTTAAAATTAAGAGAAGAGGGTCAAAAGAAAGATTTGAGAACTAATTGTGAGTGGTCTTTTTTAATTTTCAGTGTAAGTTGTCTTTTTTTTTAATATTCCCCTGACATAACTGCAAAACTAAGAAGCCTTGATAATTTGGAATCGTATATAGGATTAGAACAAAGTAGGGTGCAAAAATGAATGGTCCACTTAATTTCATCCTTCTAGTCATGTGAAATATAAATAGTATTTAAACAGTAAATTCTATGGTATACTTGATTATTAACTTTCTCATCTGTTTTAATCATCTGAAGTAATATCAGTAACTCAGAGATATTTTTTAAATATTTTTGTGTTGACAGCTGTACTTTCATTGAAAATGCAGCAAAATCTTATCTGTCGGTATCTTCCAATGTAGTGATCTCATTATAAATGAAATATGTGTATGGTTTTAGTTGGGTTTTAAGTCCCGGCAGATGAATTTAGAATCAGTTTTAATGGAAATCCTACTCAAGGACCTCCAAGATACATTGCACTAAACCAGCCAAGATGAAATACAGGCAAAGAAAAAAGATCATTCTCACGTACTAGAGCACAAGCTTGGGAACCAATCTGATGTGCTCATTAAAAGATTAGCTAAAATCCGATATCAAACAGTTTAAGATTTGCTTAGCTAACTTTATTTAACTCTGCAAGGTAATAAAACTGATTGCTGTAGAAACTGCCCAGTGCCTCTGAGACGTCAGGAAAGTCATTGTACTTCAAGAAGGACAGAGTCCAAATCCAAAGCGGGACACCAGATTTGCGGTACCTACATGCAGGAGAAAGCTAGAAGTGCTCTGTAGCAACTTGTTCTGTTTTGTCTCCATTTCTGTTACTCTGCTGCGTGTGTCATGGTACTAATATCACCTCAGTGTCGTATGTGAAGACTGAAGGCTTTTTTTGTGTGTGGTGTCAAAACATATTTGCCCAAAAATGTGCGGAGTTCATAAATAACCTGCATATACCTTCTATAGGGAGAGTCTCAGGCATTAAAGCAGAGCAGGTAGGAAAGCGTCAGTGTACTGTAAACATTTCAAAAAATGGTCTTGTGTCTTTCTCTAAGACTTGGCTGAAAGGAGGAAAGAAAATTGTAAACAGGATCACAATTACAAAAATCCCTAAGTTGAATTCAAAAGGAAGGAGATGTGGTTGTAAAACATACCTCCAGCTTTCTAATAAAATAGAAGTATCAGTTGAAGTGAACAGGATGCATCTATCCAAAGCCAAATTAAGTCTTAATACTGAAAAAGTATACTTTAGAAAGTCAGAAAGGTCAAGGTTCATGACATCAAATCATGGATTGCCGCTGGCAGGCTACTTCTGTAATTTCCATGGGAATAACTAAAGAAAATTGAGCAAAGAAAATGTCTGCAACAACTGGGACATAGCTTGAAAAAAACACTAAAAAACAGATGTCCCAGAAGAATACTTTGGAAGTGTAAAACGAGGCAGACAGGGGTGGGTTTTGTCAATTTTTCTAATAAGTCAGTCAACTCCTCATAGCGAAAAGCCAGTTAATGCAATATGGAATAGTTTAAAAGTCAATTAATATTTTGAAGCTAAGCAGCAAGCCTCTTTGCAAGGAGATATTAGCTGGAGTAAATAAAAATACTTTCAAGTGTCACGTTTCCAAAAAACATGGATCTGGTATGGATTTTAGTGTATAACCGGGCATAAGGACCTCCCACTCAAACTAAGGGCACCAAATTCAGCTTAAAAATACAGAAGATGGAGGAAAATACTGCCTTTGAACAAAAGGGCTTGAATTAATATTACAAAATTTAATGAAGTCATGGAGACATTGCTTCAGAAAAGAAAGCTAGATTAGCTATGCCTCCAGTGAGTAAAAGAACAAAACAAATGTTAGGGAACAAAATATTAATGAAAGAAAGAAGTGTCATTACAAAATGGTTAGGTTGAGATGAAGAATCTGTGGAAAAAAGATAAGTGAATGCAAATTAAAAAGAAGAAGATCAAATTAAAAAACAAAAGTATATGTCCCATACAATGCATCAACAGAGTGATGTGCTGAGTGAAACCTGGGGAATGAGATGTGTGCTACAAAATGCAAATACATCCTTTGCATTGTTGAGATGGATATTGAAGTTGCTCAGGAGATCAACAGGCTGGGAAGCTCAGCTGGCTGCTTTATAGGTACGGATATTTGGAATAAAAACATTGCTGATTATGTTGGATTATAAATCAGAACTGATCAAAAAGTGTGGACTCGAGGCTGCAAAAATGAGGAAATACGTTTTTCTTCCTGTGAGAAAGTTCATTGTAAAATAAGACAACTCCACTGCAGTTCTTGGCTTTGGCTTTCTCTTGATAAATGGGTCTGGAGGTGTGGCTGAAAGATGGTTGTCAGCGAACATGCTATAAAAACAGCTAAAAAAGGAGAAATGTAGGAAGCCAACAGCATCGGGTTGGTCGGTACATACATATGATTTTCAAGGATGTTGGATCAGGATTTTTTGAGCAAGCTTCCCGCAGCTCTCACAGCATTGTGCACGAACCTCCTGTATGTTGTCGTGGCTCAGCTAGGTTCCTGTAAGCAAACAGCAACTTTGCGATGGCACCCATCGCTCAGAGGCAGACTGCAGTTAGTTCTCCATAATCCATCCAGTTCCCTTATCTTCATCCAATTTTTGCAAAACAGGTTCAGAAAAAACAGGAAAGATGTTAAAAAGAACAAGGAAGTTGCACTGTCACGATGGCAAGTTTCAAGCTTCTAATAGCAAGCCATTTAAAGTGAGTCAGTTGTAGGTATTCTTATGCACACATTTATGAAAGAGGAAAGGAGATTATGATGATAAAGTAGGAAAGTGAATTGTATGTGGACAGTCTTAATTGCATGCTGTAAGGTAATGACAGGCTGTGAAATCTTAAGAACTCAAATATAGTTCTGGGTTCTTTTACAAACACACAGGGGACAGAGTCGTGAGCACTCAGCGTGCCACCCACCGAGAAATAAGAAACAGGGTGGGGGAGATGAGAGCCATAGAGAAACACAAGGGCAGTGCTTTAAGCAGACCTGCAGTTGTTTGTAATTGTTATCCGTGGTGAAACCCTGCCTTGTGAGGAGAGAGCTTTTATATATACTGGTGATTAAAGGAAAGAGGTATCTAATTTGGGATTAAGAGAATCACTGAAGAATTTAATAGTAAAAACAGTTGCTAGAGCAGCTGTTTCAACACAGTTTGGCTTTGGCAGCCAAACCGCTTCCATTTCATAAGTAGGTGACATATTTAATTTCTCTGCACAGAAGTCTCTTAAACACGTATCAAGAGAATATTCTAAATTCCATGGGTTTTTGTCTGGCTTTCTTTGCCCATATATTCACCTAACGCTTTTATGTTGCGCTTCAACTATGACACTTTAGAAAATCATGCTTTGAATATGTTGATCCAGGTTGAGTAACACCTTATTCTGCAAGAAATGTTGTAGAAGCTGGTATGAGCCTGATCCAGAACCACTGCAATCCATGGATGTGTTCCTACCAGTTGCAGTCAGCAGTAGGTTTAGACTGCAATGCGATCACTGTTAGAGCATATTCCTTCGTTTCTTTGCTGTCTGGGTCAGTCTGGTAGTAATTTGATAAACTCTGATTAGGATATTTGTTTTTTCCTTGGGAACTCTGTGCACCAATGTTCGCAGTCCAAATCTCTCCATATTTTGGAGATCCTGGAAAAAAGAATATATCTTTGCCTGCTCTCTATGTTCTTCTCCACCCAATCCCATCTTATCACAGATACAAGTGAAGTAAAAGTAGGATTTAAAAATTAATCTAATTCAACATTGTTAAAGAACTGCAAATGTTCAGATCACTGGCGGTTATGGACCAGTAACTTTAAGGGCAAGCATGGAGCTGAAACTCCTGTTGTACCCTGTTAGAGAAAATTGATTCCTGCTTTCTTCAGAATCTTTACCATCATCTCCAGGCTTGGAAAAGATTGCATTGTTCTAGCATTTAATAGTTATGTAAATTAGCACTAATTTTGTCACTTAGCACCTGTACGAAATTTTCTACTAGAACAGTTCTTTAAAATACGGCATAAACAAAGCACAAGATGCACAGGTAAAGATGTTGTGGATATGCCGGAAGCACGCCAGCAAAACTTTATAGGCGTGTAGTTGGTGTTAAATAGTACATAGGCCACTCGTCAGACTTTCAGCAAGCTGTATTTTGGAAATATATTAAATACCATAATGCATATGCCAAAAACTTAACCACATCTTTACAGTAATGGTAGTGTCTTTGCTGTACTCAAAAACTTTGTCTGCCAAACGTAACTTAATCTGGCTATAGAGATATTGACAGAACTGATACCTTCTGCTGGCTTCTGTCTGGTATCGGTGTGGCCTCCACTAGTTCAGCGCTCTGTTCTGGGTGAGCAGATGGGATCCTACAGCTGTTTGAATAAATACTAGTTTTAAAGAGTTATTCTGCTCTGATTAACCATTCAATGAGGGGAGAAATGGCGGGGGAGAGGGCGCCTAAGGAATCTCTCTGCTTCAGACCTCTTGCCCAACAATATTCATTTAAATGTTCGAGCGGTGATGAGGTGAGGAGTCATGTAAACTGGAAGCTGTTCCTCAAGTCACCGTCCTCTCTCTGCGCACAGAGTAATTGATAGCTCATGCACTTGCAACAGCTGAAAAAACAGAGCAGAACATGCAAACACGTCCACTGTATAACATACGTGGGAAGCAAGAGGAGTGTGTTAACTTCAATAGAAAGTGAGTTATCTGCCATTTTTGTTGCACTCCAGATGTAATTCAGCAAGGAGATTGGATCTGTGCTTTAGATAGTCTGAGACAGCACCTTGGAAATTGGCAGCCAGTTCCAGCCAAGGGCGGAGAGAGAGGGTGGTAAACGTGTGAACAAAACCCGGCCCAGGTTATCAAGTAAAACCCCGAGCCAACGGGGGTCCTTGGATATTGAGTAGCTGGCACTTTTCTTCATTTAAAGAAGAAAAATAGCCTTCGTTTTCCAGGTGAAGGGAAGTACTTTGAGAGCAGTCTGTTGTAGATCATGAGACAATCTGGCAAGCAAAACCAATCTCAGCAGGATTTCACAGTTGAAAATCCATGTGAATGGCTTTTTGCTTGGATCTAGGTGTTAGTGTACTGTTGTACATACCCATGTGTCACCAGGTTTTGGTCCCTCACTTAGCATTTTTGTTATGAATTTTAGCTCGATCTGAGATGCTATGCTTTAAAGAAAAGGAATATTTGTTTACTGAGAACTGAAATGTCTTCAGTATAAAAAAATGTATTTTTAGAAGCATGGTACGGTCACAGTTTTTCCCTTTGTTTTGCTTTCTTAAAGAGGTAATAGTGATATGCTCTTGAACTGAAATCAACCACCCAAAACAACAGCTGGGACAAAACGAGTAGCAGAAAGGACGTACTAGCAGTCTTTCTTCCAAAGATCCTCAAACAGCAAACACACTTTACAACTATACGTTCAGCGATTAAAGATTTCAAAATCAGTTAAAAGCTTTAAGGATCCTAGTAGCTGCGCTCAGAAAGCCTATGTGACTTTGCTGTGCGTACTGTTTCTTGCTGGCTGACTCAACTTCTGTAGTCCTCTAATTAGCTTTGTAGGGGTCTCTGAAGGCATCCGGGTTTCTCACTGACTAGGGAATTAGGCTGAATTTAGGCTGCCTGGTTTTGAGCGTTTTCTGTAAGGATCTCTTTACCGCGTGGTGTGCTGCAGCCCCCATTCCAGCGTGGAAGCAGCTCGGAGGTGCAGGCTGTGCTGCGGTGCTGACTGCACCACGCTTTATGGCAGAAAGCACAGAGCAGATCGGTTTGAAACGAAAGGGAATTTTTTTTAAAAAAAAAGACTAATTCAATTAGTTGGTTGAAATTGAGTTGGGGTTTACAACTTGAATTTTTAGGCCCAGATCCATCACAGCACTTAAGCACCTGCTTTACCTTGAATACATTTTGCTTTTCAATAGCAATCATTTGCCTATCTATCAGAGGCCTCCAGGAAACCTGGACTAAAACGTGCATTGTAAAGCATGGGGGAAGGATGGCAGACAGTCAGTGGTATTTAGAGAAATTCCACTTTTTCACTCCCTGCACTTTCTGTGGTTTAAATGATGCCTCATTAATGTTGCCTTATGCAATGTTTTTTGTTAAATATCCTGTAAATAATATCAAGAAAGGTTATTTAATGAATAATCTCTTTTTCTTTGAAGAGACTTGTTATTGATCTTAACTTGAAATCTCTTTAGTATTATTGAGGGGAATAACAACCTTAATGTCATTTTGGTTTGATTTCTTTGTGTGAAGGGCTGACAGCTCTCCCTTCTCTCTCGTCACCAAACATCTGAAGAAAGCTCTGTTATTGAGAGATTACTGCAGTGGTCCTTGGTCTTACAGAGATTTCATCAGAAACATTTTCTTTTTAATGGACAACGGAAAATGTTCAGCTGTCCATTATTACACTTCTTTGTACACAGTCTAAAAATATAAATGGAAATTATAATTACATCTGTAATGCTGGGTCCCAGCTGAAATCACTTTAATCCCAATGTGGGAAAAAAAAATCAATACAGAACCCTTAACCCTGATCTTTTCCTTCTTAGACATTTCATTTTCAGTTGTACTAGTTTATACCACAAGTTTTATAAGTTTTTGAAGGGACTTTAGTATACGGAGACCATTTTGCATCCTTAGAATGGTATTGCTGCTTTGTGCTTTTCTGACTTAGAAACTGGAATGTTCTTCTTGAATAATGGTTTATATTGTAGCTGCTTGATATGATACGAAATTTCTCCCTTTTACTTTTTGATCATTAAAAAAAGAGAGGTCTTTGAAATGTTGCAAAGTTCTTTTAAAGAAAATCCCCTTTTACTGGAAGTAGAATTACACATATTTTTGTTAGAGAGAAACTCAACTCAGCATTAAAGTTTTAACATCGAGGTTTGGAAAAGACATCATTCTCAACTCACCACAGGCTTTCCACTATATTGTGCTTTTTTCCTATGGGATTTAAATAGTAGGTTTGTCAAGGTTAAATATTATGGTTTTTATTTTTTTATATCAACATCTGTATGTACAGACATGCCATCGAGCGTTTTGTGTTTCTGAAGCCTGCATCTTTCTGCAAACCTGGACTTAGACCAATAGTTGCTTTGTTTTGAGTTAGCTTCTGGGGAGGAAAGGGGAGGTTGCTTCTATGCTGTGAGGCCTATGGAAACTATTAATTGCCGATTAACTGCAGCTTCCTCTGAAGCATCTGGTTCTGGTAACAGTCAAAGACGTGATGCTGCAATTCAGGGCACACTCTGCCGCATTGCCCCAGTTGCCACGCTGTTGGTAATTGTAGATGTAACATCCGTGTAGCAGAGGTGTGCTATTCATCTGGTAGAATGTCTTGTTTCTTAGTAATGGCATATATGTACCCCTCTCTAGATCTTGAGCACTCAAAAAGTAAAAAATACTGCAGTTTGGTCAGTCTTTTCTCTGAATACCTGAAAGACACAATTGAAAAGGAATGTTTCCACGTGGAGCGAGGCATTTCAGCAACCCACATCTAGTACTCTAGCTATTTATTTGCTGTCTAAGGCTGTCGGGCCTTAACTTCCTGACTTCATTCCAGGATGCAGATGTCTCATTCTCTCCCTGCCCTCTCCTCCCCTTTCAGATACCATTCTCCTATACAAGAGCCTAATCCAAAGCTCATTGAAATGCTTCCATTGACATCCAGAGGCTTTGGCTGAGGCCGGATGACTCTGGGGCACAAAGTTCCTCATCGCATTGAGTTACTCCCTCTTCTCAGTCTGGTATCTAGGCAGAGCACAGATCTCTTTCCATCTTTACTTCCCTCTGCAAAGTATCTTGATGGGTTTTTTATGAACATGCCACTTCAAGTCTATCACACCGCACAGTCTGAAAATACTTAGAATGATATTGTAGTGGTGACCTTTATTGTTCATTAGTGAATCAGCAGCCTAGCTTACTGTGGCTTTAAATGAGCTATATAAATTGGTTGTTATTTTCAATGATGATTCCCTTGATTTGAACATACTAGAGCAAAGATAATTGTTTGATTGATTCATTATGTAAAAGATTGTTTCAAGTTAGAGGGTGTTTTTATTTAATTATTTTTTCCCCCCAGCCAAATTGAGACATGCTGTCTGGAATCTTTGCCAGGCTCTTACCAGGCTCAGATTGGGAAGTGCTATTGCTTTTCTTTTTCTCACTGATGGCATGTAGTAGCCTTCCTGGGTGGAGCAGGGGTGCCTCTCTGATTGCGGTGGTGTTCATCATAATTTAAGCTGAAGCTACTGACAGCACACATCTTGCACATAAGACTCTACTGCACGTGGTAGTCTTTGACACATGATGTATATATGTGTTCAAAAGAAATTAAAGTCTATACCTGGTGATGCTGTCCAAAGCCTATCTCTGTCTCAATATTGGCTTGTCCCTGTCTTCCAACTGCTGTGCTGTCACCTCTGTAAGGTATCACTAATTCCCAGCTGTTGGCATCGCTTTCCCGTTGCTCAGGGATGCTGTGTGTTGGTGTGTCTTTAAAACATTTTTTTCTGTCTTCTGCTGTGTGCTCCCTCTTCCAGCTTCAGCATCCGGATGTCTTTTGTTCTAGGTACATGACTAAGCTGATACAACTGTGTTGCCACAGGTTGTGCTTGCTCTCTCTAGAAGGTTGCTGAGCTCCAAGAACTTTGCTGTCGCAAATTTTATCTTGTCATCTGGCATGCAGCATGGTGTGCAGATGGCAAAGAAGAAATTTGTTTAGAAGCTACATATCTCCTCTATTACAAGTCTTGGGGGGGGATGCACATAGATCTGGGATATTGATGACTGCACCAGTTCCCAAAGAGCAAAGGATGCTGCATGCCCAGGGACCATCCTAGTAAGTCCTGCTGATGCATGGTGCTGCCCCAGACCAGGAATGCATGGAGGAAAATCACATAGATCTGATGATGTCTCATGTAATCTTGGACTCCTTGCAGGCATTGCCAGAGCTGGTGCAGCTGGGGAAGAAAGCGAAGAAGAGAACAGTAGCCAGGCCAGGAGGGGAAAGTGGCAAAGAAAGTGGTGGGAGCCATGGGCTCCAGGAGACCAAACCTGGGCCTTGTGGAGGGAGGTAGATAGGACAGCAGGGGATGTGGCATCTTGCCCTGTTGTCACGTCCTCCCGTCTCCAGCCTGTGGTCTAACATGATGTGCACTGACTTCCAGATTTGTTTTTCTTAAAGAAACAAAGTCCAGCAAAGGAAGAGGGGAAGGGGAAGAACTGAGCGCAGAAGTGCATGAAAGTCAGCAGTTATGTCATCTTCATCTGTGAATGGACCACATAGCTTGTATATATCTATAGGCATTAAAGTTCGTGCCATATATATGCGTAAAAACTCCACCTATGCCCATAAGGCTGGGTTACAGTGGTTGGGAGCTGTATTGTGCATTTCTTCAGTGCTGTGCAGTTTCAGGTCTCAAAGCAATGTTACAGCGATGTATTTGGTAGCAGTGGCACGTGTGTGTGTGTCTCATTTGCACACAGCTATTCTGCAGGGCGTGTTGAGGGGGTGTTTGAGGAACCAAGCAGATTCACAGCTGTGTCTCACCTCTCCAGAATCTGCTTCTGCTGCCAGAATCTGGTGTGCTAAACCCTCCTCATCTGAGCAAGTCAACAGCCTGTCCCAGGCTGCCGCCTCAGAGAATGGCAGGGACTTTGTAAATAAAGGAAACAATTGAATGATAAGTTCACACTTCAGCACACTGCTTAACAACCTGATAACAGTTAATTACATACAGTATTTTTAAATGCAGCAACAGGGAGATAACTCATGCAGAGATGGAGCACAGGCACTTGGGCCTCACGACTGAAGGTTAACCTCTTACTACCCATGTCCCTAAAGAGGCCACTGGCCTGCAGCTCCGAATCTCACCAGCTTTGAACATTTACAGGCTAGCAGTGACTCAGGGCCATCCATGTAGAATTTCCTCAGCCGCAGGTAGGGACTGGGGGAAGCTGCGCTCAGCCCCGTGACTTGCAGGGGCCCCGCTTTGAAAGAGCAACCTGTGTCCTGGCAGGCGGGAAATGCAGGGTGGTAAAACCAGGGTTGTCTCCACCATGGGCAGCAGGTAGAGCATGTCCAGTCGGCAGTCGCTCCGCTTGCTGCAGCTGCACTGATGTTCGTGTAACTGTAGAAGCTCTTAAGGAAGAAGCCAGCATAAACACAGCTGGAATGGGCTGCAGTCGCAGGGCGCTCGCGGCCGCCTGCAAGTCACAGCAGCTGCAGCCAGTGCTACTGCTCTCCGGGCACCGGGTGGGACATTTCCGTCTCTCCTAGCCCGGTGGGATTGAGGGGTTTGACCCTTGTTATTTAAAGCTCAACTTCAGGACGTCTGCTGTCAGAGCACCCGCAAAGTTTGTGACTTAATGCAAGTCTAATTAACTGATTTGCCTATCCAAATCTGGAGATTTACACACTTCTGTAGAGGCAGCTGTAAAGTTATAACTTCAGCTGTTTATCATGCCCTGAGCCTTTAAATCTCAATTATTAAAGGTGGTGTTTAATGGCTGGCTGGAAAAGGGGTGGTTACCAGAGTGTTAATGGAGTGCGGCAAGCCAGGAAATCTATAATCTAATGCCTGTATAGAAATGAATGGTTCTAACAAAAGAAAATATAGGGGGGAGGATGTACTTACAGGCTGTTTGCGCTGTTTAGGAGCAAATCAGTACATGAGCAATGTACAGGGGAACAATGGGGACTGAAATATTGCCTGAAGAAAGAAATAAGAGCTGCTTGTTTTTAAGGTCCCCCTCACCCCCAAAAAGCAGCCATCCTTCTCCGCTGGATCTTGAGCTTTGCTTTTGTT
This sequence comes from Calonectris borealis, assembly GCF_964195595.1. Lineage (NCBI taxonomy): Eukaryota > Metazoa > Chordata > Aves > Procellariiformes > Procellariidae > Calonectris > Calonectris borealis. The sequence goes on from NC_134317.1 coordinate 29,449,739, forward strand.
GCAAAGGGGTAAAAAGGGAATGGCACATCCCAGTGAGTTTAACAGAATGTCTGGACGCAGAAAGAAACGAAATGGAGGGAAAAATAACCAGCTATAATCAGTTTCAAAAATTATTTTCCTTTTTTATTGAAACATGGTTTTACTACCCAGTTTGTGCCATCAGAGACAGAACTGACAGCCGTGCTTTATCATAGCAATGGGAGAAAACGCTGCAAGGAATGCTTTAATTTAAATGAGAGATGCTTTAAAAAAAAAAAGCCTAAAAGCTTGGTAATAACATTAATAACCACTTCTTACAGGTTTTTACTAGCTCACTAAAGATCAGACAGCGTGTTAAGATCCCAGCGGCTGAATAGTAAAGACCTGGGCCCAGGTTGTTATTGCTTAGGAAGATTCTTTTAATGACTTCTGTTATTTGTTGAAAATCATTTGAACAGCACAGCTGAATAATCACCATGCTTTAAATTCATTTCACGTGAAAAATGAGAACAGGGTAGAATTTGGGTTTATGTGTCTTTGAAAGCATTTTACAAGAACGGCGTGGATAGCAGTAGTGCCATGAATGGATAGGCGAAGGGAGGAGGCTTCCTTGCTCGGGAGGAGCTCTCCTGGAGCCTGAGCAGTGTGTTTGTTTCCTTCTGCAGAGGGATTATGGCAAGAGAATTTCTTCTAAATCAAATTAAAATCTCCTGAACCACCACAGGACCTTTAATTTCCACCCTGATAGCCTCCAAAAAAGCAGAGATCTGCAGTAGAGGTTAGGGTGAGACAAAGAGATCTGGATAGTATTTCTGGCTTTTGTGCTGCTGCTGTGCTGGGGCCAGCGTTGAGATCTCACCTCTCTGCGTCCCTCTCCCTTCTCATTGCTTGCCTGCTCTTGAGGGAAGTAGCTGGCTCTTCTCATGGCAGGGATAGCAGGGTCCCCATGTCCATTGGAGCTACTGCACAGTAATGCAGTACAAATATTACCGTAAGAGATATTTCACTTTAGCATCTCGCCCCGGTAGTGGCAGTTCTGCATGCGTTCAGTACTTCTTCATATTAGTTTGAGTCTGCATTGAAATGCAAAATTCAGCTGAGAAGCCTAAACATTTGCTTTTCTTGCTGGCTTAAGATGCATACGTCCTTTAAAAAGAAGTTTTCTCCCCTCCAATGTAATTTAGCCAGCATCGTCTCGGAAATGTGACGCAAGAGACCACAGGCCAAGAACTCTTTTAGTCTATGGGAAGAGCTTTTGGCCCCTGCTGATCTGCAAAACAAAAGACCAAAGGGACCTTAAAATCTCATCCAGGTCTCTCCCCAACAGAGCATGGGGGTTCCTGAGCAACAAGCATGACTGCTTAGCATTGAGAGTAGGTTGCCAATGCCAAGAGGTTAATGACTCGCACGGTATTATGTTGTGTTGAATAATGAGTAACATATGAAATGACACATGTTGTAATGACTCGCTACTTAAAGTACCAATCTTCTTAAGACCCCTTTAAGCTCGAAGAGATCACAGAATAGCAATGTCTTGTTCAATAGGTGCTACTTTATTTTATGCCTCCTGGTAGAAGAGATGTACCATGCCTGAAAGCATATGAACAAAACAAGTGAGGAATTGAGTAGGAAGGATTATTGGACTAGTTGTTTTGAATGCTTATTGGGCATTTATAGAGCACCGGCTAGCATATTCGGGTTTTTGTTGCTGTTGATTTGAGGGTTTTAATCCTGATTATCGCAGTTCCTATATCTATAGGTTGGATTTAGGGAAGGAAAGAAAGGGGAGCTTTGCCTGCAGGATGGGATTATCAGAAGCTGGTCTGAGATCTGCTGTGGAAAATAAACTGATGCTGGAGCAAAGGAACAAGACAATGTTTTATGGCTTTGTTGCTGATGGGAGGGGGTTTAATGAAATGACACTCGAAATTCTGATGTTAACCAATCTGTGATATAGTTTGCTCCGTTAGGGATTGAGAACAATCAATTTGCTCCTATGCAAAATAGACTGTTCATGCTGTCATAAGAAATCTTATATATGGTAAAGTTTTAAACCTGTCAGACTACTGTTTTCCTAACTTACAGTTGTTTCTGCAGTCTGCCTATCTGCATGGAAAGGTAGTATCTGACTAAACTTTACGCTTGGTCCTGGATGTAAAAACAAGTGGGACACCTAAATGTCTCCAATTGCTAAGAACTGGCCAGGGAGCTGCTGGGGCTCAACATCTCCCAAAATGTGGCCCTCTGCAAACAGTAAAGGACTTTGTTCTCCAGCCGCTTTAAGGCTAGACTTCAACTAGAGTAATGTAAACATGTCTGTGCACTTACCTTCTGGGACTGTGGTGCTTTTGCTTTGTTTCTAAATATTCCAAGCCGTAATACTGTAGAGAGAGACGAACTATGTATATAAGCTCTTACGTTCGGACCAGTCAAGGCCACAGTTAAACTTTGCAAAACTGCATGCAAGGGAAGAGAATCAGGCCTGCCTGCATTGCATCTGAAATGTACTCTTGCTTGAATTTCAAACAAACTTGTATGGATCTCTCCTTCTCCAAATCCAAAACAAATAGGAATTCTTGAAAAAGGGGAGATAGAGATTTTTCAGCTCTTTTTTTCCCCCACTAACACAGGTCATGAAATGATCATTATTTTTATGGGTCTGCAAAGCCTATAGAAGTCAAAGCTATGTAATATACATTGCAGAGTGTTCTGCAATATACAACCACAGTCGTGCCTGGCCCAGGGATGAGGGTCTGGTAACTGGAAACCTGACACTGAAGGAATTCCAAACACAGTCCTCAAACTAAAAACAGCTCGCTCTGCATGGCGTGTGCTACATGAGAGCCAGGGATTGTATTCGTTTACGTTATCTGATTTTTTAGCCTTGTATTGTTGATAAAAGAACAGGAGAAGAAAGCACCTCCACCAGCTCAGCCCATAAATAATCTGTGTGTGGTGTGTTTGAGGTTAGTATGACATTGCTAGACATCTGCCTTCTTCTGAGAGGTACAAGCCTCTCTCACAGACAGCAGCCACTGAGCACTTCCTTGTGCTGCAGATTCTTCCCAGTGCTGAGATACCAAATTTGATTTCCAGTGGCTTTTCAAATGCAAAACCCATCATCAGTTATAAGAAGTATTGGTCTGAAACGGTAAAGAATATTTGTTATAGGAGTATCTCGCCTATTAAGTTACAGAGACAGACTTTAATGAAGCACAGAGTCATGCAGTGATTTTTTTTTTAAATCTGTAGTGATTTAAAAAATTTTTTTTTTTTTTTTAAGTTATATGCACATTGAATATTAAGCAACAGAAGTTCTTAGTGCCACTGACTACAAACAGCACTGCGGTATCTTTAATACTGTATCTGGAGAGATAGGGACTACATGGTCTTTTCAGTCAGTTGTTTTTAGTGTATGTTGAGAAGAGCTTTATAAAGACACAGTATAATATATTTGATACTGTAAGATTGTTTGTTTGCATAATTTAATTCTTACATCAGCTTCTCCTTTCTTCTTTAAAAGTAGATCCTCTGGCTGAGAACAAACAGCGTGCAATCACGATGCATACAATAGAGTTCTTCAGTGAGAACTTGGACACAGATAGGACCTTGTTGCTTTCTCCTGTTCTTTAATCACAGCCTGAGCTGCCTGATGCCATCACCCAGAGCCTCTGTATGTCTTGCTTAGACATGAAAGAGACTGCAGCCAGATGTGGGCTTTCCATTTGCCACTTAGTCTGTGGCTGTCTTTGAAGTTTATTTCAAGAAGTACTCCCTGACAAAGTACGAAGGCAGTTTTTCATATGAGATTATATCCCTTGCAAAATATTCCCTCAGCAGCAAGAAGGAGACAGTGATGTAAGAAGAGAGCATTCCCATCCTTGATTTTTACCAGGTACTAAGAGGGTGATCTCTGTGATTCTCCCTATAGAACAGAGGCAAGAAAAACTCTTTGTCACGATGAAATCCAAACCCCCAACATGATGGGGCACAGCGTGAACAGCCAGACCGTCATTTTGCTTTCCTTTCCTTTCAGATAACCCAAGCACGTGTCTTGTGGCTGATGTTAAAGGTGACCTGCAAATGGGGGTTAACAATGAAACACAATAAACCTGAAATGAAATTATTTTTTTCTCGATGTTTTTCGAAGCATCAGGTATTTTGGCCAGTCTACCCTGTGAGATTCCCCACAACTGAAGAATTACTGAAATGGGGGCTTTTTTTAAAAAAAAGAGGAGGGAACTGCAAAAAGCAAAAAGTGTTTTAGTTAGGTTTTTTTGAAACCTACAGATACCTGTTTAACTTCAATGACTAAATAACATTTTGGGTAAAAAAAGCCTTTCTTAAGTATTCTGAATCCTTTGGTTCAGTTTTAAATAAACCTAGAAGCTCTTAAAAATTCTGCAGCAAAGCGAGAAAATACTAGATTTTACATTCTTTGTGCTTGGAATATAAATAAAGCAGAGATAGAAAAACAAACTACTTCAGGCTTTACTTGTCATAGAGAAAATAACAACATGTACTGTTAATTTAACATCAGTCACAAGGTACCTGCTTTATTTGGACAAGGCTACTTTGTGCTTATAAAGCTCAAAATGGATCACAGTTCTTACCTGGTGAATCATTTAGAAGATAAACCAGTAGAGCTGCTAACCAGCGTATGAAATGATATGGCGAAACATGTTTGCAGCTACCTGTCTACCTGTGTGTGTGATCTATAATTTCTCTGCAGGGGAAGGTGAGATTTTGTTTCCTCACAATAAAATCAACATTTTAAGGGACATCTTGCTCATGACATTTTTGAGGAGTGCATTTTCACACTGCCTTTCTTGAACCTGGTGCTTCTGCCTCCCTTCCTTCCACTGCTTCCTTCAGCAGCAGCCTCTGCTTTTAGCTAGACCTGCATCAGTGATGCATCTTCCAGCGGGAGCCAGCAGAGCTGAACTATCAGCAAAACCACTTTTTGAGCTCTGAGATCAGTTCCTTCCCAGGATGTTGTGTCAGCTTCCCTACCTTCTGCCTGCCATTAATTTCACTGGACCCCCAGGTCAAACAACTGGCCAAAAATCTGGAAAACAGCTGACGGTCAGAGCAGCTCCTACTCAGCATGTCCTTTCAGAGGGCACGCTCCTGGCCTGGTCCTTTTGAGTGGCTGGACCTGCTTGACCCAATTTGTGGATTCTTGATCACTCCCCTGGGTCACTGATTTTCCACTTGAGGTTATTGGTTTGACCCCCAAACTGTGGGTCACTTGGGAGGTGTGATATGGCCCTGTGAACTCTGAACTCATCAGGAGCCAACAAAAACAGCAAGGGAGGGGAGAAGAATTTCATTAGGGCCTCCTCAGAGGTGGCAATGTCTGCCGAGTGAAAAGGCAGGGGTTGTTTTGCTTCTTGCGGAAACAAGCATAGCATCTACAAGGGGCTGCCAAGTAGAAAGTGTTTGGTTTGAGTTATGGCAATTTCTTTAAGGAAACAACAGCATATACTTTTACACCATGAGCTATCAAGTGAAAATGGTGTTCCTTCAGAGGAGCCCTGCTCTTCCTGCCGGGAGCTGCCCCCAGTGTCCCAGACTTACTCCTAACAGTGACAGCATTTCTACAGCCAGAGCTTGGTATCTGTAGGTGTTCCTTCTACCTTAAAAAGATTGACTTTCGGATGGTTAATTTGACACACCTGGGGAGGGAAGGGCTGTTTTTTCCTGTATTTTAAGCCTTGTCAGATGGGGGTTCATGTCAGAGGTTCATGGAGACTCCCCAGGCTGGTTGCTTGCACTGTGAGCCGCTCCCTAAGAACAAACTTCACCAGGCATGGCTGGTAGGTGGGGAAGAATGAACCCTCGGGAAATAACTCAGCTTCAACATGCAGTGCTGGTCATAAAAGGGAAGAAGAGTGTCATTGTGGAGTGTGTATCTGCACGCGTAACACCCACTGGGATCACCAAGGGAGGTGAGCTGGAGAGTGTGGTGCAGCCACGAGCATATCTTTCATGAAATTTCCCCCGGTGATGCTGCCCGGGCGCAGCCTTTTGGGCAGTTACCAGGGTTTCCCAAGGTTTTACTCATGCGAGAGTTCTGGTAATCATTGGTTAGGTCACTGCTTGTATTATTGCCAAGGCTGCTAAAAAACCTCACATGCCTTCTGTCTTCCTGGGACTTTCCTAAAGGATCCATGTGAAGTGGATTCAAGCCTCATCTCCGCGTACAATCTCTCCTCCTAGCTGCTAAGCCCTGACTCTGGGGAAGACACTCGAGAATGATACCACCTATGGATGTTTCACCCTCAGAGAAGGGAAACTGGTGCTGAGAGTGAACAGCTGGGATATTCCTTTATTTTTTAAAGAAAGCTTTTGCCCTTCCCGCATGTGCCTCTGCAGTTTGTCTACACAACCAGAGATGGTATCAGCTGTAAGTGAACCAATGGTGTATTTAGTTTTGTAGCATAGGTAACAGCAATGAAGACCTGATGGCACAAGCTCAAGCAGCTTGCCTACATGCCTCAGGTCTGGCACGCTTGTGCTTTGATTGCTCAGGCTCGTCTTCACTGCACAGTCCTAGGTCAAAGCTGCGTGAATGCGCTAACCTCTGCACAGTCACAGCTTCTGTGGCAGCAGTGTCACACTGTCTCCTAGAACTGGACCGGCTGAACTTTCCTGGAAACAAGGCTTTTGGCTGGATGGCAAAACACATCCCCCTCTTTCCCTGCAACATCCAGATCTCTCGTGTGAGTTGAGGGATGAGCCGTGTGCTGAAGGCTCAGTAGATGATGCTGGTGGCTCAGTCCCCTCAACAGTCATTTTGGTATGAATTATTCTTGAATTTGTTATTTTAGAGTAATTAAATTTCACAGTTACGGCTCTGTCCAAAAGCTACCTGACTCTTCAGTGAATTCTGGATCAGGTTCCAAGCTCAGTCCCTTTTTAATGTGATCCACAAGAATTTGATTGATTATAGCTGCCAATGAGAACATCTTATATAATCTAATATACAGGATTTTGAGCGTTATCCTTATATTAAAAGGTGATGGGTGTAGGTTTGACATTTGTTCCTGTTGGTTTGCTACTTGACACAAACCAGTTCCGCAGAAGCCTTTTATGATTGGAAGTGCATTTTTGCACACAGAGGAATTAAAAGCTGAGTGTGATGGGACTGACTAGTGAACAAGTCTTCGTATAGAAATACGTGGAGCAACTCTTCGGCGTGCTGTGGAAATTAGGCTTTGTTGCAAGGCATAGGTGTGTGAGCAGAGACAGCAGTTGTCTCAACACATGCGGTTAAGAGTCCTTTTAGTATCTCAGAGGGTGGCTTCAGGCCCTTCAGCACTTTGTCTGGACTGTCTCACCAGGAGAGAGGGGCGGCGGGAGGGGAAAAAGCCAGGAGTGCCTGTCTTTTATAATGTTCTGTTTTTAAAGCAAAAAGTCTCTGGGGAGCATAGGGTCCTAAAAGTCCAAGGCCTGGAATTCTTCCTTTTGCTCTTTCCATTTTAAACAGGAAACATTTGCACTAAGTTATTCCAGGGGGAGAATTGTAGGTTCATTTCAAGGCAGATAATGTTTGTTCATTGCCTATGTCCATGATTTACCCCATGGGCTTAAACGAGTGCAGCAGAAAACCACATGTTTTGTTTTACTTCATCAAAACAAGTTCCAGTGGAGTCTGGGAGCCCAGATTAAGAAAGGGGGAGCATGCTTGTAAAATCCCTGTGTGAACAAAAGAGAAGCATTGACAAATTGTGAACACCTGATCTGCTGTACCAGAATGATGACTTTTTTAATAAATCTATGCAAAAAATATTTAAACAGTTGATGAGTTCAGTCCCAAAGCCACAGAGCAGGTGTAATTGATTTATACTTTCAGCCCCTGTTTTGGGTCAAAACCCTGCCGTCTTCCTTCAGCTCTCGCTTGGAGAGAAGCTTCCTCTGCAGACAATGAGAGATTTTGCCCGAAGTGCCAAGACATTTGCAATCAGACTGGCAAAAACTCCTAATTGAGTTGAACTTTTGGGGATGCCTTGGTGACATGTCTGTGAGAACAATTATTTTTGCCATTTCAAAAGTATCACAAGTTAAGCTGTACTAGGAAAAAATATCAATGCTTCATTAGTGTAAATCATGGAATTAAGATGCAGAAAGCTACAGAGAGGGCTCCGTGCCACATCCTCAGGGATGACATGTTCACATGTTGCCTTTCACATGAACTAGAGCTTGTCAGATCGGTACTGATGCAGACAAGTTACAGGGCTGTTGTAATATCAGGCCTTCTAGATCACAGGAGTTTTTTTGAAACCCCGTTGGCAGCTCGCCCATTAAACACAGGTATTGTAGCCTGACATCCCTAGTGTTTCTTCCAGGAGTTCCAGTTTTTCCAGCTATGGTGTTTGGAAAGTTTTACAGTCTTGACATGCTAGGAGAAAAAATAGTGGGAAATGGCTTGGAAAGCGTGAATATTTGTGCCCGTAAAGCTTATGGGATTTGCAGACTTGCAGACGCAACTCATCTGTTTATCCTCAGGCTAGATAAGATTCAGTCAAACATGCATTGTTTAAAGGAGCTTTGTTTCCATTATGGCAAATGGATCACAGGAGGCTGACTTTGGGAGCTGAAGGGCTCCAGTGCCTCCCCCATTGTAAAAGGGCTGTGATGTGCGCTGGACCCTTCCTCCAGCGTCCTGGGTGTTACAGACTTTTGTAGCGTGCAGGTGGGAGGCTTGTTACCCTTCAAAAGTTCTTTTGATTCATCTGGACCTGGCATGCTTGAGGTGGTATTTCCTTTCCCAAAGTAAACATAGATTGTGAGTACAATAATGTGTCGCTGGGATAGTAGACAGCCTTTTTATGTGCTTTATTATGTTTTTCCTTCTCAGGCGTGGACCTGCAGAGCCACTGGAATATTTAACAGGGCCACGAGTAATATACAAAGAGAGAGATCTTCCCTACTACCAAGGAGGACAGCCTGTTGTCCACCCATCTAAGGGGAACTACATTCGTGCGCCGGACACAAGAGTGGCAGAATTGAGGTATCCCCAGTACTACCCAGCCCAGCCTGTCACCAGCCAGCATAAAGGACCCCTCCGGCAGGACGTGCCACCTTCCCCTCCTCAGTCCCACCGAGCACCAGCTTATAATGAAATTGTCCGACACCGTGGGACCAGTCCAGACCAGTACCGGTACAGGCAACAGGATCCCAGGCAGAAGAACCCCATGACTGCAGCTGTATAGCCACGCACTGGACTTGCCAGCACAGCCCGGGAGGAATCCCGTCGGACGTCATCCTTGTAGAGTTGTTCCCAAGCGTAGCTGCCTGTAAGAATGGCACACGAGACCTGGAGTCGTTCTGACTGAGCTGGGCTCAGCGTAGGTGCTTTCTAACAGGCGAACTAAAGCCACGTGAGGTACGATGTGTTTTGAGTACATGAGGTACCAGACAGTTGAGTATTTTTTAATTTCTTTTAAAAATAGAAAGTGGCTGCTGGAAATGAAGCGCAACACTTAATACACCTCAGGGCTATTTACCGAATCTGGTTACACCTATACAGTACGTAGCTGTATGTATAGGGGCAGTCGTGTCACCAGAGTTTACTTCAGAGTGCTGTTGTAGAGCCTGCAAGTGAGAACACAGCATGCAGTACAGACTTTGTGCAGAGCTGGGGATCTTGCGTAATCCAGTGTGTGATCGTGAGTTGACAAGGGACTGCCACGGAGGTAGTGGCCGCATTCCAGGCACGTTCAGACCAGCAGCTCTGTGCTTTAAGGATGCTGCAATTCCAGGTTTGTAATCTGGCCTCTGTCTTCCTCTTTCTGTTTGGTGGTGGCAGCATTTATCTTGTAGCCTTCATTTTTTGCAGTTTGTGTAGCAAGATTCTCCTCTTATTGCACCTGCTGCATTTGGAGTAAGGCAAAAAGCTTCATCCGCCATGCTTGGGCAGGCTCACAGAGGACAAGGCAGGCAGCCACCTGAGAAGTGTGTGTCTGTAGGGGTGTGTGTGTGTGCTTGTGAGCGTTTCTTAGTTATACCCTGTGCACTCTTTAAATGTAAACCCTGGAGATCAGATCCTCAGCTGCTGTCAAGAAGTGTCGCTCTGGGGGTTTCAGTGGAGCTGGCCTATAAGAAGTGGCTGAGGAGGTGACCGCAGGCATGGACTCCATAACTCATATTAAGTTACTGTATCAGGTGCTGCCTTGGCTCCGGCAGGGCAGCCCCTTCCCAGCCCGCTCTGGCCGGGGTTACAGCCAAGTGCCTGCCAGCGGCGTGCCCAGCCCTCACGAGCCTGCCACCGCGTGAAGGCACCTCTCGGTGCGGGGCCCACCCTCGGTCCCCCAAGTGAAGCTCAGCCTTGGGCAGCGCCAGGCCGGTGCCAAGTGCCAAACCACTCGAGTTCCTGCAGCCAGGGGCCATCAGGCCAGCGGGGAAAAGGGACTTTTCCCAGCAAGGGGTGAGGGAAAAGACACGGAAAGCAACAGGGAGGGCTTCAAGACCCTGGGGCCCAGGAGGAAGAGGAGAGAATAGCTGTTTGTAGCAAGTTATTTGCAGCAGTGCATAGGAAGAGAGAAGGTGTGGGTGGGGAGGGGGGGCCAGCAGCGCAGCAGAGCCATGGGCGGACAGGGTGGTGGGGTACGTGCCTGACTCTTTGCTCCGCACAGCCTGAGCTTGCTCTGCAGCCAGCCAGCCTGGGAGGAGGTCAGAAAAGCATGTCCCCAGCCACGGGGACCTGTGCTACCTGGCCCAAAAGGGCTGTGGGTGCTCAGAGATTTGTCTCAAGGATTTTGTCACAGAGAAACCATACAGTCTTGCCACCTAGAAATATATTTTGTGAAGTTTCCAAGTGTCCTTAATTCCTCGACTTCTGCCTTTTGAGAGTGTTATTAAACCGTTTGGGCTCCTCTCCTCATCAGGGAGAGACTGTGACCTGGCCAAGGATTAAGCACAAAGATTTCTTTGATGTCTTTTTGACACCTTTGGTATGCAACAGATTAAATCACATAGGTCACTTCCCAGGTATTAAATATCACCGGGAAGGTTTGTCCTGCTAGGAGCGTGCCCCTTTACTAGATATCCCTGAGAAAAGGTCTCGTTAGAGTAAGAGGTCCGTTAGGCGCAGGGCAGCGTGGGTCTGTGTGCTGCTGCTTTCCAGGGGCCACTGCCGGTAGGTAATGGCCCTGATGAGAAGCAGCATTTAATCCCAGCCAATGTTTCTTCTGTGCTGCTAATGCTGGTGAGAGACTGGCCTAACTGTGAGGCACGGGGAGCACGTGCAGCTGCCCGGCTGGCCGGCAGGCTCTAGCATTTGCATTCATGCCGATCTCTACCCACCAGCCGGGCTGGGAAGCAGGGGAGAGGAGACAGCTTTGGGGCAGTGAGGGAACATCTCCGTGATTCAGATACAGGGCTGGACTCCCTGGGGCAGGGGCAGGCGCAGCTCTAAATCCAGTCAGGAGGAAGCATTGGTGGGAGGGAGAGAGGGAGAGGAATGCAACCGATTATGAAGCAAGTGTGTTCGGTTCTTGTTCCATTTCTTTCTGCCCTCTTCCCTAGTAATGTAGGAGGGAAAAATCTCTGGAGGGAGGGTTGGATGTAAAGCTGGATGTCTCTCGGTACCCTCCATAAATAAGGCGCATTCCCCAAGGAAACTCTGCCTGTCGTGTACGTGCTGTACACAGCCTTGTACTTCTCTCAAAGAGTTTTAGATGCTGTAGGATACTCAGCCAGGACTTGGCAGCCACAGGGTAGCCGCTGGTATTATGAAGGCCCACTGAAAGTGAAGCGAAAACAAATTAAAATACTTTCCTTTCCCTCCTTGAAATATAACCCCTGATACATTTGATCCAGCTGTAAAGAAACTAATATGTTTGCGACAGTGGCTTTATCAAGCCAGGCCACAATTAAGAACAGCTCTGAATATAAGCTACTGCCTTTATAAATCACTCTCAACTAACCCTTCAAATGGCATCACAGCACCGTGAACAGAACTTACTTACAGTATTTCAAGAGCCAGGGCCAAATAAAATCTGGATGGAAACAGCTCCTGGGTTATTTATAGCCTTTGAAGGACCTGCACAATTGTCTCCCTGTAACCTGAATCTCTCCTTAAGAGCTCCCCTTGACTGCATGGGCTCCACTCGGTTGAGGCGGACAGATCAAACGAACACCTTCTGAGCTGTTAATCTTACCCACAAGGTTATTAAATGATGCTTCTGCTGTTAGATCAGTACAGAGCTTCAAAAAAAAGTGCTACAAGTATAATCTATGGATGCATCCTACAGGTGAGGAGCTAAGGAGGAAGAACAGTCTGACCTAGCTGGGGGAACAAGACCAAAAAGTATTACAGAGCATCTCATCAATCTCTGGTGCCATTGTTCTGGGAGAAAATTGCTATTTGCTGGTTTAATATCTGGTAGAGGTACGATATTTTCAAAAGTATAATGTGTAACTACAGTATATATAGTCAGCTTCTCTGCAGTGTAAAATGTATGATTTTAGCACCATATTGTGGAAAAATATGTACCGTGCAGAATTCACGAGGTGCTACAACTGACGGTTGAAAATACACACTTGCAAAATCCAAAAGAGCCGTTAAGTAACAAGTTGTTCTTTTCCCCATATGTCCATATGTTTGGGAAAATTATGAGTCTGAAATGCTCTTGACACGTAATTGCCTCGCACTCCCTCATCCAAAATGTGCCAGTCCGGCAGTAAAGTTACTGACGTAGCGGGTGTGAAGGGAGAGTTTGGGTTTGCCACAGGAGCAGCGTGCCATAAGTGTGCGTGAGAACAGGAGTCAAGACAAGCGGGAGAGAGGCCCGCTCTCACGTGAAGCTGGAAGCTTTGATTTCCTGAGCTGGTGGCGTGCAGCCTGCATTTCTGGCTCTGGCGCGGGGCCAGCCGGGCCCAGCAGTTGAAAGATTAAGAGATAGAAAAAGAGCCTGTGGATTTTCTGAGTGACCACCCACTAGTGAGCCATGATCTTGGCCTGCGAGCAGACGTTACCACTGTGATATATTATGATGCAGAAGTCTCTAGGCACCCCTCAAATGCATAAAGAAATATCAATTGCCCTTTGTGGAGGGAAAAAAGGGGAACTAAGGATTAAAAAAAAAAAGGCTCCTGCCTCGAAAAAGTGCATGCAGCCCTGAATTCCAATTCACTCCAGCTTCCTGATCTAGAAATAGCTTCACATGCTGCCTAATTTTTTTACGGATGAATTGTGCTACCTCCTCCTCCCAGCCATCACAGATTTGTTTATCAGAGGGTTAGTGCTGTGAGTGAATCCTACCGCCTGCTCTGCCAGGGCCACATCCTGACACTCTGCTCTGAGCAGGGGCTGCTTTGCACTTCCAAAAGGCCCTACACCTGTGCTCTCCGTCACAGTTGTTCTGCAGAGTCTCTAAGCCTTACGTGCAAAATCGGAAGCGCTGTTCACTATCTGCGTAGAAGAGAAGGCTTTATAAGACACTATTCGGTTATTGTGGGGGAGAGAGAGGTGTTTGTGATCCTGACAATACCTGTGTATTTAAGTGAAACTGATTTAAAAAATCATGCGTGATTGTTTTGAGGGAGAAATTCAACACACAATTTGAGAGGTTTTTTTCTAGTACCACATCAAAGATTTTGATCTTTTGTTACATATGGCTATATAAATTTTACCTGTTTTATTTTGCATTAAAATAAAGGCTTTAAGACTATATATGATTATGTATTTGTATGTAGAGTCTTTCTCTTCTTTGTATCTACAAAGTCACCTCACCCCTGGATGTGATTTGATATTAGAAGATCATGCGTGATCAGGCTGGATCAGAATTGGTAAGGTGACTTTTTAAAAAAAAAAAAAAACAAAAAAAAAACCAAAAAAAAACAAACCCACAACAGCCATGTGCTGCCTTGTAGAAAAAAAACATTACAGGGCTTAACTTGATTGCCTCTCAAATCTGCATTGTCTTCAGTTGTAGAGCCGGAGTCCTGATTTCATAGCCCTGATTGAAAGGAGAAGCGAGAGAGAAGTCCCTTGTCATCTCGACGAATTTCAGCTTAGGCAACTGCATGTTCATTGCTAACGTTCCCCAGACAGTTTCATCTCAACATCGAGCTCTTCTCTTGCTGTCGGTAACAACCGAGATGTTCTGCGTCCGTATAGCAGGTACCAGGTCCAACCAGCTGAGGCTATATTTCAGCGAGATGGCTGCAGCGCTATCTTGCCAGAGATTTAGGACTCCTTGAAAGTTTTACACAGGTACTTAACTAGAGGTACGTGGGTCATTTCACTGAAGCTGATGACGCTACTTTTCATACTCCAGATTATGCGCAAGCATAAATCTTTGTAGGATCAGACCTATGGGTTGCAGAGCACGTTGAGATTCAGGCAAGACTGTTATGTTAGATGAAGTAATTTTCAAAATAGCGGATATCTAAGTGAAAACTCAATAGAACAGGGAGAAGGAAGAATGTAGCCTTTCTGAGATGAAAATTTTGTTTTACTACAAAGAAAAAGGAAAGAGTAAAAGAACAAAACAGAAGGACAGAAAAGTGCAGAAGGTTTACAACACAAGATATAGCAGAAATTGTAGTAATGGTTCAGTAGAAATAAACGTGTACTGCACTCCAAAACATTTTGAATGCAAATCTTGGTATTTATGGCCAAGACAGTTCTGGGCAACTCTGAGACGATTTTAGCATGTATTAAATTATAATTCGCGTAGATGCCAATTTTAAAAGTTATCGGATCATAATTTGCGCTCATAGCTAAAAACTGGAGAAATAAAACACTGATACCTCAGTTTCTCCTTCTGCTGAAGTTGCACAAAAAGTGGCAAAAGACAAACTGGAAGTGTATTAAAAGCTGGAAACTCAGTGACCACAGTTTCAGAAGGTGCTCCTTCTGCCTTGGCGGTGGTCTTCCGTGGTTTCCCCACGGCAGCACTCGCTTCCCTGGGACCTGGGCTCGAGTTAAGATCTGTTTTGCAGTCACTGCTGTGTCTGCGTAAAGAAGTATGTGGCATATTTGACTGTTAATTGATTTTAATGAACCAGACTACGCTCTCATGAGACCTGTATTCTGCTGTAAGCAGCATGGGATGTAGTGCCTTTCCCCATGGAGGGTCTCAGCAGCGGGTTACTCACCCCAGCAGAAATGCAGTGACCTGCTGCAATGTGGCAGCAGTTGAGCACTACCTGGGAGCCAAGCATAGCAGCCTCTCAGGGGTGAGGACTGTGGCAGCTGCGCTACTTGGGAGGCTTTTGGGAAGCAAAATGCCATTATCAAGATTGGAGTGGAGCTGGGCTGCTCCTGCAGCCTCCCAGAAGGCGTTCAGGGCTTTTAATAAGCCCCAGAGGCCTCTGGCTCAAAGGCTCTGGAGGCCTCCTGAGGAGGTTGCTCAGGCTCACTGTGCTTGGTGCGCTCGTCCCTGCAGAGGAGGTGCGGAGGCGCTGAGGCATGGCTTGGGAAAGTGTGGAAACAAATGAGACTGAGAAGCGATCCTACTTCCCAAGCACAGGATCTGCTCCGGGGAGGGCTGCTCTGCCGCTGTTTTTCCCCATGGGCTGGAACCGAGTGCCTGATACAGGCAACCGGAGAGATAGGATTGCTCTGGGAATCAGGAAGGAGGCGGGGGGGGGAGAGTGGGAAATGACAGGGAGAGGCAACTGGAGCAGAGGAAAAGGGATGAGAAATTAAAGTAGGTTGGGAAGGGGAAGGTGGGGGGAGTGTCAGACCTGAGCAGGAAATATGTGGTGGAGAGAAGAGGGAATTGTCCCCAATGTGTGAAATTCACGTACCAACAAAGAAGGTGGCACTTTCTGATACGCTGACCGCTGCTCCCCAATTTCCATTTTGCATCCCAGGCTTGTGACACCCCTCCACTGAGCCCAGAGTCAGGACCTGTTTGCAGCACAAAGCTACCGGTGCCTGAGGGAGGAAGCAGAAGGGCAAGTAGGAGTTGTGAGGAAACCCATCAACCAGCATGGGGAGGGACAGACACTCCTCACCCATCACCGCACCCTCCCCTAGATCACATCTTGTCACCGAAATGCCATGGCCTCCTCCCCACATGCCTCCCTTCACCTCCCTGGGTACCACTGACACCACAAAGTCCCCTTTGCTGACTGCCTCTTTCATCCCTGGTTCCCCCTGATCTCTGGTGTCCCCAAAGCCACGGTGACCTTCAAACACACATCTTTTGCCTTCACTGCTGAGAAGCCTTGAGCCATCTGCGAGCGTAGGTAACCAACACCAAGAGTTTTACTGGCACCTGAAAGCGATACGGAGTCAAAGCATGCAGCCCCCAGGGCCGGCGTTCCTGTGCAGTGCAGGCTGGGGCTGTGCCATCGTTACAGACAGGGACAAGTTGCAGTCACTTATGAATCAGTTGCTTTGTGGGTATGGATTGCAAGAAAGACAGATTTTATCTCCACCGTCTTTTTGCTTGTCTAGAACAAGCCTTTGACGTGCGCAAAAGCTGTTTTATTGCTGGCCTGGCACAAAAATCCTGAACCGGTTTTAGGGGCCAAAAAGGTGATTATAGTCTTTAAAACAGAATTAATTCTCAAACCGTTCCCAAAATATGCCTGACAAACTAACCCAAGCCAGACGAGTTGGCTGTGCTTACAGCAAAAAAAACTCAGTGCAGAGGAAACAGCCCTGCTTTGCTTTTCCAGAAGAAAATCTGCATCTGAAAGAAAATAATTTATTGGGAAATATGTACAGTAGAGTAAAATTGCAAAATAAGACATTCAATGGGGGTTCTATATAAATCTGTGCCCTTTGCCTCCAGCAGGTAATGAATAAAAATGATATAAAGAAGCAATGAACATTCAATGTTTTATATTTAAAATACATTTTGTGAGGAAAACAATGTGGCATAGAAACAGGACTGAAAGGTTCTCCAAGATAATGCCAGAAGCTGCAAGATGTTAGCAGCATTGTCGTATAAGTTTCAAGGTGTAGGTTTTTAATTTTCTCTTATGAATCACAGAAGCAGTCGTGAAAGCTGTCATTAAAATTCATTACAAGAAAAGTAAACTTACATTAAAACCTACCCCATTCTTCTCCGAATTCTTGGTACTGGTTAGGAAGCAGTGTCTGCTTCTCTGCCAAAACCTTACCTACGCAGTGTGATTTAATCTCTAGGCTCTGTTAAATTGGAGTTTTCATACATCACATCCTTCAATCCAGAATACACAAAAAAAAAAAAAAGAGAAAAAATTGTAGCCTAGATTTTCAAACCAGCAAGCTACGATTTTAAGAGGCTTCATCTGCCATATTTTTTCTAGGAATTAAAAGAGAATAAAAAATAGAGTAAATATGAAGAAACTAGTTTTTAAGTAAACAAAAGTAAATAAACTATCCCTCCCTTCCTCCTTCCTTCCTTTTTCCCCTCCTCCTAGGTATATATATGCACATACATACATACATATATACTTAGGTATTGCTGCTTTTGATCTAAAAGCCAGTTTACTTTTCCACCTTATTTCTAGCCATTCCCTCTTTCCAAAGGAGAGTCAGTGGTTACAGCAATGTATGCACGTGAGAAAAGTGGTAAAAACGGTGACCTGCTAGGTCGTGAGTGGATGGATATGCAGAACCGGGACTGAGCCGCGTACAGCAAAGCGAGGAGGAAGTTTTCAGACAGAGCAGCGTTTCCACATGCTACACATCGCTCCAACGCCTGCATCTCTGTAAGTGACAATTCGCAGGTGCCTGTCTGTGGAAAGGATTTGCCAGGGTTGCCGCTGTGGGTGAGCAGCTCCGGGGCCATGGCGCAGCGGCAGCGCGCTCACTGGCCTGGCCAGGACGGGAAGGGCAGGTGGCACGTCTAGGGAGATTGAAACCAGAGCGTAAGTTAGAGCAATCATGAGGCTGCTCTGAGATTATGTTAAGCAGCCTGACAGCCTGCTGGTTACTTCAGCAAGCAGAGGAAATCAAAGGCACTCTTAGCATGTCCAGTTGCCGGCTCTGCATTCAGATTTGGCCAAATCAATCACAACTAATTCAGTTACGGGAGCGTTAGGTACAAGAAGGGCGTTTCTGGGTCTGTTCACAGAGGCACATGCACACATCCTCTTTAGCATGGAGAATGTCTCTCCTTGCTTCCCTCCTTCCTTGTTCCTCTCTCCGCTCCATTGGAAGTAAGCCCTCCAGGCCAGTCATTTTTCTTTAGATAAAGTAAGAGGACAGTGAGGCCTCAATCTAATGTGCATTTAATGCAGTTGTGCTGCCAGTCTCCCCCTCCTGCCCCATCCCTCCCTCCGAGAACTTGGTCCCACCCCATCCCCCATGTCCTTTTCCTTCCCCAACTGCAGGGATTTTCATTGGTGTGAGAGGACAAAGGTAACTGAGCTGCTATTGAAAAAAAAAGACTGACTTTTTTTTTCTTCGCTGGGCTGTTTTTAACATGGATCATTTCCCAACTCAGTCCCCCAAATTGCTTTGATGGCACAACAGAGTGGATAGAGCAGTGATGGGAACAAGGCTGGGGGGTGAGGATGGGTTGGAGAGTGGTTAGACTGCCGTTGCTACAAAACAGAAAAGGAAAAGAAAAGCAAGAACGCTAAATCACAGCCAAAGCACAATGTATTTAGGGGCTTGGATTTGAAAAGCCAAGCACCATCTTCTGCAACGGTTACATTCCTCTGCACGTTTACTTCTGGCCAAGTTTCCTGAGAGCAGAGGCAGCATTCACCAAGTTTGAATTCCTGAGGCTCTCGCCTGTGGATTTTCTTCTGTGTTTAGCATTAGGAAAAGAGGGGAAATTGTGAGGCTTCGCTTAGGTTGTGGCTTTTCCCCTTCCTAGGATGACTTATGCATGGAGGCACCAGGGAGCCCTGAGACCCCTCTCCCCCTTGCAGACTGCGGGTAACACACACATCACCTCAATGGCATGGGGACATGGGGTGTCGGGGGAGACAGTATGGTCTGTGTAGGACACGCTGGGGTTCACACCTACTTGGGCTTCCTCAGCTCAGGATGGCTGCTGCCCAAAGATTCCTGCATGAGGGGTACAGGAGACAGCGAGGTGGTGGCCAGAGCAGCAGGTGCCAAAGCATGGCCAGGGTGGTCATTGTCACGGCAGGGGCTCTATCATGGTGCTTTTTCTGCAGGACTTTTTTGTTCCCCTGGCAGGGGCTGGCTCAGGGATGCCAGCAAATGATTCAAGTCACCCTGCAACATGGTTTGTATCAGTCACGGGTTTGGCCAGCAGCAGTGACATTTGGCCAGTGCTCCCCGGGCCCCGGAGGCGAGAGAGGAGCCCATCTGCCAGCTGAGCTTGGGGTCCTCCCTGGCGCTGCAGGCTCTGGGAGAACAATGGGAGCCCTTGGCCCGGCACGGGCAGTGATTGGGGCAGTGTTTCAAGGAGTGCGACTTTTGTTTTGGCTGTTTGGTTGCATGTCTCCTCTTGGATGTTTATGCTGAACAAGAGGCACTTGTTCTCTTACCGACTTCAATGACGTTGAGCCCAGCTGGATTTGTGCTTTAGGTGTAGGGAGCCAACAATACACCCCTCAGCTGCCCCATCCCGGGGGAGCCTGGGCACAGCACTGCCCTGGGCATGCGTGCTTGTCCCTGTGCTCCCAGGAGCAGGAATGAAAACACACTTTGCAAACAGCCTCGCCAGAGCATGGTCTGGGTACCGAGCCCACAGGGCAGCTCTCAGGGCACTCTGCTTTGGGGAATGCTTTGATGCTTCATGTACCCAGGATGTTCAGGTTTATCCTCTAGCTGCCAAGTAACCTGCTTGTCTGCTTTAATTTGCTAAGCCTATTTATTTTTAAGAAATCCTTTATTTATTTAAAAAAACGCACTGCCAATCCATTCCCTCTGCTCCTTCACCACTATCTTGCCCTTCTCCCCACACCTCCTGTAGCCAGAGCCTTGGCTCACAAGCCAGAACACCGATCAGCGTGAAAACATAAAATAGGCCCAACAAACGCCAAGCAGAGACAGGCGCGTTGGATGGGTCCCGGTGCAAGGCAGACAGGCTCCAGATACGGTGATTCAGCTGCAGGCAACCAAATGTGCAGTCCTCTGCCGCGTTGCATGGGTCCCGGTGCAAGGCAGACAGGCTCCAGATACGGTGATTCAGCTGCAGGCAACCAAATGTGCAGTCCTCTGCCGCATCCGAGACGGTCTGTGCGCAGGGGAGGGTGGCGGGGCTGCCGGGGGCTGCGCAGCGCGTCGGGCCAGCGCTGGCTGATGATTAAGCAGGGCGTGGGCTCAGTTTACTTTTACCCCTGCTGCGAGCCTTCTCAAGCTAAGATGTTTTAAGTTGTCTTTACCCTCAGATTAATAAATGCTGCGTTGTGGGAGTGTAAACACAGGAAAAGAACCGGACAAAAAAAAAAAACCCAAAAAATGCAGGCTGGTGCTGTGCAGTCAGGACATTTCTTTTCCTAACAGGATATGGGATCAGAGGAAAAAAATATGCATTATATAATGTGTGTCCAGGGGGCAGGGGGTCAGTAGACAAATTAAGCACGTTGTTGGCTGAGCTGGAGAGCCCGTGAAATGAGACAGTTCAGCAGCAGGTCCCCGCAGTGGTGTGTCCCCCGAGCCGGGGCTGCAGGCGGGTGAGGAGGCACCGCAGGGCCCGGCTGTGGTGCACGGCTGGTCTTGGTTCGGCACCCGTGGGGCCCACTGGCAGCGAAGGGGCGAGAGCAGCAGAGGTGGCTGTCGGATGAGGGTCCGGGACAGAGCTGCCGCCCCGTGGGCACGGGGCCAGCCTGCCTCGCTGGCAGCTCCACCACAGCGGGTGAGCTGGCTACGGGCGAGCAGAGCTCCCGGCCAGCTTCCCTCAGCCTCAGGGGGAAACCCAGGTGGGATGGGCTGGCACGCCGTGCCGCATGGGCACCGCGGCTGGACAACGGCCTGCAGGCACCTCAGCCAGCTTCTGTGGAGGCAGGGGAAGCACCATGGTTGTGGCCATCCTCTCCCTCACTCGTGTGTCCCAGCGGCACGGTATCTTCTCCAAATGCAAACCTCCTCTTGGGACATGGCCGGTTTTCTCCCCTCGCAAAGGTTGGTTGTGGAGAGAGAAACCCTGGTGTGGGCGCGTTTTCACTCCTGCCAGCCGGGGTCCCCTCTGAGGTCCCCTCTGTGCAGGCACAACACACATGGGGCTGGCCCCCTGAGCGAGGGTCTGGCTGCCCCTGTGCAGCCCCCCCTCCGGCCACACTAGAGGAGAGGTGGGAGGTGGGATCCAGGCCGTTGGGCTGCAGACAAAGCCAGGAAGCTGTTGCTGGTCAGGCATTTCAGGGGAGGGCATGATTTCCACAACAATAAACGCATCTGATTATTTGATTAGAGGGAAGACGAGGTCCCCAGGAGGAGGGCCTCACGCACAAAAGAGGAGTAACTCATGCCCCTGCTGGCTGTGACAGGGCAGGAGGATCAGGGCGATGTCCTATGGAGGCTTTGATCAGCCGGGGTCAAGCATGCGGGCTGCTAACATGGCTGAAAACCAACTAGGAGAAGGAGGTTCCCGCCTGCCCCCCTCCCAGCCCTCCACTCTTTTCCACAGCCCTTCACCCCCGTCTAGGGAGCAAGACAGGGGCCTCCCGGGCAGGTCCTGCCCCCCCGGCCTCCGCTGGTTCTGGCAGGGCCCCCTCCGCTCTGAGCCCCGCAGTGCTGGGCATCACAGTGCATCCCGCTACTCCTGCCACTTACTCATCTGCATCTCCTGTGTCAAGCTGGGAAAGAGGCTCCTTGTATCCCCTTGTCACCCCTCTTGCCGTGGCGCAAGTGGAGAGATGCTGAAGTGCTGGCAGCAGCGGGGAGGCAGGGAGGGATGGCAGAGCAGAGGGGATCATTTTCCAGTTCCACCCCCCCCGGGCACTTGGATAGTCTGGTCACAGTCACGGGCACTTGGGGGTTTTTCTGTCCCCGGAGGGTCGAGCTGTCCCCTTTCACCTCTGCGATGAGAGGCCCAGGGGACTTGGCTGCATTTCAAGGGATGATTCTTCTCAGTGGTGTCAGCAACTGGTGATCCTGTGAGTAACTGATGGTCCTGGATGGAGGCTGGATAAAGTGTTTAGCGTAGCTGTCTTACAGCTGTTCTGTGCCTTCCCAAGACAGGCGGCCCCAAAGCCTTGACACCCCAATAGCTTGACCTATGTAAGTCCCTCCTGCGGAGAGCCTCAGGGCACGAAGGCACCATGTGTGTATAGAAAGGGCTTGGATCTGAGCTGCACCCTTACTCTCCCTTGGACTGAGCTACAGTACGTGTAAGAGTAACTTGTGTTTGGCCCACAGAATTGTAATACTTGGAAGCAAGAGCAAGCAGGAGACAACTTGGCACTTGGAGGCTGGAGCTCTCCAAGATCTTTACAAACACAACACAATTAACCCTTGCAAGAGAGAGAAACCCTTCTTGTCTCCTGCGTGGCGGGGAGCACTGGCTGCACACAGAAATCACTGGGATTCCAAAGAGCAGGGTAAGGGGGCGGGGCGGGGGGGGGAACAACCAGCTGTTATTTCAAATACAGGTCTCTACGCAGAGTTGTATTACATAGGTGCAGTATACAGACCAATGTGTGGGCAAGCCCTGAGATTTTGATCCCAGGTTACATCTAAGAGTTTATCTAATACCAAAAAAAAAAAGAAAAAAAAATCTGCTTCTCCCTTGGATGCATGTGTGCTCTGTGAGGATTTCCGTGTGGATGCGGTGTGGAATAGGCTGGGGCAGTGGAAGTTTCTGCTGTGCATGCTTCATAGCCTCTTTCACTTCCCAAGCTCTTTCCAAGCTATCTGAGCGGCCAAGGCCACAAGGAAAGCTTTGCCACAGTCTGTTTGTCATCTCACACCCTCAGTAAATCATCCCAATATCATCTGGCTCAGAGCTCCTAGGAATCTGGACAACCTTGACAGAAAGTGTGGGTAATGGACTGGGAAATCCAGCGGAAGAGTTTTGGGGAACATGAGACCGTAAGATATGACTCTTCCCTGATCTGCCTTGAGACCTTAGGTCTCTGCCTAAGAGTGCAGCTAGAAAGCAGCCCTTTAAATGGACATACTTCAGAGATATTGACTTACCAGTGGCCTGGGTACAATTCCCCATGAAACTTCAACCTGGGATATGCGTGTCGCTAAAAGACAAACAATACCATCTGCAGCCTGCCCCTTTGAGATGTCATCTCTGTTTATAGAAAAGAAGGGGGTGGCGAGCGTCTGTTAAAATGTATTACCTCCCCACGTCATCTTTGAGGAGTCATATATTTTAGTGGGACTAGTCAGTCAAAACTGTCTAATGGCGCAACGGTCAGTGCTCCTTAGCTTCTTCCTCACAGTGGCTGCAGCAGAGGGACAGGGATGCTAAAAATAACATTTCTGTCCCAAAATATCTTGACTTACTCAAGGGTGTATGTGCAGAGGGAGCACTAATACTTCACATGGCTGGTGCCCTGCAACCTGCGCATCCCTGGGGAAGCAGACCTCTCTGGAGACCTGCGGGGAGAGTAGAGGAGTGAAACCATGAGCTCAGGGAACAGGGAAAATTTTGCAGCACAAAAGGAGGTGTTTGTGTCACCCTCCCATAACTACAGGCTCTGAGGCGATTACCAAAAGAATCAATAGGTTCAGCTTAAGCTAATGAAAAAAACAGGGAAGAAAGATGCCCTCGCCAACCTGCACCCACATTCTCATTTACCTTGGGCAAAAAGCAAAATAAAACATGCCTAGATATGAATTCTCCACCAGAAGCAGTATTTTATACCACTCACAGAGGGTAAGTGACTTCATGTGGTATACAGCAGTGGGAATTCAGGCATGTAATGTAATAACAAGAAAGGATTTTTAGATTTGTCTCAGGAACTCTGCTAGCTCAGACATTATAGTAAAGAATCCCAAACCTTCATGTCCATCTACATCTTAAAAAGAGTGAAATATGTCCCCAGTTTGAGCCTAGGTCTTTATTTTGAAAAATTGCTGCAGGAAATGTGGGCAAACAGCACCTCACATCTGAACTGCACATTACCATCCCTCAGCTCTTTACTAGTGTAATTAAATCTCACAGAGCAACTGCTTAACCAACTTCTTTGCTTAGTAAACTTTTCACTGGTCATTTGCATGGGATGTGGCAGCACAGGGTCCAAGCCTGGATCAGGGCTTCCAAGCAAAGCCACAAGGCGAGTAATAAGGAAAAGTCTTCTAGTGCTGCCTCTGGGGATGAAACAGCAACACAACACAGCAGACCTGGACAGGACATGAAAAATACAGTATGTGCGTAGAGCTGACAGCCATAATGTAATGTGACCCCAGTCACATTGGTATTTGATTAGCGAACCCGAGGGGATTGGGAAACAGCCCTGCTCTTAGGAGAAAGAAATCTTTCATATCCCCTATATCAAGCCCCCAGCTTTGTTTTATCTGGGAGATGGTATCTGAACGCTTCAGCAGAACAGGCTGTTCTACCAGAGCGCGTTAGTCCCTGCATGTTCCTGTCCACAGGACCTTCCCCCGGGGGTGCCAGCTGAAGGAGTGGCTTGTGGCGGTCCCAAAGGAGGTCTGTGACAGACTCCACGGTTTGTGAGCCTCCCCTGTGCCCACTCCGTGCAGGTCTGTGGCTGTCACACCATGGATAGGAAGAGCTTGCGAATTTATGTGCGATGCTTATAAGGTTGGTTATTGAGAGCTGGCCGGGGGGGTGAGGAGGAGACCAACTTTGTATGCTGCAGTGGGAGTCAGAGGCTCAAGCTACCGGGGTCATGCTTGCTCTTTCTCAGTGGGATGTCACAGAGGGACAACCAGCAAGTCCTCTTCTCCTCCTCCTCCTCCTCCCAGGGCTGCAGGTGGCTGGGTTCAGCCTGCACACAAGCCTGGGCAGCTGCCGGCCTCTCTCGATAGGAGCTAAGCATAGCCAACCTTCATGAGAACACCTTTTTAGGGGGCAAAGTCAGAGGCTCCAGCTTTCCTCTTCCTCCTCCCCCCCTCCCTGCACTGCACCACACGTCTGTGATATTTTATTTCAGTCAGCTCAGTTTTACTCCTGAAATCTGCCTCCCTCCCTCTGTCCCGACATTTAATTTCCCTTGGAGTGAGGTAAATAAGTAAATAATGGCAGTCAAAACCCTGTGTGTGTACTGAAGCCTGGAGTGCCAGGAAGCAACTGGTGTGTCTGATTTTCCAGTGAAAGTCCAGGTGCAATCTCGGCAGCGCGGCTACTGTCTGCCTTTCAAGCAGATGTCTTCATCTAAAGCTCCCGCCGCCACCCCACTCTCTTTGTGTGTCGGCGCAGGGAGGATGGGAGCGGGAGACAATATAAATTAATATCCATTGGAATGACAGCAGCTGGTGCCTTGCATAGCTGCGAACACGTGTCTTAGAAGTAGAGTGATTAGTCGTAAAACTGTAGAGCTGAATGTTTATGCTTGATCAATTACAGGAAAACAATAGATGGGGTTTTTTCCAAGTGGGAGGAGTGAGGGGAGGGAGGTTTCAGCCATGAGATGATTTTGTTCTGTTTCTTTGGTAATGATAGCGGCGAAGAACATGGGGCCTAGTTACCGAAGGGACTGGCAAACAGCAGCTTCTGGGGAGCCCACTGGTTGCTGGCTCTTGGCAGCACCTTTGAAAAACAAGATCTGTGTGGGGTTTAGACTGCAAACTTCTTAACATTTAAGAGGGACGGGCTCAGCTGCCCAAAGCAAGGGGCATGTGGGAATGAATTAGGCAAAGCTTTATCGTGCATGAGCGTGCATGCATTATGTGTAGAGGCCTTCAGCTGTAAGAAGTCATTTTGTTTTGTTTAATTACCTAGAACCTCTCCTACGCCCCCAGTTAAGCAGAAGTGGTCCTGTGGTGCTGTCAGAGGAGCGTCCTGTTAGTGGCTGCAGTGTGGCACAAGTGTGCGCCTAGGGCTTCGGTTCCAATTCCTTAGCAGCTCTAATTGCAAACACAGCCTGTGTCCCTCCCCACATCCGCCAAAAAAAGAGAAATTGAGTTACATTTTGCAATAATTCTAATGGAAATGCTAATGGGATGAACAGCGATACGAAGCCAGTGAATGACCCAGCAATTTCATCTGTGCTGGCAACGGATGACCATCTAAACCATGTTCGGGTAATTCTTCCTCTCATTAGCAGCACAATAACTCATATGCACAAATCCATAGGCATTTGCTATAATTTTTTAACATGGCTGGAAATAGAAGTAAGTGCATGCAGTATGCGAGCGTTACAGCATGTGTTGACTGTAAATCTGTCTGGAAGTGGCCTGATCCTGTTCCTGGTTAAAACAGTGGGAATTTTGCCATTGACTTCAATGGAAGCAGGATGGGATTTTTTGGACTTATTTTAAAGTGGGACTTTGTTTCTTCGGAGCAAAGCTTTCAGATTCACAGCTACATTTCAGTACTTGGCTTGAACTCCCATCAATTCACCTTTCATGTGTTTAACAGATGGGGCTTCTTTGCTGTTCACCTTCTGTTTGGCGTCAGCACTGTAACCGGTCTCCTCTGGGTGACGGCCACCCAGGACCTGGCGCGCGTGGGACCCGTGGCTGTGCTGTGGGACTGAGCCGAGAGGAGGGAGCTCACATTGCCTTCCCTGGGCACCTTCGGTCCAAATGTGTTAGAGCACTTTGAAGAGAAGGCCACTGCCTCCATGTTTTTCAGCACTGGCAGGTGAAAGGCCAAAATGTTTCTTAGAGCACAGAGGAGAGAGGTAAGTGGTGATGAGGGGCACGGGGGCCTCTGCTCTGCCTGGAATAGATCTAGTAACTCTGTGTTGTGTCATGTAAAATGGAGGTAATTGCAATCACTATGGCTTTCCTAAATTACCTGTAGCCCTTTGGGATAGCACTGTGTTGCAAGTATTAGGGTGTACTTTTAGCTTAAGTTTGTAAGGAAAAGAAGAGGCTTATATTTGGTAAATGGCCATGTGTTTCTCTGCTGCTGCCACAGTAACTTTTGAACTATTGGGCAATTTCATCAGAAATACAAATCAGCTGGGGAGGTAGGACAGAGAGACCATATTAGTGCCATCAGGACAGGAAAAAACTGAGCTTAACCTTTATTATACACCCATGGATCCAACCACATGCTAAGCACCTCTAGGAAAGCAGCATTCATTTGTCCCATTGCTCACAGAGCTAATTGCTTCATTGATATTCATTTTTAGTGGCCACAGTATGACGAATCCAGCTCTTTTTTTCTCTTCAAAGAGAACGCTCTCATGCTGCTCCTTTCTAGCATTGTCCTTGCTCCCACCTGGCCTCCTTGCTGAGCACTTTCAGCTCCCCCTTCCCAGCTCTGCCTCTGCCCTGCTCCCCCCAAAGAACCCTGGGCTCCTCTGCCAATTGTCTTCTCACTTTCCAGGGAGACATTTCTTCTCCTTCGCACTCTGCTAGCAGTGTGTCATCCAAGCTCCCTCTCTCATTACTCACTCAGGGCACCCCCTCTCAGCTGTTGATGCTTTACAGCCTGTCCCTCCACCCCCCCATCCAAAATTTCCACCACAACAAACAACTCAGGAATGAGGCAATTAATACGTATTATTTCAATAGGAGGCTTAAAAACAAAAAGCTTTGCAACAACTTCCCAGTCAGAACCACGGAGACTGTTGTAAGGCATAAAAACCTAAGAAACGGCAGCTGTAAAATATATTTAAAAGCCTTTATTCTTTCCTATCACAATGTGGCAAAAGAGACTAAATACAGCTTTCCATTTGTTTAACTAAAAGCTGCCATTCCTCAGTCTCTTTGATGATAATGATACCCACAGTTACAATCAAACTCCAGCATACACATGGAAAACTTTGAGCTCTGTACCAACTTTGCACAATATATTATTAATAGCAAGATTCATGAACCCAAATGCTCTGAGGTGCTGAGAGCAAGGGAAAGCCTGACTGTGCTGGGCTTGTGGCTGATGCTGATAGATGTTGCACACTGAGGAGGAAAAAGGAAAACCTGCAGCTGAGGATTGTTTGTATTACAGTAGCCACTGGACCACTGTGCTGCGCATGGGGAGAGACCATTCAGGAGTTCAAAATCAAGCAGAGAAGTCAGACAGGGGGTGGGAGAGAAAAGGTATTAGCAGTCCCATTTTGCTAACGTGGAAATGAAACACAGTATGGTAAAGGTCCAGTACTGCCCACAGGCTTACACTGGGTTGGGTCCTGGATCACTTGCCTGGCTCAGGAAGACCAAAATTCTGATTCTCCTAACCTGCAGCTGCATGGCCACAAAACCACCCCTCATTTCAGAGTGCCTGATAGTCGTTATTCTAGTGCATCTCTTTACGTCAGCAAATTCTCGGTGCTAAGCCCTAATTGAACTTCTGAGAAGCACAGCCTGAATTTGCGGAGGGCCACATGCTCCTAATGTCCTGTAGAGGCACCTGAGCACAAGAGTGAAAACACTGCCCTGCTGTACGAGCTGCTCGAAAATGGGCAGCTTCCTGACTATCGTTCTGCAGGTCCCAGTTCCCTGGAGGACCATCCAGTGTAGTTATTTGAGGCATGGGCTTCAGTGCTATCCTATTGACTGTGAAGCAGCCTTAGCACCATTGATTTCCATGAGAAGCTACACCGAAAAATCAATGGGGTCTGTATGCAGGATCCTGGGGAGAGAAGGAAGACACCTCTTGGGAAAAAGAGCTACTCTGCAGTGATAAGGAAGCAGCCCCATCCCCAGAAGGAAAGGGTGATGACTGTGACTCAAAACATTCACAGAAAGGGAAAGGAAGCAGGGTAAAGCTCCTCTGAGATTATGGATTTCTTGTCTAGGAAGCAGCGTAAATGCAAGGTCTCACTTGAGATGTGCACGTATGTTAAAGGGAGGATTACGAAGACAATCTTCAGCATGATACATCCAGCAGAGCTGTCTCCAGCAAGATCATAGCATCACTATGAAATTTTTAGGAACGTAAGCATGTACATAAGTTCTGTGCCAAACATGCTTTGAAATGTTCTCAAAACACAGGCATGTTTGGCTATGATTAAAACCCAGCTCAGCCCTGCTTCCAGCTATCGGCTGGGATCCTCTAGATCTGTTCCCTTTCCTGTCCTCATCTGTCTTTTACTAGCAGAATATACTTGGCTTTTTCGGTTATGAGATTGCTTTTTGGGGTCACTGACACGCGCTTGGTGATGTCAAGTGAAAAGCAGGGGCTCTCTTGGGAATCACTGACTTTCTGGGACATCCTCACCTAAGTGCTCCGTGTTTAAAACCCATCTCCAAACAACTGAGTATCCAGCAGCATCAGAAGAAAGTTCCTACCTCTGATATTGCACAGGCATAGTCAAATGGCACTCTTTCCCTCAACAGTTTACAACTTAACTAAATGCAAAAGTAATCCACAGGCTTGTCATCCATGTTGTATCTGGCTCTTGGTTTTTGTCTGCTTTGCCTCTTCAGATTGTAAACTATTTGAGGCAGGAACTGTCTTTGACTTGTGTTTGGACAGCAGAGGGGTCCCAGTCCTTGCAGAGCCAGGTACCGTAATACAAATAAGGCACAATAATTTATTTTAAAATGAACATCAAAGAAAATAAAAGATTAAAAGGGAAAGAAAACCTTTCGTAGCTCAAGGCTTCCCCCCATGACAGTGCTCCAGAAGAATGTGCTATCTGCTGGAGGGAGTGTCTAGTTGCTGGGAGGGCTGTGCGACGTACCACCACGGGACCCAACCCCGGAATGCGCCTGGGCACAGGGGGAGAGGAGAGGTCAAAAGCTAAAGCGTGATAAGCGAAGGAGAAAGCCCTTTAAAATATACACAGGCATTTTCTTGCCAGGATCTATCAAGCCAAAAGCCAAAGCATGGTAATGGCATTTTGTTTATAAGGAAAAAGAAATCGCTTCTGGCCTAAGAATTTGTTTGACACGTTTCAGGCGAGGGGGGTCTAAATGACTTGTTGGTTTAAGAATTTGTGTATTTTTAAGGAGCTGTTTTAATAAGATTGCTGGCGTGGCCCTTTATAACACCAAGCACACAGCCCTGTAAGTACTTACTACAGAGCACGACACTCACACCATGGAAGCCAGCCCGGCGGAAGTCAATGGCAGCACTTACAGTTAAAGACATCATGCTGGCTTTGCAGGGCTCAGCCACTTGGGTCACATCCAGACGTCAGTGAAGTTGATGGATGAACTCCCACCAGCTTCAGCAGACTTTAAATGAGGCCCTCGGTTTGTGACTGTAACTGGGTAGGGGTCCGCAAATGCAGCCCTCTAATTCAGTCTGTGGAAAATTTGCTGTTGACCCTACCTGGAGTGTGGTCCAACGGGAGCTTCTCCAGTTGAAGCTGACTGGATGCTGCTCTGTGGGTAGGGATCTGCAGAGACCATGGTCAGTAGGTCATTTTGGGTGCTTTTAGCAGATGAACGTGCAGAGCTTGGGTCACCTCAGACACCTCAGCAAGAGGTTATTTGATTTTTCAAGAGTCTTAACTGTACCCCACGGTTACAGTGGGGTAAGAAACTCAAACCCAATTTAAAGCCCTCAGTAGCAAAGCCAACAGAATTGCCAGGGTCTGTTGGAGGGACAGACGGCCTTTACAGCTCCATGGTCTCCTCTTTGCAGGTGAGGAGAAGCTGTGGGGGATCGGCGCCTTCCTCGCAAGCTGGGGGCCAGCACCAGTGGCTGTGTGGAGAAGGAGGATACCAAAGTGAAGCGGGAACCAAGCAGGTTATTTGCGGAGACAGGGTCAGGAGGGATGGCTCCCCGCAGGCTTGGGGTTTTGCTGCAGTGGCTTCTGCTGCCGTTAGCAAAGGGCCAGGCCTGTTGGTGTGTTACAGTGGTTCAGGATCTGTCCTCTCCAGCCTGGGTCACCGTGTGACCCCCTCCCCTCCTCCATTTCCCCCTCCAGGTCCATTCACTGTGCCAAACGACAACGTGCAATCATCTTGTGGGGGTTATTTCTGCTTAATGCACCCACCCAGTGGGATTTCAGTGAACATTAAAGCAGTAGATGGAGCCTTTAATGAAGTTAACCTGCTGAAACCAGGAGAGCGTTTGGTTGAAGTACACCTGAAAGCCCTGGATTACACAGCAGCTGCTTCAAAAGAAACCCATTGCCTCCTTTCATACTGCTGCCGTATTGAGAAATAATACAGCACCTTTATATTCAGCCTAATTTAGTCAGCCTGCTGAAGTCTGAAAGCTTTTTTTTATTAACTCTGAAGATGCAGGGGCTTTCCTCCCCCCAGCCGGCACCGCCGACCCCCCCACAAAGGCTGGTGCTCGGAGCAGGCCCCCAGCAGCATGCCTGCGCCCCTCCCGCGGCTGAGCACCTCCCGAGCCACGAGGAATTGCTCTCCGTCTCTCCGCTAATCCGATGATGGATTTTAACTCCATTAGTTTGCTTCCTCTCTTCTCTTCCCTGTTTTCTGCCATTTATTCATTTTCCCCCATCCTGTTGTTCTGTCTCTTTGTTTCTTTCGCCACCTCCCTTCTCTGCTCTTCTCTCCTTTTTCTTCTGGTTTTTTCCTCCCTTCTTTTCATTTCTCCTTTCCAGGCTGCCTCAGCACTCCCCTCGTTTCCCCTGCAGTGGTGTTGCTCCCCGGCTCTCCCCGCAGCCCTCTGCCAGCTCCTGGCACCGCGGCAGGGCGTACTGGCCCGGGGCCTGCAGTGGCCGCCTGAGCTTCAGGCCACGCTGCAGCTGGGCAGCGTGAACGTTGGAGTAGCCTCTGCACACCAGCAACGCTCCTCCTGTACGAAATACTGTGAGCAGGAGAGGCGGGGGGAGAAAGCAGCTCCCTGTCACCCTGCAGTCGGGCTGGCAGCTGGAAAAATGTGGGGGGACACATGTTAGGAGGAGGCGAGCAGTAACGGGGCAGGCAGGAGGGGGGTGGGTGGGCAGTAACAGGGTGGGCGAGCACTGACCTGCCACAGCACCCACAGAGGCGAAGGGGCAGCCTCCGGGCTCACCCGGCAGCCGCTGTTTTCAACCGCAGATTAGCAGCCATGGCACTCCCCATGAAAAATTAACTGGGCGGCTTGCTGATTAAGCCACCTCTACACTGGAAGTTTATGGACTTGAATGCAATGTGCCAAACTGCCTTCTCCAAGTTGGGGGTATTGGCCTGCTTTTTGAATATGGACAAATTCCCGAGCAAATAGTCTGGCTGAAGACTAGGGCTAATGGGATGCTAAGGTAATTATTGGCTATTTGTGGCTATAAAATGAGATCTCGTAATCATGCACCTGATAGACTAATAAAAACATTTTATATGATGCACTTAGAGCTTTTTAGCTGAGGATCTCAAAGCACTGTCTGGAGGACAAGAACTGCAGCGAGAAGACTGCGCTTTTGCGAGGAGTTGGGGACGCAGCCATGCCATCTGCCCCCATGCCCCGCTCCCACTCCTCGGGTATCCTGCCAAAAATGTTTGAGTCCCTGCTCTCCTGCTGACTGACAATATTTATGGTTTTATCTAGGCCGGGTATCATTTTTCCCCACTCTCATTCCTAACCCTGTTCCAGTCCTGCCGTGTTGTTTTCTCTGGAAGGCTGTCAAGTTCTGCGTTGGAAATAGTGTGTTTTGACAAAAAACTGGGGGAGAAACCCTGTTTGTCCAGCTACTCTGGAGCCCAGAGAAGGTTACAGGAATACATGACGCCTTGGTTTTAATTTTATTTTCTTTTAAATCAGGATTGAGAAAGGCTCTAAGGAAAAGCTGGGGGGTTTCCTGCTTTACAGACACCTCCTGATGGTCAGTTCATGTGGTGAGAAGGACTCATTTAGAAAGAGGAAGCTGTGATTGAAAATAAATGAGGCTGTATGATCAATGTTGAAAAGAAGCTGCAATTAGAGAGAAGAGAAGAGCAGAGCTGAAGAGTGCCAGGGAAAACCCTAGGTACACGGGCCGTGGGTCGGCAGCAGGGAACTAGGCAGCGTTTGAGGAGGCGAAGGCTTTGTGCTGGAGGGGAGGAGGGAGAAATTCCACTGCATCACATCTCTGACTAACGCTTGGGCTGCAAAATTCCTTCAACCAAATTTAATGCAGATGGTACGTTAAATATTACAGTACCATTAAATTACATATTGTCTCATTTTCAGTGAGGTTTTGTGGATGTTTCTGACATGCAGATATGGAAAAATGCTGCAGTTCCCGATGGGTTTGGTGAGTGCTTATTCGTGGGTTTTAAATACCCACAGGAGGACTGAATGGAGAGCAGAGCCCTGAGCCCTTCGGCAGAAGCAGGACTTCCCTGGCATGGAAAGCTGATGAGGTCCAGCCTTGCTTGGGGCAAGGAGCAACGCCCACAGCAGCAGCAGCTGCCTCTGGAAACAGGCAGAGGTAAGTTCAAGGTGCATAGCTTCACCTTGTGCTCAGTTCCTTCAAACCTGAGAGAGGATCCGAGTCTTAAATGCTCCCAGAAGAAGTATTTTTGACTCTTTTGTACCTGAGCTGGACTAGCAGGTGTCACCAGCTTAGTTGTCGTCCTGTCCTGAACACCTGCAGTGATAGAAACTGCAGTAGCGCTGCCTGGTATTTTAGTTGTGCCTTTCCTTTCCTGACAGCGGCATGTTGTGGAGAGGAGACTCGAGATCTGACACTAAACACAAGGCTGGATTTGTGGAGAGCTATTGAAAAGCAGCTGAGAGAAACCTCTGTGGAGCAGCAGGTAACTTCATTTCCCATCACCATTTTCTTTCCTAGGGTTATCTTCTTTTCACTCAGTAGCAGATCAGAGCTGATATCAGTTCAAGGTCCTGTTTGCACTCTTCTATTGACCTTAACCAGGGGAAACTCTGACTGAATGTAATGGGAGGAAAATTGCCCCTGTGCTGTGTGGTGTGTGAGATGGGGCCATCTCTGATGTGGGCTTGGTAACCTCTTCCTTTTCCATGCACATCTCAAGAGAGGAATGATTCATGCTGTGGGCTTATATTACGCTCCAATATCTGTGTTATGGTTTGTGAGGGCTATTTATACACACAAAAAATCACACTTTGCTAGCTTGATAGTAGTCTAACTACAAGCAAGTAGTAAATAATAGTTGCATAATTCCACATCAAAATACAATAAATAAGGCAGTAGACTCAGTTCCCGCTGGCTTTGCCTTGACTTCAACAGGTGTTGGAGCACATTTGAGCCACAGAAGATGCAAAATCAGGTATCAAAACACACAGAAGGAAGAGGGATGCTGCAGCCCTCAGGGTAATGGCTGAAATATCAGATCTGTGTGGCAGGCCAAATCTATTGCTGTCAATGAACTTCCACTAGCCTCGGAAGAACTCGGTGCGTTCGTGTTGCGTGAATGCGCTCAAACAGGTTGGCATCGTGATTTCATTGACGTGAGCTGGTGATGCTACCCGTAACTGATAGACAGCAGAGTACAAAATAATTAGTCTCATCACCCTAAACGAATACCAGTGAAACGTTCGTACTTTCCCTCTCACCCACACAATGATGTATCTCACTTCTGCCACATGCCAGTATTTCTTCACTAATTACCAACTTAAAAAAAATGAGGTAATGTAGTTTTACACTGTAGTTACAGTGTCTACTGTAAATTTGGAAGTTGGAGTCTGTAATCTAGGGACTGATGGACAACATAACGAATTTGTTTTTAAGTAGCTTTTTGGTGTGGGTTTTTAGGGCATATTTCACTTGTGTGCTTTGAAATTTCACCTCTCAAATGGGATGGAGATGTGAGTTAGCCCCAGTTTGCCAGGTACCGGCTTTTAAGCCTGTTATGGTCTGTGAATTTAAGTAGCAAATAAATGCAAGGTCCTGGTGGTTCCAACCCAGGCAGGGACTCCTCACCTTCTCAGGGGCACAGGCGAACAAACTTTCTGAGCACTCTTAAGGTGACTATGTGAATGCTGCTCTCGGCTTGTGTTTTTAAAGAGCATCTTGGAGAAAACTGGTTGGGAGCGTGGAAACCAACCGTGGCGCAGTCCCGGAGAGGTTTTGCATTTGTCCCTTGTAGCAGCCTTTACACCGCAACATGGGTGTCGGAAGCGAGGGAGCGTGTGCTGCCCGCTCCCGCTCCCCGCTGTGGCACGGCGGCCCTGGCCGAGGCACGGCGCTTCTGGGTCTCGGCCGGCAGCGGCGGAAGCCCACGAGCAGGGACAATCCTTGTCCTGATGCTCCCCCATCTGACAATTTCTGGGTGTCTCCCTTCGCGCAGCCCTGCTCTTTTGCAATTATTTCAGTCGGGTTTTTTGATTCCTGCCCGCGCTGCGAGGCCGTGCGCGCTCGGGGACGGGGCCGGCCGCCACCCGGGCCGCGGCACGGCCGGGGATGCGCCCGGCCCCGCGCACCGCGGAGCCGCTCCGCGCGTGTTCCCCGCCCCCCGGCGCTGCGGGAGCCTCCGCGTTCCCCCGCGGCTGCGTGCGGGGCGGTGCGGGGCGGTGCGCGGCCCGGCGGGGCGGTGCGCGGGCGCGGGGCGGTGCGCGGGCGCCCCGAGGGGGCGGTGCGCGGGCGGGCGGGGGGGCGCGGGGGGCGGCGCCGGCGCTCGGCGCTGACAGCCACATGCCGCCCTGCCTGAAAAGGCTGCGAGGCGCCGGCGGGGAGGGAGAGGAGGCGCAGACGGCGCCCCAGCCCGCACCGCAGCCGCCGCGCCCCGGGGGATGCCGAGGCGCCGGCCCCGCGGGTCGCCCTAGGGGAGAGGCGCACCGCCGGCACCGCCCGCCCCGCAGCCCCGGCCCGGGGGAAGCCGCCGCCGCCCTCGCCGCCGCCCACCGCTGAACCCTGCCGGAGCCGCTCGCGAGTGGGGCGCCCACGGGGGGCGCGGCGCGCCCGGGGCAGGGAGGCAAAGCCCGGCCCCGCAGCCTCGGGTGTTGTGGGTTGTTTTTTTTTTTTTTAATTTCTTCCGAAGGATGGATACGTTTCTTCTCGCGTGGGGATTTCTAGGGCTGTGCTTGCCCGGCTCCGGAGGCACGGCGGAGACAGGTAAGGCGCCCCCCCGGGGCGGGGGATACCCTCGGCCGCGCGTGGGCGAGGGAGCCCTCCCCGCCCGCCCAACTTTCGGGTGCCTGTGCGCGGTCCCGGCCGCACGCACAGAGGCTTTGCCCGGCCTCGGGCATCGCGTAGGGAATAAACGAGGGATCGGCGGCGCCGCGCAGCTTTCGCAGTACGGGTTTTGGGGATTGGGGGGGGTCCGTGCGTGTGGCGGGGCGGGGATGGCGCAGCCCCCTCGGCAAGGCGCGCAGCGGGTGTAGCCGCGCAGCTCCCATCACCCGGCGTGAAGGGGCGAGGGGACGGAGCCGCATTGGAAAGTTGCGTGCTGGTTTTTGGGGGGGCACGGGGAAGGGAGGGGAAGCGGTAGGGACCAGCCGCATCCCGGACACCCGCATCCGGATGCCCGCGGCCCCGTGCCTGGTTGCAACCTCGAGAAACTTTAGGTGGGAAATTAACATCATCTGGCAGGGAGCAGGCAGCCGGGAGCCGTGCAGGGCGGCGCTGGGAGCAGGCGAGGCTTAACGGCGGTGGCGGCACCCGCCCGTTGGAGGCACTCTCCGGGCAGCCCCGCGGGGAAGCCTGCCCGCCGTACGTGCGGGACCCACACTTACTTTGCAAACGCCGGGGTGTTCCCGGGACATGGCGGGTTCGTGGCAGGTTTTGGGGCGCAAGTGTGTTTTTCTGGTCTTCGCTTAAGAGCTAGGCTGGGCTGTCAGGAGGCCCTGGGATGAAGCCCCGGCGCTTGCGCTGCTTCGGCTTGGGGACAGGAGAGGGGCAAGGGCGGGCTGAGGCTGGGCCCTGTGCTCCCCGGCCACTGGCTTTGGGTCTGGCCAGGGGGAGCAGCAGGGTCTCCACCTGGAGCAGTCAGTGGAGGAAAAGGATATGCCTCACCCAGCCGTCCACCGCTCTCTTGGGGCTCCTTCTGCAGTCAGCAGGACGGTGGTGCCAAGCCAGCAGCTGCTGAGCTGTGGGTTTCCCTTCCCGTTAGCCGGAGCCTGGGGACATGCCTCAGACAGCCGGCGGGGACGCAGGGTCCTGAGCCGCGGTCTGACCCAGGCAGCGTGAGATGGCAAGGCGCGATGTGCGTGGGTCTGTCCCCTGCCCCTCTGCCTTCCCCGGCCCCGAAGCGGCACGGCCACCAGCTCCCCCTTGGAAAGGGAAGTGCGGAAATCTCTGCTGCCTGAAAAAGTCCCTCTTTTTTGCGGCAGCGAAGCACAGTTCCCGGCAAACACCCTCCGTGTACATTCAGTTGCTGGTTGGCATCTCCTCCTTCCTTATGGTTATAAAGGAAAGAAAAAAAATCCCATCTTTTGTTCAAATAGCAAAACAAATGAATAGGCACTCGATGGGGTGAAGAGAAAGAGCAAAGTGCTGGGAGGCCCCTGCTGAGTGCTACAGTCTTTTCAGATGGTCCCTGTTGCAGAGGCAGTGTCTGGTCTCCTGGAGTGGGTATTGTGGTGAGGCAGATCGGGCTGTAACCCGAGGCTCGCTCCTGGGGGTGCACTGGCCAGCCTGGCTGCGATCCCTGTGGCTGCTGAGCCTGAGTGTGTGCCTGTGCCTGCCTGTGCACCTCCTTCTACCCTGGAGTGGGCTCGGGATCAGGAGTTCTAGCTGGGAAGGGGTTTATGAGCCAACCGTGTCTCTGAGGCCATTCAGTCGCTGTAAGAAATGTTTATTTGAACGCGGGGTTTTCCCGGCTAAGCAGAGCATCACATGGTGTTGGAGCCAGCAAGGAAGTTGTCTCCCTGCGGCTGACACCAGCGGCTGTTTGCCGAGACGTTGTTGCGGTGCTGCAAACCCAGTCAAGTGACTCTATCACTAGCCCAGTGAGCAAAGGTATGGGGTAACAGGACGCGAACCTCGATCAGGCTATGCTCAGCTCCAGTAAATTAGCCAGCCTAGTAAGAAAAACATGCCAGAGGTAGATGGATTTATGTTTCAGTCTGGTGTATCTGAAAGCCTTCCCCCATTATGAAAGTCCCTCTTAAGGTTCCCTAAGGGAGGTTAGTAGAGAGGGGAGATGTTTTTAATAGACAATAATATGATAATCCACATGGAAAAAAACCCTCAAACCCTCGTGCAATATTTCTACAGTAAGAGATAAACAGTGCAGCTGCCAATTTGTATGTAGCCAGGCAAACCCTGAGATAACCATGCAGGGGAGTGGGTGGGAGACCCTGGAAGATAAATCTGAAGGCTGGATGACTGTGTGTTTTTCATCTTCCCGTAAAAACCAATCAAATAAGAAAGTAACAGATTTGAGTGACCCAAGTACTGAGCCGTTCAGACGATGTTTATGCAGCTCCGAGCAAAGCTCACTCTTGAAGCCTTCCAAATAGTTTGCTTAAAAGCTAGCATTTTTAGTAATGACTTGGGGATGTAGCAAGGTGGGGAAGAGGACCAAAACAAATTGCTGCCGAGCAGGCACACGGCCGCACGCATACAAACAGGCACACGCACACCCACGCAAGAGTTGAGTGTAATGCCTTTTGCCCATTGTGCTGTTAACTCGGCTCTTACTGGGAACAAAAGCTTTTTTAGCCTAGGAATCAGACAGTTGTCTGGAGCATCACTGAAAACGACGGCTACAAGCTCAGTGGGGGGCTCTGACCCAGGTTAGGATGCTGCATTTTGTTTTCCTAACTTTCCTGCCGCAGAAGAATCACGGTGTGTGGTGTTTGGAGTGACAGGCAGGCATGCTGGTCCCAGGGGGCTCTACGGAGGCGCTTCCCGTCTCCCTGCCCTGCTTCTTCTCCCCCCAGCCCCCTTCCCAGTATTTACTCTGTGTTTGGTACCTCGTGCATGGCTTAGAAGGTTAAAATGAGGAAGCAACCCGCTTTGCTGGGCCAGAGAAGGCAGCGCTCCTCGTCCCAGCAGTGTGCCACTCCAGGCAGGCGGGTGGGTTGATTTCCTAGCAGAAACCTCCAGTGCCGCCGGGCTCCAGGACATGGTGGCCTTGTATCGCAGATAGCCTGAGAGGAGAAAGCACCCTTCATGGGGTTTAGGAAGCTGTCAGGTTCAGATAAGGCTGGGATCCTATCCTGTGGGACACCCAGTTGTATTAATAAGGAAAAATTAATTTTTAAGCACTGGGATTGCTGCCAAATTATATGACCTCTGACAGACCAGCTGTGCTAGGAAAATAAATTGTCTATATCTGAGGCCCATGATTCTATCTGAAATCGAAATAGAAAAAGTCGGCATTTAGCCACGATGGTGGGGGCAGATTGCAGCAGCCTGAGAGCAAACTGGAAGCTGCTAAACTTGCTCTCCATTGTGCGGTGAAGTCACCGTCACTGTGTCCCTGTGGGGTCTCGGGAATACAGTTGTCTAATCCGGGAAGTGTGGAGAGCTGATGTGCCTGCACACACCCAAGCTGGGGCTGACAGTGTTGGTACGGCGGTGGGGGCAGAAGCGGGGTGTGAACGTTTCCAGCTCTACCCTCACTCTGTAACAGTCCTTTGACACATTTCTAATTATAATACACAGACAGACAAAGAGGTAGCTGGGCTATTTTCAAAATCCCTGTCTACACCCTGGTGGAAACCACAATACTAGCAACAACATAAATCAGGGCTGTTGCTAGCAGTGTTGCACACAGCTTAGCGCTACAGTAGCATGGTTTTAATCATAGTCAGAATCAAAGGGTCAGCCTTCTCCCTGCCTGAGCCAAATCGCAATCTCAGAAGGCCAGATCCTGAGCCAGGCTTGATGCCTGTGCAGTGAAAAGACACAAATGTAGACACGGAGGAGAGGTTTGTCAGCACGAGGTCGGCAGGCACAGGGCCAAACACTCGAAATCACAACTCGAATCTGTAACCCTTTCTATGTGCAAGCGGTGCCCGTGGATTGTGTGTGGGAGGACAGGTATGGTAACACTGGGGGGCCGGGGCAGCCTCTTCCCAAACAGGTTGGGGAAAGGGGTACAAGCAGTGACTCGGCATGCAGAATAGCCCAAAGTGTTACTTGCAGGGATGGATGGCTGCGGAGACTTTGTCTGAATGCTTCTCCCCCTCTCTTCATACTTGATGAGTCAAAGA
The DNA here is from genome assembly GCF_964195595.1 of Calonectris borealis. Taxonomy (NCBI): domain Eukaryota; kingdom Metazoa; phylum Chordata; class Aves; order Procellariiformes; family Procellariidae; genus Calonectris; species Calonectris borealis. The sequence continues at coordinate 29,489,590 of NC_134317.1, forward strand.
AAATGGGCCCCAGAGATAAAGTGCTGGGCTCCGGGTCTTTGAAACCTGCCCTGATTTCTCCCCGTGCATTTGAGACAAAGGCAAGACATCTGCCCCAGCTGTTCTGGGGGTCACCCCTAGCTGTGAAGTGCTGTCTGTGTGGGGCTTGAATGCCTGCCTTTCTCTACATCCCTCCTAGGAAGATGGTGAAGCCGACGCTGTCCTTTCACTCTGCTTACATTTTGTTGAAAGGTTCCTTTGGACTCTGGTTTTTAGGGGATGCCTGTGGGGAGAGGAGAGAGGAAAACCCCAACCCCTTGTGTATATAGACACATACGCACACACTATCTCCCTGGTTCCTCCTCTCTTTTCAAAGCACACAAATCTCTACCTTTTCTCTTATGCACAAAGCCCCTCCGGTCCCCCCCACCTTGCTGCCTGCCACACGCACTCTCCGGCACCCTTCCCTTCCCTGCACTCTTCCTTGCGCACCCAGAGCCCCTCGGCAACTTTCTCTCTCGTGCACCCCCTGGGCTCGCTCCTGCTTTCCTCTATTTCTGTTTGAATATGTGCTCAGCAGGAAACAATGTGTTTAAGACACTCGCCAGAATGTGTAATAACTTCGGCGCTAGCAGTGAGGCTCAGCAGTAGCTGGGTTTGAGCAAACCGTCGTAAAGGCTGAAGCTGGTGCTACTCAGCAGCGTGCGCAGAGGGAGCTGCGGCGGCGCCCCTCCCTGGGTGGCTCCAGAGGGGCTGCTTCCCATCCCATCCCATCCCATCCCGTCCCATCCATGGGGCTGCCCGCTGCCAAGGCACCAGGTTTTGCTGTGTGGCTCCAACAGGGTCCTTGGGAGGGAGGGCTGAGCCAGGGGTGGTGCAGGATTCAGAGGGGCTCTGCTAGCCACTTTGGGAAGAGGCAGGAATAAACTGCCATTGCTCAGTGGGAAAAGCCAGGATTCATTTTTTGTGAAGAATGGACCCCGACAGATGGGCTCAAAAGGTGTGAGGGAGCTGGGAGGGCGCAGGGGGAGATGAGAGATGAGATAGGCTTTTTTTTCTTCTTGGAATTGTCGTAATAACAATACTAATTAGTATTTCAGAGGCACTGAACACCTTTCATCAAGCCTGAAGCTCTTTAGAGAGAAATCCTGGGTGAATCCATGGCTCTTTCTTTAATGTGTAGAATTAGAAAGGTCTCTTGCTTTTCCTTCATGGCCCTCGAACCAGCCTGTTATTGATAGCATTCACAGGGGTGGCTCAGCAAATTGTTTCACCCTTATATTATTTCCTAGAGTAGCCTATAGGTAGGGTGGCAGGCTGCCATGCAGGAAGTCTCTGCTTTATTTCTGCCTCTCTTCTGAGCCTTCAAGCTTCCCCAAGTCTCCATTTCCCTGCCTGGTGAGGTTTCCTCCAAAACTGCCCAATCTGCAGCTTGAAGGTCTCCTGAAGCTGCCGCCTGTTCCTGGGAGATGGCAGTGTGTTTCCACGAGACTTCAAACCCTTGGGAGCCCAACACAGAGAAACAGGCATGATTCCTGCAAGTTCAATATGCAGTTATCCCCCTCCCTTGCACGTGCGTTCACACACTCATGCGCTCTCTCGAATGATTACCGGAGTAGCCAGGATTTGTAATTCCAGACCCACCAAATACATTCGTGGGCAAGCCAGGAGAATTACGTGCACACATATCTTTATAAAGAGTAACACTATTAAGCCGGTTGCCCTACTGGAATTGCATTTGCCTGTGATAGAAGATGACAAATAACAAAATTAGCGGAGGTGGCATCATGTAAAACCAGGATATAAAATCTCATCAAGATACAAGGTTTGGGGAGGGAAACCACCAAAATCCCAAAGTGGCAACATTTAAAGGTCAAGGTTGCCACTGACTCAAGCGGTACAAAGCGATGCCAGCCCCTGGAAAGCGGCTATCCAACTCCAGTGATTTCAAAGCAAATTACCTGGATTTGCATGCAGGTCTTTTATTTTCCATGGTGAAGCCTGAGTAGGTCTCTATTTCAGGTTTCTACTTAATTCTTCTGTGGATTAACATGGCAAAGAAAGTGTAGGTATCCGAAATCTCCAAATTTCCTTCTCTCTCTTCCTCCCTCCAATACTCCCTTCTTATTTAAAAATAATTTTAAATTACCTCTTTTTGCAAAGGCTCACAGCTAAAATGTTCCATTTGCTGAGCTTTCCGGCATTCCCCTTTCACTGCTGTCCAGTGCTATAAAGTGAATATATTGCATCCCTCCCCAGTTGCCTTAGGAAGTGGTCAAACGGCTGCATTCCTCAACTGATGGATTGGCGCGTTCCTTTCTTGCTTAAGCCCAGACAGTGTTTTTATGAGCCTGTCTCGTGACAGGCTTGAGACGCTTTGAATCAAGCAAAATCCTAGTTCAGATCACAAAAGCAGTCTTTAAATTCTGCTTTGCTGTGCCTCTATGTTTAAGTGAATTTTTAGTTAAACTGATAAAGGCCCTCAATGAACTTTCCCTGGTTGTATGATATCCCAAGACGTGGATGTGGGTACTGCTCTGGGATGAAACGTGCGTGTAAGTGCTTTGTGTTGTTTGGGTGTGTTTGTCCATTAATTTGTTCAGGAAGCCTTTGAAGCTTTATCTCGCAATCCAAAGCAAACATGCTTCTGCTAAAATGATCTATGCTACTGGGGATAAAATATCTAATCTTATTAGCTTCCTCTGCACTATGTCTCTCTCCTTGGCCAATGGCTAATCATTTAAATCCGAGAGTTTGCATTTGTGTTCCTGCCTGGTGCGAAAGTTGTGCTGTATGGTTTGGGGTGAGAGCCCCTGCCACGTTAGCCGTGCCCAGACTCTCCCCCAGGGCCAGAGCCTGGGCAGTGAGGCAGGATGAACATTAATAGTAATGAATCCTTGGCAGAAGAGATCTGTTTCTCCCCTCCATGCCAGGGTTGGCAAAGCGCTTGGACGCACATGGACCTTGAAAAACTTTTCTTGAAGAGCTGATTGACTCTAGCGGCACTGAAACGCGGGGTTTGCTGTACAAGGGCTCACGCCAAGTTCAGCAGCTCTGAGAGCAGTAGGTCGTGCGTGCCAAGACCCGTATTTTGCTGCGCTGTCGGAGGGTTGGCAGGGCAAATCTCCTCTGCCCAGCACTGAATCCCGGGACGTAGAAATTTTCTGCAGTGGTGGGATGAGAGTGCAGAGCTGGGCTGTGAGGGCCTCAGGCAAGGAGGAGGATTAAGTGATGAGGCCAGGTGGTGCATCCCTCTGCTGTGGGACTCCCTTGCTCCCTTGCTGCCCTCGGAGGCTGTTCTTTCCGAGCAGCATTGACACTGATGCTGCTTCTTGCCTCTGAGGCAACAAGAACGCCTTAAATTCTGTGCACAGCCCAGAATTATATCCCCAAAGTAAACTGAACCCAGCAGATCAAAACACATGATAGTTTTCTGCTGGACGCTACAAGCTCTGAGAGGCTGTAGTGTGTGTGTTTGCTGTGAAATGGGCCTCTCTGGTGATGATTATTTTTGTTACAGGCAGAGTTGGCTTTAGTTTCTGTGTTGAAGGTCCAACAATAACAGTGAGCCCTGCTCTCCTGGGGTGAGGGAAATCCAGAGGGGTTTAATCGGCAGGAAATTCAAGTAGGAGAACGCTCTGCTCCCGGCCTAAAGTTTCAGCGTGCGCTGATGAGCTGCAGAGCTGAAAAACCCCAAGTGTGGGTGGAGGTTGACCGGGCCTGGCTGTTATTTTTGGGTCCCCTGAGTGATGATTGCTTGTTGCAGCCCAGGGGAGGCAGGGGGAGACTTAATCAGCCTGGATGTCTCCAGCAGGTCAGGGCAGGGAAAGAGGGTTCTGCCCCTCGCAAAGGGTGAGGAGCTCAGCTGCTGATACCCATCTCCATGGGAAACTTTGGAGTTGCCCGCTGTATGCTGTATGCTGCGGCTTTTGCAGGAGTCTGCCCTCGTGAGCTTCTCCAGGTCTTCCTTTCCCATCCCTATGGCTTGGTTGTCATCCTCTGGTGTAGTTCCCCTGTTGGGGTGGTCCTGCAAGAAGAGGGTTGCTGGGATAATGTAAGTCATGTGGTGGGCCTTAATGAAGGAGGGGATCTGGGGATTTCCCATCCTGAACACGGCCTGCTCTGACCCTGCCAGGGAGTGCCAATCTCTGTAGCCTCCATTGAGGAGCCTGGCTGCTCTCCTGTGGCCTCGCCATCAGCACAGCGCTCCACTGGCCCCTCCACCATGCGGGCTTGCTGGGGCCCCAGCAGTTTGCTTTCAATGCCTGCATTTTGCTTACTGAGCAACGGGATGTCCCATGAACCTGGCAGACTTGGCTTATACTTCAGAATTTAATTTTGATTTTATTAAGTGAATTCAGGGCAGGCAAAAGCTGCCAGAGCCCATTAGCTGTGGAGCACGTCTTGCTTCCAAAGCATACAGCCTGGGCAGTAGCCATGCCACTCACCTTTTTTCTTTTTTTCTTTTTATTTCAATGCATCAGTTTGAAAGGACACATTTAGGTAGAAACTTGACCCTCTACTGTGTACAAAACAGTCCTGATTTTATACAGAAAGCCCATGGCTGGCATGTCTGCTGAGGCAAACCCTTTGCCCGTTAGTGGGCACAGTGATAGATTTTTTTTTTTTGGTTGCAGGTGTTTATCTGCTAGATACCAGTGAATCAAAAGAGGAAAAAGCCCGACAGAACAATTACGAAGATATTAAATCATTTTGCCTCTTCAGATAACTCTAAGAAGCCCTGGGTTCCCTGGTACGCTATTGTCCACCACGTGGCCTGGTGTGTGTGTGGACAAGGCAGCGCTGCATTGAAGTAGCCTCCTTCATTTCTCTTGACTTTCTTGGGAAGGGATGAATGAGAGAACAAAAATTGTTCCTCTGAGAGACACAGATAAGCTTTCCTGCAGGTAGAAGGCTTTCCCTGCTGCAGAAAGATGGTAAAATTTTCCTGGTGGTATCTGAACACCTGAGAGATGTGGCTGGTGCTCCTGTCCGCTTAGTGGTTTCGCCTGCTTGTCCCACTTTGCTGCAGAGACCACAGCTGCAGAGCGCTGGGCTCCAGCCCCTCTCACTCCGGCTGTCCTCACCGGCACCAGCAGTTTAACTTGGGCACCAAGCTGACCTGAAACCAGGATCAAGCCCATGGATTTCCTTAGCTCGGTCCCACTGACCTGCGATGGCCTCGCAGGGCAAGGGAGAGGTTTTGAGATCAGGGTAAACCTGGGTTTCTGCTCCTGAGTTCCTTTCTCAGGGAAGAGACGGAGCAAGCTGGAGCCTGACACCCCTGTTCACATTGCAGTTCCCCTCCAACTGGTTGAGTTGCAACGGCTCACAGAGTATTCATAGTATCTGGCGCGAGTAAGGGGCTAGCAACTTCTGAGTGGTGGGTGATGTTGGTGGTATCAGCCTAGCGGGTAGCATGTGTGTGAAAGCTGGAGAGACGGGGAGGGGATGACGAGGTGTGGAAGGATTGACTGTATTTTCATTGCTTCGAGACTTTGCCCTTTCCAAGAAAAATAATCTGCAGCTTGAATATTTCTCTTTGCTGGAGGGGGTGGACATGTGTGCAAACGAGGTGTGAATTTTTATGAGAAGGTGTGAAAGTGCGTACATGAGTGAAGTGTGAATTACACGTCTATTTGTACATTGATGTCAACAAGTCCGTGAATTTCTTCCTTCCACGTGAATATCTCTCTCTCTCCCCGCCCCCCCTCCCTCCAAACCCACATAGACACGTGTGTGGGCAAATATGCCTTGCTGAGAGAAGAGATTTGTGCAAGAACGTAGGGTTTGTAAATGTTTGTGTGTTGAGCAAGCTCTCCCGTGGAACAAAACCAGATGTTTTTTGGTATTCTCAGCTTCTTCGTGGCAGTGTTGCGATTTTTCCCCTCGTATTTTTCAGCATACTTACAGGATTATTTTAAGAAAAAAGGGAAGACTGCAGAGATGCCTTTGGGTGTGTGAGAAGAAAGTTATTTTGAAGAATGAATGTGTTAAAGGGCATGAAAAATATGGGGGAACCTGAGATAGTGCTTTTTCATGGCAAAGGAAGCCTCGCTCCCCCTCAAATGGCCCTCCCGTTGCCCTTATTCCCCCACAGGGCCCGTGCATTTTCTGCAGGCAGCGTGCAGGCAGCGTGCAGGCAGCGTGCAGGCAGCAGGTTGTTTATTCAAAGTCCGTTTTTCCAGGAAGCATTGCCACTGAGGGGTCCTGTCTCGCTCCTGCTGCTTGTGTTGGCTCCGGCAAGAGGGCAGTTCGAGGGCGGGCTGGGATGTCCCCACCGAGAGCGGGCAGACTTGTGACAGCCTGGCAGGGGACACCCCTGGGGCCTGGCGGACCCCATGGCAGAGGGACAGAGCCAGTCCCGCAGCAGGGGGTTGAGCCCACACGAGTCTGCGCTGCTTTGCTTCTCCCACGCGGTCCCGGGGCTTTGCAGTGAGTGCCGCTGTGGGAGGCACAGGAACAGCCCTCGGGGCCACAGCGGTGAGGAGGACCGTGGAGACCTTCGGCCCGCAGAGCCGATGGGCTGTGGGACGTGTGGTTGCTCTCCTGCACCGAGGGTGACGTTCCTCCCGTGCCTCGGCTCCCTCCGGGGCAGGGGATGCGCCTCAGGCCCCATCGCAAGGTGTGCACACCTGGGCCCCGGGAAAGCCCACCCGCACCCTGCTGCAGGATCAGAGCTCTTGGGGCTGAGGAGAGGCTGTGAGGACGGCCCCACAGTGGGGACAACCCACGAGGGTTTGCGTCCCATGTTGTACCCCCATTGCTTATCGTCGGAGAGGGGAAAGCCTTTCTGCAACACAGGACCAGGGTCACCCTGTATTCCTGCCAGCCTGCCCTGTGGAGGGGCTTAGGGTTTTGCTGGGTTTTGCCCATTTTGCTGGTTTTTGCCCGTTTTGCTGGGCGTGAGGAGGCAATGCTGTCTTCCGGGGGCAGCTGTGGGGCCGTGGCGCTGGGATGTGGCAGTGGCAGGGGAGGGGGGGCAGCGAGAGGCACGCGATAGGGGCCCCGTGGAGAAAGGGACTTTATTGGGATTTGTAGTGCGTTATCAGTTGACCCTGTGATGCAGATTTTCCTCCCAGCAAGTAATGCAATAATAAATTTGATTTGCAGCGTTCATGAGATTAAATGTTTTTTTGAAGATGAAATCACCCTCCAGGGCCTGTTCTAACCCAAAGCTGAGAGCGCTTCCTCCGCTCACCACGCAGCCGTTGCCAGCCATTTGCGGGCTAGCCCCACAAAACCGCCACTGCTGATTATCCGCATCTGCAATTCCAGCGGCTGGGTTAGCTTGAAAGGTTTCGGGAGGCGGGAGGCCAATCTGCCGAGATGGGGTGGTGGAGGCAGGCGGGCTTGGAGAGGGAGAGCACAGCAAGCGGAGAAGGGCTCCTCAGCTCTGCCACCAGCCATGCATGTGGGCCTGGGCTCGCCATCAGCCCCGCCGTGCCTCGGTTTCCTTCCTTGGGACCAGCAAAGCTTTCTGCATTCCTGCAACTGTACCGAGGGTTGTACGCATCCAAATTTTGGGGTCTCTCAAGGCAAGCTGTGGGAGACTACCACAGAGCAGCTTGCAAAGGAGGCAAAAGAAGGGATAAAACGAGGCAGCTCCAGATGATCTGATATCAATCTTTCTCTTACTTTATGGCTCTGTAATTGCCTTAGCAAGAGCATTTACTTCTCTTTTCTGGTCTGTGTGAAATGTGGTATGTAAGTGTGGCAGGAGGTGGAAGGGAAAAGGAGTAGGTTTGTTGTGTAGAGTAATTGCCCTTGCCCAGAGATTAATATGAAATATTAGAGTACCAAACGGATGTCGACGGTCTGGAGAATGGCCTTTATCATACCACCCCTAGCAGTGGCCCGGGGGACCGGCTGTGCGCAGCCGATGCCCGGAACCCGTTTCAATGCCTTGTTCCCTTCTGTGTCTCTGCAGCTCAGCCATGTGGGGGCCGCCTGAACTCCAAGGATGCCGGGTACATCACCTCCCCGGGGTACCCCAATGACTACCCCTCCCACCAGAACTGCGAATGGGTCATCTACACCCCTGAATCCAACCAGAAGATTATCCTCAACTTCAACCCTCACTTTGAAATCGAAAAGCACGACTGCAAGTAAGAGCCTTCCTCTCCTCTCTAGTACATAGTCACCTCCTCTTCACTCTTTTGGCTAGCGGTATGGGCCTCATGCTTCCTTGTGCGTGAAAATAAGCATTGTCCTGAGCCCCCATAGTGCTGCGTCTCGTTGCCTTTCAGGGGCCAGTATGCCTCTACCGACTGGGTGGTTACTAGATGCTACTTTGGACACATAGGATGAGCCTACTCTGCATTGAACTGGTGGTTCTTAACTCAGCCTGCTATCACCTGAAAGCAAGAGCTAACTGGCTTTCAACCTGAGTTTGACTTTGATTAAAAGGCAGGTTGTTTTTCTCAGTGTCAAAGTGGCCTCACTGTCCTTTTAAACCGTGCTGGGAGAGCAGAGCAATTTCCTGGCATGTAACTAGGCAGAGGTATGGCATGGAGAGCCCTAGGGCTGGAGACCCAGGCGCGGGCCATGTGAGGCTGGGGGCTTGGGGGTCCAAGCTGTTTGGGCTGGATCTGACTCTTCACAGTCCTTACTCTGCTGCGTTTGGTACACTGGGGGTTTGGTTTTGTTTGCTTTTTTTTTCTCTTTTCTTCTAAGAAGGGACTTGGAAACTAGATGTCCGGGAAAAACAATTAACAGCTAGTAAAGAATAATTAACGGCATCAAAGGGCACCATAAAAGGCTGAGTTAATAACATGGTCTCAGCAGACGTATAAACCTGTGTGTTTAATTTGGAATCCACAGCCAGCTACAGGGATGCCTGAGCTGTGAAAGAGTTTGGGATCTCCTAAAACGGGCCTGACACAGCAGTCTTGCCAGACACGTGGTCCTGTTGATTAAAAGGAGGTTATATATGGAGAGGGGAACTCTGTTTGCAAAAAGGACAGAGGGACAGGGGAAGCATTTATGGGGCTGTAGAATCAGTCCTGTGGAGAACAAAGAATTCAGCATGGGTTTGATGATGTGCGGAAGGTTATGAAGTGTAGTGCTGGATCCTCAGCTACCACAAATCAGCATAGCTCCTCTAACTCTAATGAAGGTGTGCTGATTGATGTCATTGGGGATCTCATCACCCCCTACAGATAAAGCCTGGGCTAATAAGGCTTCAAGCACCATGAACTCTCCCTGAAGTCACTGTGTGTGCAAGGCGTTTAGCACTTTGCAGGATCAGGCCTGTGTTTAGAGAGGGGAGAAGATAGAGAAAGGCTTAATGTGGGCATAGATGAACACAACAAGGCCTCGGCAGTGCGTGTGAGAATGATGGTTGCTATCAGATGTTATTATTGCTTGTACAGGCTGAACTGTATAGCCTTCTCATAGCTAATGCAGTTGCCCCAAATTCACAGTAGTAAAAGCTTTATAGGCCTATATTTGCAGTCTGCAGAGTATGCGATATGTATCGGGCAGGGCCATGTTGTGTGCAGGGCAGGGGTTGAGCTGGGCAGGAGGGACTCCAGCTTCTACCTCTGCAAGGTCTTGGGCAAGCAAAGCCAGGTTGGTCAAAGAGCCAGAAACCCCCACGAGCACCTGGCTTTTCCTCCACGTGTAGGAAGCTGTCAATTTTAGCTCTGAGCACCTTGGACAACTTTTGCCGTGTTTTGCTGCCTGTGAGAGAGCAGGATCTGGTCCCGAGTTGCAGGTGGTGTGTGCTGGAGGGTCTGCCTGAGCGCTGGAGATGTCCCTTTGCTGCTTTCTACTTTACTATGGCAGATCTTCTGAGTGGCTGCTACGCGGTCTCGCCCTTTCCCTTTCTGCGTGTACATGCACAAGGAAGTCTTTAGTTAAAGCAGAAGGGTTTGAGTTGGAGGATTTTGGCCTCCCATGTGGGACATGAATGGTGGAGGGTTTGTCAGGGTCTCTGATTCAGTTCAGCTCCTGCAGCAACATTGCTCTCTAGAAACCAGGTATTAACATCAAACCGCTCCTGAAAGTGAAGTTTGCCTGTGCCTCTATCCCCTCAGCTGCCACCTGTGTGCAAGTGAAACAGGGTTCATCCACAGTGAACTTGGGCTTCTGCTGGCCACAGGTATGAGCTGGGAGCCAAGCTGACTTTGGGTGCCTGCTCCCCAGAGCCAACACTGCAAAGGAGTGGGTTTGAAAGAACTTCATGGACAGTGCTTGATAGGAAGCGTAACCAAACAAATGAAAACAGTGCACGATAAACACTGCCTGAAAGAAATTGATAGGAGGGAGTTGTTTGGTTTTTTTTAAGTGACCTATCAGAAGGAGACTGTGTAATGCTTGGACATTAAGCAGTACTAATAGGTGACCGTCTAGTAATAAATCTCATCCGAGTGTCAGAGGGTATTTTATGAAGAAGCAAAGGCCTCATTGCAGTTGCAGGTGGGAACCTTAACAGGAACAGGAGTTCAGCATCAAAGAAATACAGTCTCAGGGCAGAGCCATTCTTTTGACATCTGGTCATTAATACAGAGCACATTCACACAAAGGTGACAGGCTGATGAACCCCATTGTGGCACTCTGTCTCTGGGCAGACGAGGTTCCCCCTACTCTGGTATTGCTACCTGGCAGCTGTCGGAGCGGGAGCAGGGCCGGTCTGTGCTTCCAGCTGCCAGAGGTAAACAGCATAACCCCTTCCTCTGTTGCTTCTTCCTTCAACATTTTGTTTTACCTTATTAGGCTAAAGCTTCTCCCTTATAAAGCATAACATTTACATTCCTAAAACCCATTCTAAGGCCTACAAAAATATCCGCAAAAGTCTTTTTAGTCTTACTGTGTCCTTTCTGGCCTTCCTTGCGTCTGCTTTAGATTTCCCCTTGGGACAGGAGGCGTTTCCTCCTGTGTTTTGAACAGTGCCTGGCACCCTGGGGACCTCTGCGGAAAGGTCAGTGATTTCCCCTTGCCGGGCAGCTGGCCGGAAAGGGCCTGTGTACCTGCTGCTGCCCAGACGCCGGAGCGAGAGCTGGCTGCGGAGAGCGCCTTCGGCAGCCGGCCCTCCCTGCCTGGAGGCGGGAGCATCAGCGGGGATGGACGCCCGGAGGTGGCAGCCAGGGGCGGCTGCTCGGTGCTGATTGTTGTTGTTGTTTTTCTGGAGGCACATCTGGGCTTTTATTTTTCGGCTGTGTCCAGCTGCATTAAGAAGTAACTGCACTCCCACCACCACCATCATGAAAGGAGTAATTTGGTGTAATTGAAGCCCCGGAACATATCCCTTTCCCTCTCTCTCTCTTTCTCTCTCTGCTTCATCTGTGCTCCGAGGAAGCACCTTACTTTGGGAAGGCAGTTCAGGTTAAGAAGATTGGTCTTCTCTTGCTGTTGTGGCTCTTGTGCACCAGCACAGCAGGGATCCCTGATGTGGGAGGGTGGGCATGTTGTGATAGAGAGTATGGGACCCAGGCCATTGTTCGCGCTGTCCTGCAGACGTGCGGCTGCAGCAGTAATGGCAAAGCCAAAAGGGAAGTGCGATGCTCCGATAAAAGACCTGCCAAACTATTCGGAAATAATTGTAATAGCCTGTCTGCTTGCCGTTTCTTCCTCTCCGTGCTGCGAGCGCAGCTGTTGCTCGGGCACTACAGCCCCGCGCTGTCGGTATCTGCTCTCTGAACAGGGAAGTGGCATCCAGTGGAAAAAGAGCACGCTGCTGTTGCTGTGGCAAAATGTTTCCACTCCCCGCATGGCATGGCGGTAGCTGGACAGCCTTGTGCATGCCAGGATTTATTTGTGATCGCAGGAGCGACCTGAACCATTTGTAATAGGTGCGTAATAGGGGTGGCTGTCCCTGCGGTTCGCAGTCACGTAGCCGAGCTGCCTGCTCCTTCCTCCTAGTTGCCGTTTCGTTGTTCTGTCTGCACTGCTTGCTTGGAAAATGCAAGTCAGAAACCTCAGCTCTGTGTGAATCACTGCATTTATAACCACCTTTTCCATTCGTGCCTCCCTCCCACTGCTGGGCTTCTCTTTCGACCATCAAAAGCTCCCTCCCGAGATTGGCTACTGACTCTGCCATCCCCGGCCGCACTTGGCTGACTCTACCGGAGGATTAGGCTGGGCAGAGCGGCTGTTGAGTGCCAGGACGTTGCTATACACACACGGCAGAGGCACGCTCCCACCAGACTGCAGCGGATGGGCTCGGGCTCCCTCTGCAAGCAGAAGACCTTTCAGCTGAGTCATAACATCTGCACCAGAGGAATGTTATTTTTAAAAAAAAAAGTCTGACTGACAATCGGACCATGCCAGCGGGTTTTTCGGTAGCCCTTTCTGACACATGCTGCAACTGGGTTGCGATCAGTGGGATCCCTGCCTAGGGAGGATTTGGGGGACCGCTGCCATGGCTTGCAGCCCCCTCTGGTGGCACATGCCAAATGCTGGCGAAGGTCTCTGGAGACAGGGGCCCGGGGCTCCAAACACAGGAGCCGGCAAATTGGAGACAGCCCGGAGCTGCACAGTCACACTCTTCCTCCTGACTTTGGCTCCCCATGTCAAGCTCTGGGGGTTTCCAGAAACAGGAACTGGGGCCACCATAATAAGGAAATTTATGCGATTGTCACTGTGACCTCGTAAGCACCGTGGTGGTGCCAAGAGAGTTGAACCAAGTTCAGCATCCTGGTATGTTCTGGATAGGGGGCAGGATGGCAGGAGATGCCCCTGCTCCCAGGCTGAAGGGCAGAGGGAACCAAGGTTTGGCAAGGGAAGACACCACAGTCCCAGCACCCATCTCACAGAGTGCTGCCTACCAGGGGACACTGGCGGTAACAGGCTGGTGTTCTGGGCCATAGGACAAAGGGCGAGGTACGCGAGCTCGGCTAGCCAGTGAAGGCCTCTTATGGCAGCGGCCATCTCCTGTGCTTCCAGGAAGCTGGGCACTGGAACAAAACAGCTCTGCATCCTTCCTAGAGAGCATCAGAGATGCTGGCCCGAGTCCCTTGCTCAGGCGGCGCGGGGAGCTGCAGCCAGCCCCAGTGCCCACAGACATGCAGACAGCTGGTTGCTGCAGTATTCAGCCTGGCTCTCTTGACCATCTCCTTCAAACAAGAGCATAATATTGCAAGAAGCCGTCCTTCCATCAGCGAAGGTTAAGAGTAGACAAGGCAGCAATTATGGACAGCTAATTAGTAAATGCTTTGAAAAGTATGCATAATTAGCTTATTAGTAAACATTTTAGAAACAACGCAGTTCATCTTGAGATTGGGAAAATGCTTAGAAAAGAGAAACACATTTGGAGCACTACAGAATGCCAGGGCTTGGGGGGGGTTCTTCGCTGGGATGCAAGGGGAAGTGACTGCATCTCCTGCAACACTGGGGGAGTCAAGCTTTAACTCTGCAGAGAGGGGAAGTCAAAGATGAAATGTTAAGGAAGGCATGTGCTTGCTCATACGTTTGTGGCATGGGTAGCCAGAAGCAACGTTTCTAACGTACAGGAAATAATTCAGTCTTGGTAACATGACACTGCAGCTCAACTTGTCTTCAAATGAGCTTCTACTGGTTTTTAACTCCGTCCAGCATCCGCTGTATGGTTCATAATTCCCGTCAAGCCCAGGTCATTTTCCGAAATGAAACATCAATGAATGGGTTAGCTGTGACGGCGTTAGACCAGCACATGAGTTAACAGCTCAAGGTTGTTCACATCTCTCTTCTCTGCTGCCCATCCGCAGAGCTGTGAAAGCTTAGCTTGCTCCGCGGCTGTGCTTCCCATGCCCCGGAGCCTCTCCCTGGAGGGACTGGCCAAGTCCAGGCTCAGCAGAAGTTGATGGCCCCAAAGGCACTCTCCTGGGGTCTCCTACGTCCCGCTGGCTCACCAACATCCCGTGTGTAGGAGTCAGATCTGGTTTTGCACCTTGTTTCCTGTTGGCATGATGACAAATTGAGGGCCAGCTGGTGACACTGGGAACAATAGCATTAGAGACAGAGACCTCTCCCCCTCCTTCCTGCTAGTGAGAAGGAGGAGGAGGTGGTGTACTCGCTTCTTACTCAGCCTCTCTGGCCAGCGAGAGAAGGAGCAGGACCCGTGGATCCCCCCCAGCGTCTGGGGAGGGAACGAGCACAGGGCTGGCTGTGGTGACTCCTCACTAACGGGGTTCAGGATTCAGCTAAAAGTGTCAGAAACCTGTGCCTTTTGTGAGCGTGCAGTGCAAGCCACACTCCAGCTCTAAGCTCCTTGCATCTTTGCTGACCCCACTTAGCGCAGATGCCATAGGACAGTAGTAGAGCAATCCCACTGAAGCGGCCTGATGGTAACCGCAGCGTTGAGATGCTCGTGCTTTCAGCAGAGAGCCCAAGGCCCTTGGCTGTCTTTGCAACAGTGCTCCAGCTCACTGGGTGACACCGTTCACAGAGGCTCATCCCAAACAGGTGGGCCTCAGGACCCTAAACGTCTGTGGGGGTATGAGTCTTGGTCACTTTTTTGCATCACACAGCGGGGTTGGCAGTGCTCTTCCGTGTCACAGGTTTACTGTCTGGATGTGGGAGTTAGAAGGTTTAGTGAATGTAAGGAGAGTGCCAGAATGATATTTTAAAAATTACCCTTTTTTTGTTAAGGACCAGATGCAAAGCCCAGTAAAGGCAGCGGGAGGTTTTACCTTGATTTCCATAGGAACTGGTTTAGGCTTTTAATGAGCAACTGTTTGCCTTAGCTACACGCAGCCTTCTTAATGGATATCATCCCTATTGTCAGGCTGTAACAGGGGAGTGGCAGACTTGCCAGCAATATCAGGGCTGGGAGGTGTGAGATTTGGGTTCTTCCCCCTCCCTGCTATTGATTTACTGTTCTTGCTTTGGGAAATCACTTTAAGTTTCCCACCTTATAAAGAAGAGACGACTTGGGCATCTGCCGGCATAAAGCCCAGTCTAGATAGCAACAGTGCATTGCATACTCCCCTCGAGAGGCTGCTGCATAGCAGCATCACACAGGAGCAGGTCAGCGCGCTGCAGACGACGATTGGTTCGTTCCCAGCCTTTTCTGGCCGGGTGTGAATTCTGCAATTAAATATGAATGCAAAATAAAAAGAACAGACTGCAAAAAGCAGACTGAAAACAGAAGAAGTTTCTGGTTGCTTTTGGCCAGAGCTCAGCACAGAGCTTATTTGAAAGAATGGGGGGAGGTTAGTTTTTAGTCTGAGACTAGTTCTCCGTTTTTCTTTAAATCAAGCGGCTGCACACCGCCATTGAATGGCAATGTAATAATACGTTGCAAACCACAGTCTGGTGATCCTGGAATTCCTTATAAGTTAATAGCAGTCATGGTCCACTAATCACAGCTAGGATGTTTTAAGCAACAGTCTTTGATATATCAGTTCAAACACACCATAGAAAGCCTTCCTTATGCTGGCTTAGCAAGTAGATCAGTAGATCATTAGAAAAAGTGAATAACCTGGGGGGTTTTGTTGGGGTTTCCCCCCCCCCCAAATGCCAAGGAATTCTTGGGATCTACGTACAGCGTTGCTGAGCAATCACAGTCCAGTAGTATGGTGGTGGTTTTAAAGTAGCACTGCGTCAGACATGGAGATATTAGTGTTTAATATATTGCTAGAAGCAGAGCCTGAAGCAGTGGGGTCTGACAGCAGAAATCCTATGCCAAAGACTTAGTCCTGTTACAAATGGCACAGAAACTGGCAGGGCAGCTGCTCTGTGTGTGTGCCGTGGCTGCCCCAAGTGTCACTTCTTGCAGAGGTACAGAAGACATTGCGGTCAGTGTGAGGAAGGGCGTGCCCCTGTTTTTTGAGGTGGGGTCCCCCTTTGCTGAGACAGGCAGCACTCGCCCGCTGGCGGTGGGAGAGCCCCTGCGCTCAGCCCCGTGCCTGCCGAGGCTGTGCCGCGTGCAGGGTGTTTGCACGGGAAGTGCTCAACGTATTAGAAACCTCCAGGGAACCCTCGGAGCTGGGGTTGCTGACGGATGTCCAGCAAGGAGTAGGACCCCTTGCCAGCAGCACGAGAGTTTGAGGCATGTGCTCAGCTTCCTTCCTCTTTTGCGAGTGTTGGTGTGGGGTTTCATTTACATTGTTATTTTGCAGTGAAAAGGGAAGGTGTAACGCCTGGCTCTCCACGTTGTGCCTTTGGTAATGCTGATGTTTGGCTGATAATCATGGGCAGGAACAAGGTCTGGGATCTCCATCAGCAGAGGGGACTGACTCACCATTGATCTATGTTCACTGCGTCTTGTTGAAGTTTTTTGACCCATTTGATTTCTTACGTTTTCTTTTGTGAAAACCCTCTGATTTTTCTGCCGTTCAGGAGCAAAACATCTCTCTGTGTCTTTAAATATGGCAGATGGGGATTTCTTCAGATGTCCAACAACTCAATTGAAGGAGACCTCAGGAGACCTCTCCCCTTCCCTGTCCCCCTTCTCAGCCTGTCTTTTCATCTGCAATCTGGAGATGTAAGGGCTATAGTAATAGAGTGTCAGAGGAAGTAATTGATTCATCACACGCCGAGAGAGGAGTCTGTTGCCTTCAGTGTCAATGGAGCTGAACCACAGCCTGGAAGGGTGAGGGAGGCTTGTAAACACTCCATGGCTGAGCTGGCAGGACAAAGCAGACGCACTGCCGCGGCTGAGCGAGAGGGTGACACAAAGGGTTGCTTCAAAGAAAATCTTCCAGAACAAAGCAGTGGCAGGGCCCTTGTTTGTGGGAGAAACAGGGATGCTTTCATCCCCCTGTTACCAGAGCACATTAAGGAGACAAGGTACCAACCAGCTTCGTGCAGCAGCCCCATTCCCTCGTCTCTGTCTCCCTCTCCCATCTCGGCGTGGCTGCCTCTCCAACCTGCTGTCCCAGGCAGGGCTGAGCTCACCTCAGGGGTACCGACCAGCCCCTGCAAGCGGCTAATTCCTCCCACACCCCCAGATGGATACTGCTGCCTCTGAGATCCAGGTGGGAGGCCACCGCTGCTGCGAACGCACAGCAAGGCGTGATGTGTGCATGGCACAGCGCTCGCCCTCGTCCAGGTATTAATTGTGCTTAGACCCTCGGTGAGGCGAGGTTCAGATGGCTGTTGAGCTGCAAGTGCCAATATTTTGGGGGGAGAAGGGGGTAGGAGATGCTCTGCTACCTACACATCATGCAAGGAGTCATCAGGCAGGTTTGGTGTGGTGTTTGCCCCGGAAACCTTCTACAAGCTGGGACAGTTGGGTTGTTGTGGAAGTGCCCAAATAGCGGAGGCTGCAGGCCAGCCTTGGCAAAGCTTTGCTTACTTGTGCATCAGCTAAGGCAGGAGCTGGGCTGTGAACAGGTTATGTCTGAGAAACTGTGGGGTCAGAAAGCTGTCCCGTGGTGGGCCAGTCCCGGGGTGACCATCCGTCATTAACGAGGGATGTAGGTAGCCAGGAGCGCGAGGGTGGGCTGGTCAGGGCTCTGTTCTGGCAACCTCCTTTATAGAATTGGTGTTTAATGAGTGTTTGTTTTGATTTTGTGCTGAAAAAAGCCAGTGCAAATGAGTGATTGTGGGATGCTGAGCTGCAAAGCTCCCATCTGATCCCAGTTATTACCAGCTCTTCCGTTCTTCACGGCATGTTGTGTCTAAGGCCATGACTGATATCGTGCCAGCAAGGTGCAATGGGACATCCCTCGCTATGGCTCCGTGGAGGGTGTTCTCCTCTGGGAACAGGGCTGGCACAGCAGAGCATGTGAGCGTCCCCTAATCCTTATCAGCACCTGCCAGCCTGTCCCCTGCCAGCCACCAGGGCCAGCCTGGCCCAAACTGGTCTCCATCTAATTGCCTGGGCTGTCGAGCACTGGATCCCATCAGGAGTTGGGAGCTTGTTCCCCTCACTGCAAAGCAAGCAAAATGAGCATTTGCCCCCTGCCTTCTGCCTGCTCTGCTGCTTCTCGGCAGTAAATTTTCCTCTTGTGGTTGTTATCTTTTATTATATACATTTTTCTTCTTTCTCTTAGTGATCAAGTGCCTGTGAGTGGTGACAGTAAAATGACATAGAAACCAATGTCTAATTTTTTCCACAGATGGATTGTAGCAGAAGGAGGAAAGTGCAAATGCAGTTTCTCAAGTGTCCTGCATTTTGGGGTATGAAAAGGTTGTGAGTTGCTTCAGTTCCCTTAGAGCAGCAACAGAAGGCAGAATGCCATGGAAAGGGGGGCTATTCTTGATATGCTTTATATATTTTATTCCTGGTTTCACCATGATTTTTTGCCCCCAAAGAATACCAAAGACATCTTGCAACAAAAGACCCCTGCAGCTAAAGATAGAAGGGTGAGGAATTTATAGAGACGGATTTGGAGACAGAAATAAAATTAAACAGCCATGTGTAACTCCTGAACAACAGCCTGCAGAAAACCCCTAAAGCGCACATTAGCACATCTTGTTTTCTTATATAATGAACGGTTTTCCAGACATGCCCCAGATGAGAGCACTTCTCTACTCCAACGCGCCTTTCCGCAGCGATCTGGCAACACAGCTTGAAGAAGGCAGCCCGAGGATGAACGGCAAAGTGCGGGGGAGCCTTTGCTCTCCCGTCTCGGGGGGGGCAGCAGCATGCAGCATGCTAGGAGCTGAAATTCCCTCCTGAATCGGAACTTGCCACAGGAGCAGTTTGCAGCTATGTTTTATTCTTCCCTTTGCAAGATGTATTTTGGCTACCTTTTTTTTCCCCCGCATAAGTTAACAGTAACTGCTGAAAGACTCTTCCCATCAGCGGTGCTTGTATGAGGGTGAAAACAACCCAAGGAGTATAAATAGAGACTATTTGTAGTTTCCATTTTTTATCTTCAAGGCATTTTTGAAGAAGTTTTCCAATCTGTTAGGCTTATTTTCTCTCTGTCTCTCTTTTTTCTTTTTTCTTTTTCTTTTTTTTGACTGGATGACTGGATTTTTCTCATTTCTCAGAAATTCTGGTCAGATTTTTGAGGAGATAAGAAAATAATCCAAAGCACAGTGGAATGATTACAAAACCCTACAATACTGTGATTACACAAGATGGAATTGGATGCAACAAATTCAAAACAAACTTCCGAGAAATCCTAAGCAATTGTGCCCCCCCAAGCCTGGCTCTCCCCCTGCTGCCACCGGATTTTGGTCATTTTAGTCACTGAAATCCAGTGAAATCCCTTCAGATTCAGAGCAATGATAGCCTATTTCTCTCTGCTGTTGCCAGGGGCATTTATTTCCATCAGGGCAAGACACGGGCAAGCTCTGCCTGCTGTGTGCATCTTTTGCCTCAGCGTGGGCACAAACGGCCCCACAAGCTGCAGACTGAGACCAGATTCATCTCTCCTATGTTCAGCCACCTAAAGTCCGGGTCCAGTCAGCGTGAGTGATTTAAACTACCTCTGTTGTCAGTGCAGAAGAACGATTAATCCCATCCCAAGCTGGGTGTGAGGAGTCTGCTTCCACTGAGAGCAGAGGAGGTTTAGTTGGCTAAAGCTAGATATGATACAAGCTTTTTAGGTCTGTGCACAAATCTGTATCAGGATCTGTGTCTATGAGGACTGATTATCTTCTCACCCCAGGATAAATTAGGAGTGATTACCCTTAAAATGATGAGTTACACATGTGTAAAACCAGTTTGAGTCAAAGGAGAATCCAATTCATCTGCTGTATTTATAATTAATTACTCTGATTAAGAGCTGGCAGCTAAGATCAAACTTCATTGCCCTTGTTTCATCAGACAGCAGAGGTGCTTGACTCTGCTATCATGGCTATAAAAAAATACCATTTAAAAGTCCCTCATAGTTTCTGCAGCAATTTAACCTTTGAAGGGTATGTCCTGCAGTTGCTCAAGATTGTATAAATATCACAGAAAAGTTTTCTTGTCTTTCACAATGTAACCACCCATGAAATAAGGATTTGGTTTGAAGGTGGCGTATGAGAGAGCGTCAAGGTAGGTGGTGACACAGAAAAATCAACTAAGCCAGCTAGCATGTAATGGACATTAATTCTAGCTACCCCTTGATTGCAAAACAAGCACAGAGCTTCTGGTTCACCATTTCTCTATACTGCAGCTGCTATTTCATTTCTAAGAAACAGCCTTTTCTTAGAGGATGTTTAAAAAACCCTATGCTTTTTATAACAATTTCTGAGAAACAAACCACCCGCCACCTTTTCCAAGGGAACAGCTGGATTTACCAGCTGACGTTACGGCTAAGCAGGTTCCCCGTGCCTTCCCCCAGCTACCTGCAGAGTATTAACGCCTGCTGAATTTCACTAGAATTGCAGTTTCTCTTTCTATTCTCAGCAGATGCATTAGAGACACGGTGACATATGGTTCAGGCAGACCAGAGGTCTCGAAGGCTCAGGTCAACGCTGGGCATTCCCAAATTTGGGGCTGTTGGCATGCAGTCAGTACCTATTTGTCTCTCCGTCTATCTAGGCCAGACTTCTCCAATATAATATAATCTGTCTAATCAAGGCTGGCTTCTATTCTTGGCTGTGCTGCAAACTTCCTGTGTGACCTTGGGCCAGCCACTGCTCCTCTCTGCCTTCCCACCTCTCGGGGTCTCGTGAGGATCCCATCATTACTGTTTGCCAGGTGCAGTCATGAGCCCCATGGAAATGCCTATAAATAACAGCTCCAAATTAAACATTGGGGAAGTTCAGGTTAGAGCCTTGCGACTCTCTCTGGCCCTGACAAGCACTGGAAACTGGGCTTAGCCGAGTGCGACACATCACCTACTCCAAATCATAGCTCTGGGAAGAGACTGAGAAAGCTGCCAGCTAGGTCAGAGCTTCGTCTGGGGAGCCAGCCCTCCTCAGGCTTTGAAGCAAGGCTTGCACAAGTTTATGTGTCAGGAGGACTTACATTATGACTGTGAACATATACATGATTTATTGTTCGTGTTTCTGTCCATCCTAAGCTAATGTCCTTGAAGCATGTTTCAGTGAGGAAGGACTCAGCATCTCTTAGGATTTGGGGCTGAGGGGCAATAACTTTGTTGGTTACGCGTGGAGCAGTATGAGTCCCAAACGGTGCTTCGTGCTGAGTTCTGTGCCTCGGGAGAGGAGCACCCAGAGGAATGGCGCAGGCTCACTGGTGCTGCTCCCCAGGTAGGTCGCAGCCTTTCCGGAGCTCGCCAGTGCCTGGGTGGGCACCTGGGAGGTCCGTGCTGGCCTCGGGGGATGGTGGAGCCCTCCCTCAATGGCCAGGGAGCAGATTAGCTATTTCACAACAGAAAAGGACTGAAAAGGTGAAGGTCTTCTCATAATCACTGCAATTGGAGCTTGTTTGCCTTTATTGTGCCTCGCAGCCTTGTTTGGAGAGCCAGCAGCAAAGTGACTTAGGGAAAATAGAAAGGAAAGACTGGGAAGCAGAGAGGGTTAACTGGAGGAAAAAGCAAGCAAGCATGAGTAATACAGGCATTAGAAGTGCTTTATAATTAGTTTATAAAAGCTCTCTTAACATCAGCAAAGCACTTTCTACTAAAAATCTTTAATAAAAATGCAGCAATATTTGTAAGCATTGTACGTTTTCCATTTAATTCTGTTAAACAGCTCCAAGAAGAGCGTCTAAGCAATGCATTTCCCTCCTTTCTGAACCCCTCATTGTCTGGCCAGTTAAAAGCACTTCAGCTTTGCCTCCCTGTCTTAAAACTCCCTGGTGGAAACCTCTGTTTGAGGTGGTTTCAAACCAACTGGCTGGCCTTCCCACTCAAGCAACAGCTGAAAATACCCTGCCGCTGGAGGAGCAGCCAACTGCAGTCACCTTCCCTGCAAGAAGACTTGGTTAATCCATTGACTATACTTGTGGGTTACGGATGCTGCACCCTGCCCTCACATATTTATGGCTGGCTCATTGGAGCAGTGCCTAGATGGGGAGAAGTGGCATGAAATGTGCTTGGAGATGGTGACTTGCCCAGTGGAGGTAGTGCCAGAGAGGTCAGCCCAGAAGGATGTCGCACGTTGACTGAAACAATGGATTTGGTTATGAGAGTGAAATGCAAATTGCTGGGCATTGGTCAAGACAGTTTGGATGCCATCGCTGCATAAATACGTCCCACCCAGCCGTGCCCTAGTCTGTAATTATCTGGAAATGAAATGGTTAGAGTAGAAAGTATCCGCAGGGTTGGGTTTTCTTCCTTCCAATTTTTCTTCTGTTTTTCACACGGGAAGAGCAAAGTCTGGAAACCATGCTTAAGCTTAACAGAAGCAAAGGTCTGGCCAAACTAGATTTTAACATGGCCAGTGACCCAACATGAGGAGAAGGGGGTTTATCAGCTTGTTTGATTGTGGGCCAAGGCATGGACATGACTGAAGCACGATGCCAAAAGAGTCTGGGGTGGGGATTACCCAGTGTTCTTGCTGAAGTTTGAAAGTTTCACGTTTTGGACCGGTCGGCTTTCGTGTTTCATTTTGAAAGCCTAAAGCTTAATTGCTGTGTTGGAGAGGAAGTGGGTGCTCCTGCTCATCTGGGCAGGAGTTATTTCCTGAGTGTAATACTCTCCCAGTTCACACTCTGTTTATATGACCTGAAGAAAGAGAGTTTTGCCTCATGACGAGCAGAGGGCTTGGGCCAAGATTTTTTTAACTAGGGAAGAAAACTCTTATGCATTTATATTCATTTTACATTTGGCACAAATTATTCCCTGACCTCTCCTAGGGGCTTTTTTAGTTGTTTGTAACATTTGATTTATTAAGGATTAGCTCCAGTAGGAGAAAGCTCAGTTAGATGCTTGGATGAAGCCAAACAGGGTTTAATTCAGAGGCAAATATTTCCTTTGATGATTTACTTACTAGATTCATTCTTTTAATTTTCCATTTGCAGATTACCCATGAGCAGATTGCAATATTCCCAAATTGTATGTATTATTGGAAGTTATTCACCCATTCACTAAGCAAATACTTCTTGGTCCAGAATTTGCTTCTGAAATTGCCAGGGCTCCTACAGCACTGGGTGGTTTGAGGAGCCATGTGGACAGCACTAGGATGTTTGGTGTGTTGGCTACAGCAGAAGCTGTGATCATTACAGTCAAGTAGTTGAAGCCGTGTGCTGTGTTGGCAAGTTATAACCCCACGAGGACACAAACAGATGTGATGCCCTGGGATGCAGCTAACCTCTGCCTGTGCCATGCAAATGGCAGCTTTTACAGTCCGCTCCATTAACTGTCTTTTGCCAACATTCATGTTTTCACCAAATTATTTGTTTGCCACATATTCATGATTTCACTAATAGCCGGTAGTCCTGCGGCACAGATGTGTACTTCGGATGTGGAAGGGCTGCAAACACACTGAGAGCAAGTAGTTATTTAGAGAACAAAACGTCCCCGCTGTTTGCTCAGCGCTACGTTAAACAAATAGACAAACAAGGAGGAAAAAATTCTACTTAAAAGAAGCACTAACACTGCCCTCTATGTTCCTCCTCCCTGGGGAGACAGTGGGATCAAGCCACACATGATGGACGTTAGTGGGGTCACGCAGGGTGCTGCTGGACGGTGTCAGGGTAGTAAGGGGTCACGAGGTGATAGGGAGCCACACAGAACTGAGGAGAGAGCAGAGGGAACAGATCTTCATCTGCATCGCTGTGTGTCCACCCACCAGCTAAGCCAAATGCTCTTCCTGTGCGAGTGCCTCTTCTCAAGACGGCTTGGATTTCACCTTGGCCAAGCCAATTGAGTGTGTAACGAAGTTAAGGGCTGGGTGGTTGCAGCTAGCTGAGTGCTTGGTCCAGCGTAGACAGGATTTTATCTGCAGGCATTTTGCTTCTGGCTCTCAGCCTGATTTAGTCCCAGAAAGGAGTGAAACCAAAGCTGTCCGGGCCATCTTTCTTCGTGGAGGAGCACACTGAGTCCCTGTAAGTTTGTTTTGAGGTTGTTGCCTGCCGATGTGTGCTTTGCAGAACAGGAATGAGTCACATGAGGATCATTCTGTATCCAGCAAGCTACTTCTCCTTTCAACTCTCCATTCCCAAACAGGAGATCTTGTGACAAAGAAGAAAGGCAGATTCCTGGCAGCCGGGAAATGCTTTTTCCCGCCCTGGCCCCGTGAGAAGAGCTGTAGCATGTTGTTCAAACAGGTTGATACAAAGCGAATAAACAAAGCGAATCTCTCGAAGAGAGATGGGCAGTTTCTGTAAATAGCAGCATGCTGGCCAGAGAGGAGAAGAGGGGCGGGAGAGCGCGGGTGTTAGCAGGCAGCTGAAGAACAAGATGTTCACGTAAAAGCTGTTCGTTTCTTCACAGCACACAGAGCCTGATACTACCTTGCCATTAGTCATGGCCTAGAAAATATGAAGGAATCTGTGGGAGTTTCACCTTCCGGCCAGACTTTGCAACACGCTTTTGTCTCTGCACCAGGAGGCAATTCTTCCAAACCTACAGATTCCTCCCCCAGACAGTTCAGACGCCCAGGAGCCATGCCGATGGGCAGGTGGGGCGTCACCAGGTAGGGTTTAGCAAAGGCAAGTTGTGGTTACAGGGTGTACAAGAATAAGGCAATAGTGAATGTGGTCACCCAGGTCTTACGCAGCACTTCTCATCCACAGAAATCTTTGATAGCACTTAATAGAAGAGGATCAGTATTACTGTCCAAGTGCTCAGTAAGTGTACCAGCCACGCTTGTTAAAGGACCACTGTGGTGTCAGACAGTGCACGAAATAGCTACCCGCTCATGTGGATTGAACATTGACTATTTATTTAATGCGTGGTGCGTGCTTGGCCAGATCCCACCTGGATAGTGGATAAAACTGAGCTGCGCTAAGTGGCACGATGGCACTTAAGGAGAGAGGTAAGGGAAGGAGAGCAGCCCCAGGAGAGTTGTACCTGAGCTTCTCCCCATGCTGAAGGAGTCTTGTGGAAATGGAGGCAAATTGTGTCCTAAATTTGGCGTGTTGGCTCTGAAGTTGAAGTGGATGTAGCTGCAATAAATTAATGATGTGAGGAGCAACAGGCGAAGGGACTTAAAGGTAGCCAGAGACAAAAGGGAAAAAACATATTGGGGGGTGTGCGGTGTGGAGTGAGTGACAGAATCCCAGGTACCTGTCTGGAAGATGTTCTGTGAAATGTACAGATATAAAGTGTTTTGTGTTTGTTCCTGGCATCCTGAAGCATCTCCCTCACAGATGGTTTTACTGCCATTTCACCTGTCTCCACAGGTATGACTACATCGAGATCCGAGATGGGGACAGTGAAGCGGCAGACCTGCTGGGCAAGCACTGTGGGAACATAGCACCTCCTACCATCATCTCTTCTGGCCCCTCTCTCTATATCAAGTTCACCTCGGACTATGCACGGCAAGGTGCCGGCTTCTCCCTGCGCTATGAGATCTACAAGACAGGTGAGTGTCTGAGTCAGTGCCTGTCTCCCAGGCTCTTTGCACAATGATCTTCACAAGGAGATGTCTTTGACCGCCTTTTCAATATGATTTTTAGCATGTTCTCCAGAGATAAAGGTCTCTTTTTTTTTTTTTTTTTTAAATTTAAGCAAATCTGTTGCATCCCATTTCCAAGAAGGTAAAGATGTTAGTGGTGCATGATAGTGCATTTTTGTATCACAGTGTGGCATCAAAAGCAGGGTTCCTCCTTAAATGCTCTCTTGTATTCAAGGACTAGAAACGTGTATCTTTTCTCCTTGGCATGTGTGGAGCTTGTTAGGGCTAAGTGGGGATTGTGCCTCGGTTAGGAGCGCATGGAGCTCCCCCTCCTGTGGAGCTGCGATTCAGGGCTGATCAATGACGCTGTGTTTTCTCTCCCTGGAAGTGTTGTTTGTAACTGGGGAGCTCTGGTTTTCAAGGGGCTGCTGTCAGCAGTGCTGTTAAGGGCTGAGACGGTGCCTTTCCAGGCAGATGTAAGAGGAACTATTCATAATTCTGTTTAATACTGAACTATTATTGAGGAAAGGAGAAGCTGCTTGAAGGCCTTTTAGTAGTGTTTGTGTCTAAATATTTGCCAGAACTGTGTCTGGGAAGAAGGAGGCTTGAGAAAGTAAAACCCGCTCTGCGTGTGCTCTGTGTGTGCGGGTGAGAGGTGTGCCTGCATGCCAAGAGAGCAAGAGTGTGTTTTGCACGGGGATGCAGGCGCCCACCCTGTGCCCACATTCTTTTGGTGGTGCGTTGGAAGAAAACACACACGCGACTTTCATGTCATCGCATCCAGCACGAAAAAAATGCCCGCACCTGGTGAAGAACCAGAAAGGAGCACAGCAGGGTCACTTACCCAGCCTATTCATAGGGAAGGCAGGGAGCACAGGCACCAGTGCCCCAGGGCCTCTTGCCCAGCTGTGCAGCAGGCAGAGGTGCGCAGGCAGCCTGCAACCCCATCACAGGTAGATGTGAATGTGGAGAGTCTGCTACAAGAGGGTGGGAATGGGACTCCCCAAATTCATTGTGAAATGGTGAGGACAAGAGGTGTCTGGAGGTTCAGGTGGATGAGGAAAGTGCTGTTCCTGGTGGTTTCCTGGGCTGTATAACCGGCCTTTGAGCTGTTGTGGTGCAGCCAGCTCACCACCGCTCTTTGTTAACGGTTAGGATGCAGATTAGTCCTGAAAGAGTTTAGTGGTTCACCCAGCTACTGGGGTTTGCTGAGGCCAGTTGCCAGCACGGAGGATGGCAAAGAACGCCTGTGTTCAGGTGGGAAGACTGCCGACCCACCTCATCCTCCCTTGCCTCTCCCTCCCTCACACACCCCCTCTGAGCCCAGCAGACTGCGCTGGGTTGTGCTTGTCCTCACATCGGGTCCACGCCTTGAGTCAGGCATGGGGCAACGTGGAGTGGTCCAGCTGGCTAAAGTGGCTGGGCCAGGCTGAGCGCAGCTGGTGGGCAAGGACGGCAGGCAGGAACCCCGTCTGCCTCGCTGGGAGCCAGCAAAGTCCAAATTCATGGGAAAAGAAGATTTTGTTGCTGCTGGTAGGGAGGCAGAGGAAGCAAGGGCTGCTCTGGGAGAGAGCAGATGTTAGATGGAGACTGGAGCCGAGTTTGTGTCCCTCTGTGTAGGTCCATGCAGAGCTGCCCTCAGGTCTGAAGTGGTGTTTGGGCTCCTTTAGCCACCCCATCCTCTCCAGACACAGCCACATTTTCTTGCGGCCACAGCCCATGAAATCCAGCCCTGCAAGGCAGGTTTTGGCACAGGAGCGGGGATGAGCCCGTGGTCCGGGAGCACCCCCAGCCCACCTGCCTGCGGGGCTCCCAGGGAGGGCGGTGGGCAGCACTGGCTGCGGAGCCACCGCAGTACAGGCAAACCCTGCCTTTGGTTTGCAGGCAGGCAGGCACGGGCAAAGTTTCCTTCTGAGCTGTCAGTGTAGCCAGCAAGGGTGTCACCAGCTTTAAAGGTCATCGGATTGTCATTGTCCACATCAGTAAAGGCAGTGTAGCTGCAGCTTCTTTCTTTCTCAAAGATGACCTAAAAAACCAACTCTTTTTAACTGAGCATTTATTTCCACACCTTATGCTAAATTTCCCTTATCACGGTGTGAGAGAGGAACAATCTGCATACAAACAACTGCATACCAGTCTTTGAATCCCCTGATGGGTATCAGTCAGCGGTCTGTGGGCTGACAAAAGAGCCGCCTGCCCTGGCTGGTCCAGCCTCCCTGCTGCTCACTTTGTGAGTCAGTTTGGCAGAGCTGGCCTGCGCTCTCCAGCACTGGGCATCAAAGCCTCCTCCCAGGCTGGTCCGTGCTGCCGAAGCCAGCATGACTCCCGTTGATTAGCTACAGCTTCCTTATAAAAAAACTGATCATTGTGTTTGCTGGTATCAGCCAAACTGTAGACAAAGATGCCCAATGCGATAAGAGCCCCACATGAGGAAACTGTTGTTGTCTAATGCAGTTGACATAGTTATGTCTCTCTCCGGTCTCTAGAGGACAGTCCCTGACTCTGGGTTTAGTCTTGGATTTTCTCCCTAGCTCAGAGCTTGTGTTATTTTCCCTATTTATCTATTTGTCTTTCGAGCTGTTTGGAATGAAGTACACCCGTATCCCTGTTCGCGGTGTTACGCTGTGATTTGTGTTTGGCCTTATTTTTTGCCTCTGTGTTTTGCCCCACAGGTTCGCACCAGAGAAGCTGGCTGCTTCATTAGGTAGTCAATTAAGAGCCTCTCCTGAGTAGCTCTCCAGCTAGGCGCTGCGTAATGCAGTGCCGGGATCCTGCTATTACTGCGGGCTGCTGGCCTGACTCCTGTAGGTTAATGCTGAATTGAATAACAAGTCTCCCATTAGTCCCAGGAAGGCTCGTGCTGCCTGGAAGAGCTGGAGCAGAAGGGTTCGTAGAGGAGAAGGAGAGTGTCCCAGTAAAACCAAAGCAGAAACCTTTGTGAATGCTAACGCCGGGTTGCAGCAACGGCCGGCAGCCTCTCTAACATCCCCTTTCGCCTCTGATAGCTTCAGGCTGCAGATTTCTGTTGCCTATTGTCCTGTCTCCACAGCGCAGCGGTTTCAAAGTCACCGTGGTATGAATACGGCACAAATTCCCCTTTCCCCAGCCACCCCGAGGCACCTTGGCTGTGTGAGAGGGGGCATGGAGCTGGCCCGGCTGCAGCCGAGGCCAGTGCTGAGGTCAGCAATAAATAAGAGGCATCATTGTCTGCCCTCCTCGCCACGCAAAGGTCTTCCTTAAGGTTAGAAATAACTTGCATTTCTGGTGCGGACGGCTCAGTCTGTAAGAAAGAGGGCTCTGTTCCTCCTCTCAGCAGAGATGCCCCCCATTACCCCCACTCTTGCCATCGCCGTGGAGCGGGGACGTATGCTGGAGCTGCCCCTCATCCTTTCCGTGGGACTCGGGGGTCTGCGGGCTAACTGCATGCTTCCCGAGGATTTCTGAGGATTTCCAGCTAACAGTGGAGACATTGGCACCCTCCCCTGGGCCCTCTCACTGTGTAAATATTTGTGCTCCCTGATTTTCTTAAGAGGAAACTGAGGCACAGATGTCCATGCCGGAGGGGGAGTGGTTGCACTCTTTTTCCAAAGAGGTGGCATTGTCATTACTCCGCTCTGCCCCTTCCCAGACAACCCCCTCCCCAAACCATCAGACCTGGAGCTGCTGTGGCCCTTTGCCAGTGTGGCCGGCGGGTGGCAGCCGCGCCAGCAAGGACCACGTACGACAGCCCCCGGCACACTGGGCTTTGGGGTGGCAGACACAGGTCTCCCGGAAGGTCACTTTTTGGGGAGCCTGGCAGACAGTGGGTAGAGCTGGCAGGGGAAGCCCAGCCCAGCTCGTCATGGTCTCCCTTCCCCACCAGGCCCGCCACCACTGGCATGGGGGACATGGCAGGGTGCTGACCTGCCAAATCGCAGCCATGGCTTTGGATGGGATCACTCTCCTAGTCTTGTTTCTGGAGTAATTGGCAGGGGAGTCAGCAGTGGCATACGGGTTACATTTGCAGAACTGTCTGAGGGATTTAGACACATGCTCTCCACTCCAGTGAATGGACGGACCTTGTCTCTCCAGCTGTGGAAAGCTTTGAAAATCACCCTCTTGGTCCTTGCAGAAATTCACACAGCTCTTGGGTTACAGGACATTTCCAGAAGTGAATACACAACCCCTCTAAGCTCAAAATGGAGTTTCCACAGTGTGTCAAGCTGTTGGCATTAAGCTGCATTGTTGCTAAGGCTGTGGGTTTTTTCCTGCCACTACAGGCTCTGAGGACTGCTCCAGAAACTTCACTGCCTCCAACGGCACTATTGAGTCTCCAGGTTTCCCTGACAAGTATCCACACAACCTGGACTGCGTCTTCACCATCATAGCCAAGCCAAAGACAGAAATCCTCCTCCACTTCCTGCTCTTCGACCTCGAGCACGACCCGCTGCAGGGCGGGGAAGGAGACTGCAAGTACGACTGGCTGGACATCTGGGACGGCATCCCTCAGGGTAAGCCATGGGGTGCTGCACTGCTGTTCTCAGCCTCTCTTGGTGTCTCACAAAGCTCAAAAACTGTGCAGTCTGTGTCTGAACACCAAAGGTGCCTAACTTCAGATGTGGCTGCAGCGTGCAGCCTGCCATCGGGGCACTCTGTGGCCAGCTGTGGGGATGGTGCGGCTGCAGAAGGCTGCATGCATTAAACCCCAAACTACTGCTCTGTTTTAACCACTGATCTGAAAAGCCCCATGCGACACTCCAAGATACCACCGGTCCTCTCTCAGGGAAGGGCAGTGGGTTCATGCAGTGCTGGGAGGACCTCCCTACCGCGTACCAACACTGAGAAACAGAGCAGATTGGAGCATTTCCCAGCAATTGCAGAGCAACGCCTGCTGCAGTGGATATTTCTGCACGGCATACTGCATGGCACCGGGCCAGCAGATGTAAAAAATAGCCCATCCCCAAAGCCTTTCTTTTATCCCGATCGGTCCCGCTAAGGCATCCCTGCTGAGTGATGCCAATCTGCTGGTGACCCGGGAGGCCGGTGGAAAAGCAGATGTTACCTTTGCTGCTCTTTCTTTTGCAGTCGGCCCCTTGATAGGCCGGTACTGTGGCACTAGGATGCCGTCGGATATCCGCTCAACCACCGGCGTCCTCTCACTCACCTTCCACACGGACCTGGCAGTGGCTAAAGACGGTTTCTCTGCTCAGTACTACTTGATCCAGCAGGAAGTCCCAGAAAGTAAGTTGGAAACGTGTGTGTATGACTTCAGGCAGTCGTGTCACCTGTTTTGCCCAAGTCTTTCCCTTGGCACGTGCGAGAGTGAGGCAGGCAGGTCTGTGCCCAGGGGCTAGTCCCTACTGGCCACGCAGACAGCAGTTACATTAGGTGCGTTCTCTGTTTCTTACAGAAGTGAGATTCAGTAAGAATCACACTTTCTGACCTTTTTTTGACTTTTCACTTGCTTGTGAAGTCTTCTCAATACTTTTTGGGATAGAATCCTTCATGTATGTGCTCAGCCCAAAGGATTTAGAGGAAGACTTCAGCCCAGCAGGTGCAGCAGATTCATTAAAGCACAGGGGAAAATACTGTCTCCATATCTCTGGTTTTCCAAAAATTCACAGCCCCGAACTACAAATTGGAATTCCTTGGCTCTCTAATTAAAAAATGCCTAAAGCTCTAAGAATTTCAAACCAAAATTTGTTTTAGATCCCTTATTAAGGGAGGTAAATTGATGTGGAGTGAGGAAGTAAGCTGTGTGTTTTGAGAATGAAGAGCATTTTGATTCTTTGTGATAATGCTTGCAGGCGAGGAAAGATTTGGTTTGTTTTCCCATGGTATTTTTACATCAGAGCTACAGTTCTTGACCTCTGTTAGCAGTGAACCTGTGATACAACAGAAGAAGCCATCAGGACACCCCTCAGTCCCAGGGAAAGAGAGGGGGTCCCTGACCCGACACTGAAAGCCCATGACAGAGAGCAGGGTAGAGTAGGGGTTGTGCAGCACTAGGGCAGTTGGGTTACAGGCTCTTGCTCTGTGATTGAGTTAGGGATGTTATGCTGAGACTGTGAGAGTTACAGAATAAGCTCTTCACCGTTACCTATATCCACACTCAGTTGATCCCCTTTCTATTCAGTTCTTTAAAAGGATTGGGAAATAAAATGTTAATGACACACAAAGCTTGAGAAATCAAGCTCTTGTGCTTGATTTATGCTGGTGTAAAATTGAAACTTTAATAATACCACTGAGATCTTAACTTGGCCCATCATTTCCACTTGGGGTTGACTTGACCACATTAAAAACACAGGCAGTTTGGTGGAGCCCCATTGGTTTACAGCAGCGGCACACTTGGGCCCGTGCGCTATTTCCTATCAATGTTTTCTTTGCTATTGTTTTTACAGGACAGCTGCCATAAAATATATGAAATGTGCAATAAGATTGAGCTAATTGTGACTTTTAAAGCCTTAGAAGTGAGGAAACCCAAATGAAAGCGTACCAGAGTCTTTTGTATTCTTGGCTGGTTAATTCCTATGGGTCTGATATCACATGTAGCACATGCATATATACACAGACACATACTCACGTGCATCCATACTCTCACACGCACACAAAACCTTTAGACCTTCCCGTTCCAGGCCTTGACGTTCCTGCCAGCAGCACAGCAGTAAGCACCCTCCTGTTGTGCCTGCCCATACTCCTTGCCTTGTCAGTGCTTAGATTTCACCTCCAGCCTTCAAGAAGATGGGGAACTTTGTGGCAAGGGGACTTGGGACATCTTGGTGGAGGTGGAGAGAGGGAAGGGACAGAATTGTGTCTAAACTGTGCAAAGGTGAAGGAGATAGAGAAAGGGAGAAAGATCTGGACTGTATTAGTTTTCAGAGGGCCATGCAAACATAAAGCTCCCCCATCTTTATTTTTCAGTGCCATCTGTAAGCACACACAACCTGCAAGATGGTGCAGATCTGTTCGTCTTTCCAGGCAGGCAGCTTCGCTTGGGGTTAGCTGGGGAGGCTAGTTCTTGCTGCCTTCCACTTGGGAGTGAAGTACAGAGACTGTAAGCTGATCTGCATGTGTGCATGTGTGTGTCCGCTCCAGACTTCCAGTGCAACGTGCCGCTGGGGATGGAGTCTGGCAGGATCTCCAACATGCAGATCAGTGCCTCCTCCACCTACTCAGATGGGCGATGGACCCCTCAGCAGAGCCGGCTCAACAGTGACGACAATGGCTGGACCCCCAATGTGGACAGCAACAAAGAGTACCTCCAGGTACGCACGCTTTCCAGCCCCCTCGCCTCTTCCCCCACCAAATGGAGTGTCACGCTGTTAAACTGACCCTTGACCAAAGGCTTGTTGAATTTTTTATTGCCTCTGTGGCTCATGGGGAGTGAGCAGCAGGGGAGCTGCAGTGGCTCCGTGAAATGCGACAGGCTGGCTCTCCCATTAGCACGCCGGCACGAAGGCTGACTCGACCCGCTGTCCCTCTCCCACTCCCTCCTTCCTGCCCAAAACCTTGATGGACTTCCCAGCATATTGACAGAGCTGAGGGACCTCTGCCACTTACAAGGGCCACTGACTCCGCCACTGGCCTGAGGACCAAAGTCTCCAGGAGGCGGGTGGAAAAACAACTAGAATAATATTTATCTCATCAGTGATGTAGGGAGCGTGAGCAGGCTAACGTCAGGTAGCGGGCTGACAGAGCAAAGGCTTTCCCTGGAAGCTGGCTAGGTCCACAGTCTCTGTCCACACAGGGCTGTGTCACATCGCCTTGAGGCACTGCTTGCTAAAGGGCACTAGGAATGGGAGGTGGTGAATGTCATTGCCTCTAGCAGCCGTCTCATTCTTCATTCATGGCAGTGCTACCAAGGCAGCTCTGCTGACCTTTCTCAGCCCACATTGTAAAAAAAAAAAAAAAGAGCAAGGAACTGCAGCACTTGCTAATTGGACATCATGCTTTTATTTTACATGGAAAAAGTCAGCCTCTGTCCTGCTTTAATGGACATGAGCTTCTGTGCAGATCCTGCTGCTTGGTCTGAGGCAGGAAGAAGGCTTTGTGATGGTCCCATATGGACAGACACCAAGATCCTTAGTTACTCTTGTCCCACGGTCCTATCTGCAAGCATCCTGCTGAAGTCAGCCCAGGGATTTGTGCCTGTTGAAATGTGTGCCCACAGATGGAGTGAGACAGACTGAATTCACACCTTTTCATGTCTTGGAGACAGAGGGAGGAACTAGCCAACCTGGGCTCTCAGGTGGTCACCATTCTCTCTCTTGTCCCTTTTTCCCCTGGAAAGGTGGACCTCCACTTCCTGACTGTGCTTACAGCCATTGCCACACAGGGTGCCATCTCCAGAGAAACCCAGAATGGCTACTATGTCCGTACCTACAAGTTGGAGGTCAGCACCAATGGGGAGGACTGGATGATGTACCGACATGGGAAAAACCACAAGGTAAAGGCCTTTTTGTCTCTTTTGCATTCATCTTGGTGAGTCTTGCAGCCGATGGGAGGGAATAGAACAGAGAGATTTTATAGGCCCAGAGTGTTTAATCTGTGAGGGACCCTTTTTCTGATGAGGGCTAAAAGACTAATGGTGTTCTGAGCAGAAATAGTCCTTTCTCCTCTGCACAGCAATGAAGAAACCCTATTCCTTGGAAAACCTGGCTGCTGTTGCATCTTTCGTGGTGGCGAGAGTATGTTATTTGACTGCAAATGAAGGAGAAAATGCTTTCACAGCCTGTGTTTTGCCATACAAGATTCATTGAGCTTTTATGGCCGTAGCCCCGTCTGCATGCTGGGTTAACAATCACAAAACCACATGAAACTGTAGTTCAGGAGTTATTGAGGCCTGGAAATGAAAGGGCACAAATCCTAAGAGGGGATCGCACCATCCCAGAGAACAAAATGAACAATAAATAATTAGGAGCAATTCAGGCTGCCAGAGCTGTGGGATCTGCACTAGCAGGCGTGGTCGGCAAGGATGCATTGAGCCCTGGGAGCTGCTGCATGCTCTCACTGTGTTTCTGGGAGGCACACAGAGATGGGAGCGAGGGGGAGGGAGGGTAAATATAGGTGTTCAGCCCTTCCAAGCCTGGTGGGTGCTGCTGCATGGCCAGGCGAGGTAAGCTCAAGGTGGTCTGCATGGGAGCTTTGGCATATGGGGAGCGGGGTTAAGGCAGCCATGGTGCCAGGCTGGTCCTGCTCTGTCATTTGCCTTGGTCGTGTGGTTGTCCCCTGGTTAAGGACCCCTCGGGAAAGCCCTTCCCTGCTCTTCTGTGGTGCTCACCAGCACTGCTGCCACAGCGTAGGTCCTCCCCGTTGATGTGCCATAATCTGTCTGCGTGAACTCGGTGGCTGGGGTCCCACACACCTCCCCTGCACGCACGTCCCAGCAATTTCTGCTTGCTCAGCGCTTCTGTTAAATTAGCTGTCCCCTCCCTTTGCTGGCACAGGCGCTGCTGTCATGAAATGCAGTAGCCTGCCTTGTCCAGGATTCATCCAGACATTTCCTTCCCTTCCGGGCCGTGTGATTTCCCCTTCCCCACAAGTGTCTCACAGTTCAAATTCACTCTGCTTCCCAGAATGAGTCCCCTCTGTGGAGGGGCCCCTAGCAGGGTCTCATACCTCCAATATTTGGAGTATTTAAGCTCCTCGCGTAAGCACCTCGTGCCAGTGAGGTGGTGTTAGTCCCATTTTAGAGGTAGGGAAATGGAGGCACAGGGGAGCCCAGCACCCCAAAGGAGAGCCAGCAGCCGGGTTCCCTCAGGCCTCGGGCGGGCTGGCTCCGGGGCCGCAGCTCATGGCAGAGCTCACGTACAACCCTAACGCAGTGGCCATGCGCTGCTGTGGAAGCTCTGCGCTCTCCCAGGACCCACTGGCCGTGGCAGGCCTTTCTGTGAACCAGGGCCGTCTGTCCTCACCCCGGGCACCCCGTGGAAACCGGTGAGTTTGAGGTCTCGCTGGGACCGTTTCTGCAAGCCGAGGCAGACGGGAGATTGGCAACATGCCGGGCAGAGAGATGGGATAAATACACAGTTCAGTGTTTCAAATAACCACTGGCAATAAATTTACCTTTTGGAGTCTAACTGGGGCGGGAATCTGGCCTGGAGGGTGGTTTTAGTTGCAGGGGAGAGTAGATGTCCCGTCCTTGCAGTCCCGGGCGCTGGGCGCTGGATCCTCGGCCAGGGTGGAGCAGGACAGCACGGCTGGTTTCAGCGCTGCTGAGCCTATTTACATCGCTCCTGCAAGACCCTAGAGCCTGGCTGGCATCAACCCAAAGCACTCCCATAGCCACGAGAATTGCCACCATTTCAGGATTTGGCCCTTGAGTCCTACCAGCTTTTTTCTGATCTGTTTTCTCTCTTCATAAAAAAGAGGAAAAATCAAACCTCTCCTTTTTTAGTCTTTTATTCCAGTCTCACTTCGTTCCCGTGTTCTGGCCTCAATTTAGCAGACACCTCCCGAGGCCGGAGGATAAGTAATTGCTTTTTGTTGGCTTGCCTACCCCTTGCATGCGGGCGACTGCTTTACCTCCCCGCCGAACGACCGGTCGCCAGCCGGGGCCAGAGCAAAGCCCCTCGCTCACGGGCCAGGTGCTGGGGGGCTCTGGCGCTGGGGGGCTCTGGTCCCGCATTCCCCGCCCGCGTGAATCCCTGCCGTTCCTGCGTTAGGCAAGCTCCCAGATGTCTGTATTCAAGGTGCAGATTCCTCCCTGCGTCAGTGCAGCGCTCCGCACAGATCAGGCTGCAACGGTGGAGCGAACCATGCCAAATAGATTTGTCAAGTCTGCCGCAGCTTGATTTGGTGCCATGAGGAGCAGGGAGGAAGGGGCGGGGGTGGACAGACAGGGACTCTCTATTCCTCTATATACACGCAGATATATACATATATATATACATATATATACACATACATATATATATATATATATGCACATGCACACATAGGCATATGGGGTGTATCAAACACTGCTCTGAATTTCTGCCAGCTGTGTGGGCCAAAAGCAAAGATCTGCCATGTTAAAGGCGGGTCAACTAACATTACATCTTCATCAGGGAACTAAAACAAGAGAAAACCAGTGAGTGCAGGAGGGATGGGGAGGGGATGGCGCTCTCTGCAGAGGATGGGGAGCTCTGACCTCTTCTCTTTCGCCCCCCCGCTTCTCCTCCCTCCAGTGTTTCGGAGGAGAGTGGGGCCAGGGTGTTTCCCGGCGAAACGTGATGGCTCATCTTTGAGGCCCCAGCCGCTGGCAGTCCCAGCGAGGGAAACGGGAAGGGCTTTCCCCCTGCCTGGCAGCCGGCTCCCCACAAAGCCCAGCCCAGCACACCCCGGACGTCCCCCTGTCCAGGGGGTGATGCTCTGTCCTTGCCCGGGTCATGGGACCAGGGGGAGAGGCTAACCCAGCGACCTGGCTGAAGGTGCAGAGCTGTCTTCTGTGAGTCCCCCAAGAAAGGAGATGGGAAGGAGAGTGACCAGCACCACATTCGCCTCACATTCGCCCCTTATTACCCACCAACACATCCCCATGGGACAGGGCCAAACAACCCCTGCCCCAGAAAGGCTGCCCTGCCCCAGAAAGGCTGCCCTGCCTCTTGCCCTCCCTGTTGCATCCCCCTCTGTGTCATCTGTGGTCGATGGCTCCAGGGGTTATCTTCCAGGCACCGACCCTAGTGTGCACACCGAGATCTTATCTAGCAGTTTGCAAATGTCTTTAGAAAACAACAACTCGTTCTTGAACCCAAGGAAGGAAAAGAGCACCTGGCAGGATTTGACCTTTTGATTTTGGCCATTTTCTTCAGACAGATTCAACTATGAGGATTTTGTTGGAAAACAAAGTGCTCATCCATTCTGATCCACTTCCTTCTTTGTAGGGTCTCGGGTTCCAGCTCCCGTGTGGTCTGAGCCGCTCCACCTTAGTAAATGCAGAGATCAGCTCACGGGGATCATCTAGTGTGGCGAGGGACTGGGGGACGGGATGGGTTTCAGGATTCAGGGTGGGCAGGGAATGTGATGGGTGCTCTCGCTGCCTCCATTGCTCAGTGTGTAAATGGGAGGATGGAACTGAAACGTGCTTTGAGAACCTGTAGAAGTCAATGGATGAGAAACAGCAGCAAGATCCAGCTGATGTGCATTTTCCATTTCCTACTCATTTTGATGGCTTTGTGCTTGTTATCAGCTGACCTTCCTGGGTGGTATTTCAGGTGGACTCAGGAAGGCAGGCTGAATTGCTGCAAAGAGCTGAATATCTCAGCTGTGCACGGAGCTGGGGACATCAGAGGTGTTTGGTGCTGGCAGGGAATATTGTGGATGACTCTTTGGAGACCCTTGTGCCTTCCCTTAGGAGCATTTCTCTGTCCTTTCAATTCTTAATGAGGTCTCCTCTGTTCATTCACCTGGGGAGGGAGAGAAAAGCTTTCAGTCCTGTGGCTTCTTTATCTGGAAAACTCTGGAAAAGCTTGCGTAATCAGCCAGAAGGCCACAAGTGCTTCTGCGCAGAGACATCATGGTGCAGAGGGTTTGCCCAGAAGCATCCCCAGGTCCCAGCCTGCTTCTGCTGCTTTCGCAGGCAGGACAAAGACGTCAGGCTTTGGGAAAGGCAGCCCTGAGCATTCACCCTTGGTGCAGTACCAGGGGAGAATTACAGCCCTGGCTTTCCTAGGAAGGCTGCAGCTTTGTACTTCTGGGCCTGATATCTCCTTTGCAGGCTAACAGAGTGCCACTCCTCGTGTCTCTGGTGACTCGCGGATCTGCGTGGAGCCTCTCAAAGACACGGCGCTGGCAAGCCCAGCCCAGCATGCTGTGCCTTGCCCAGACGGCTGTGCTTTGTTGAGTGTTGCCAAGTATCATTTTTCTTTTACCTCTTTGTTCCTGGATTTAATAAATCCAGAACTATCCACCCTCCGCTCGAGCCAGAATCCTCCCACCATCAAACATGCCCCATTTTATGCCTTCCCTATCTGACAAGGAAAATAATCTCCCCTACTTTTCTCCTTCATGCTTCTCTGTCTCAATCCTGACGCCCTAATCCTGTTAGCATGCTCTGTTCCAAGGCTCTGTCTCCACGGGAGTAACATAATCCTGCAGTAAATCTAGTGGGTCCAGAGAGACACATACATACGGACGAAGGCAGGGCTGCTGCCATCCTTGTCCTTCTCCTCTGCCTCCCCTAGCCGCTTTCTTTAGCTCCCCAAGAAATAGCGTAGTGGCCAAGCAGCACAATAAATAAAGCAGGAGAGAGGTTACCTCCTGCCCCCTCCCTGACTCGCTGCCTCTTCGACTTCACGGTGCTTTTTGTCTCCCCGTCCTTTATTCCCTTCACTCCAAACCCTGCCGTTGGCACAACGGAACTAATGTAGCTTCAGAAATCCCCCCATCGCCCCGTGGCGGTTCCAATGTGTCAGAAATACGACTTGCAGGTGTTGGTGTGGAGCCTGCATGTGCGTGCACATGGAAAACTTGCCCAATCCTCCTCGAGCCTAGACATCATCTCCCACCACTTGCTTTCTGCAGCAAATTAATTAAGCAGGTCAGCTCTCATTGATTATCAATTTAATTTTACATGTAGACCTGCCGACTGGACTAAAACGGAAGTAAACATTAAGTATGTGGGGAGGGGATGGGCAGCTTTTTGATGCAGCAGTGAAAATGAGTTCCCTTGACTGCTTCTTGAAAGGTGCTTTTAATTTGTTAATGGTTTTCCCATTCGTCTTCTGTCTCCGTCACCCTTCAGCACGTGTGCATGTGCATGCGCATCTGTGCTCTCTGCTGAGTGTGTATATATCTATTTCCCCAGATCACAGCCAGGTTTTTTTTTTCTGCTGGTGTAAATTACTGTGACTTCTTATACTTCGATGGCGATATGTTGATTTACACCATTTGAAGACTTGGCTCAAAATATATGCCGAGTGGGATGGGAAGCAGATAGGATGGGAGGAATAGCAATGTTCTATTTTGGTAAGGGGGAAGAAATCTTTGCTTTCTTGGCGCTCCCAATTTCACACATTTTCCTGCTAGTTCTTCCCATGCCGTGAGTGCTAATTTGAGGCAGGATGTAGAGCCTGTTCAAGTCAATGGGACTCTCTCCACGGTGCGCTCGGGCTCTGGGGTCGGCATTTTCGGTGCAGAGAAACCGTACGCTCAGGGTCAGACCCTAGTCAGCAGCATCGGGACCTGCGGGCTCGCGATGCATTTCCACTTGGGAGGGAGGCTGACAGGCCAGGCACACGGGAGGACCCCGCTTCTCTAACAGCACCTGCCCTCTGAAAATGGCCCCTTTCTGTTGTGCTAGACGGGGTGCGAAGCAATGACTTGCTATGATCAGTTGGGGCATTTCAGAAACAAGGTTCACTGGGGCAGATCCTGCCAATGCGGCTGATGCTAGAGCTGGAAGTCAGGTGCCATTTCTGCCCTCATAATCCGGCAGTCTGGAGTGTCAAGGCCCCGATTCAGAGTTACGTAGCTTGTTGAATGTGATCTAGTCTGAGGAACTTACTGGGCCCCAAATCTAAAGCAGAATTGAGGTTGCTCTCCTTGGAAGCAGGTGGTTGGGACTAAGGTTGTGTAAGAGATGCTTTCAGCAATGCATGTGGTAGTGATAAAGTTTTTGGGCTCGGTCCTGCTTCTGCTTTCTGTCAAGCTTGACTTTGCAGAAGTCAGCAACAAATTACGCTGGTGTAAATTTGGATTCTGGCCCCTGGTGCTCGTATGTGCGAAGTGAGCTAAAAAAGAACAAAACTGGAAATATGTTAAACCAAAAAGAGCAACAACCCTCGTCAGTGACTGTTAAACATGCTGGTCCATATGCAACCTTTGGCTCATGGAGTCTTCAAACTGCTGATTGCGGGAAGCGAAGAGAGGTTGCCAGGAGAAGACTCCCCCAGGCTTGCTGTCCCCGGGCATCTGCTGGGGCCACCATCAGGAGCTGCCCCCTGGGAACAGAGGGACCTTTGGGCTGACCTGACGTGCTGCTCCTCGTGCTAAAATAGTTGCACTGGCTAAGATAAACATTTCCTGTCCTCCGGTGTTAGGTTCAGAGGTAAGGTGTTGTGTGTCAGCTTCTGTGTTGACATAAAGCTGGAGGCTTTGCTGTGGTGTGGAAATGTATCCTTTCAGCCTGTGTGTGTGTGTGTGTGTGTGTTCCCACAGGTTTACAAGACACACACACACACACACATGCACACACACACGCATGCCTGGAGAGTGTTTCGCAGTAACCACTCTTCTTATAGCCCTCCTGCTGGAAAAAAGGGTATTTGGTGTCTGCTGAGCAAGGAAAAGGATGGGAAGTGGGGTCAGACAGGATAAAATAGGATATTAAAAACACATAAACCATGCTGTGTTGCTAAACGGTAGCAGCATGATGTATATTCTCCAGATTAGCATTTCTGCTCAAGTTCACATCAACCCCAAATCCCAATTACCAGCCAGATTTGCAACCAAGGCCCTCTGTGGGGTGGCTGCTCCCTGCCCTGGCGGGAGTGCCGCTGTCCCGGGCTGGACGGTGATGCGCAGGGGCAACCCAGAGCTGGTTGTGGTGCTGCAAAGAGCCGCTGTCCCTCTCTGGGAACACCCTCTGCACGCCCTGGCATGCTGGATCCTGGGAGAAGAGCAGTAACGTGTGCCGTCTGCAGGCCTAGAGCAGTGGGAGGCTTATAAAATGCTTCTTAACCGCTATTCAAGGCAAGAGGCCAGGATACAGCCTTACCCCTTTTTTTATCCCGGATCACAGGGACCTGCAGTTGAATTGTTTGACTCTTGCCTCCGACAGAAGGAGATCCGTGCCAGAGATTACATTCTCCTGCTTCGCTCTGAGATAAACTTAGTGGGAGCTCTTGTGCTTAGTAGGGCATATGCAGGGTAGGAGCCTGCAGAAATGCCCAGCCAACATCTCAGTGCGGATGCGGCTCCTGAGATCGGAGGATGCTCTAGCCCTGTCCTGAGAGCCTGCGTGCTTGGAGAGAAAGCAGGCAATGCCTGCAGCCTCAGTCTGTGAGCTTTAGTGCTTTATGCTGGGGCAGAGAAAGGGTCGAAAATTACCCTCAGGTTGGCTATTTCCTCTTTTCCCCCTTTTCTTCCCTGCTATGGCTCCGCAGCCTGAAACAGAAACACAAGTACCCAATCCTTGTCCAGCCTATTAAAATAATGGGCAAGAGGGGTGGATCTAATGTCCATCTGGTAGTTATTGATTATGGCCATCTGGTAAGGCAGCAGGCTTTTCATATCATGTCGGATCATAAACTCTCCCAAAAAGCTGTCTCTGTGTGGCGGGCTGCATGTGCGCCGGAGAGGCAAGGGCGAGGGGCTGGCTGGGACGGTGGCTTGTTGCCCCAGGCAGCGGCGGCATCCTCCCCGCTCGTGCTTGCACACGATGCTTCCCGGTGGAGCTCGGTGCGTGTCAGTATGTTAGCCCGTTTACCCGCGGAGGGGAGGCACAACCTCACGCAGTGTTCGAGGACAACTGGCCTCTTGCGTTGGAGCGGCTCTAGGTTTGGGGGTGAGCTCGAAGCAGCTGTGTTCTGATAGTCTGAGGTGCCTCGGGGTGCTGTGGGAGGCAGCAGGGCAGCAAGATCCTGAGTCTCCTGCCTGATGGACGAGTCCATCCACCATGCTGTCCTGCCAGTGGCTCAGCTCTCCCTGCCTGCCCTGGGTGCTTGCCCTGGCCAGAGTCTGACCCTGCCCAGAAAGCCTCTCCTCAGTTTTCCCTGCTGAGATTATTTCGACTGCTGATCTGGTTATTCCTTTCTGCCCGGAGAGGACGGTAACCGTATTTGTGCCCCATCTCCCTTGCAGACATTTCAGGCCAACGAGGATGCCACGGAGGTGGTTCTCAACAAGATCCACAGCCCGGTGCTCACACGCTTCGTGCGCATCCGTCCCCAGAGCTGGCACAACGGCATCGCCCTGAGGCTGGAACTCTATGGCTGCCGCATCACTGGTGAGGGTCCCCTCCTCCCCTCGGCCTCAGCCCTCCTCTCTGTCCCTCCAACAGCCTGTCCCAGGGTGCTGTCCCCTGCAGCTGTCATGGATGCTTGGGGTGGGAATGGTGACACTGTGAGCAACCTGGAGGCACCAATCCCAAGGGATGGACTTGGGGGAACAGGCACCCAGGCCCCGGGGAGGCAAGGGGGAAATGCCCAGTGCTGGTGCTGATTTGGTGCCTAGAGCTTAAACCTGCAGGGAAAACCACGAGCGCTCCCTTCAACTGCCCCAGCTGTTCATGCCCTTTCCTTCCCTGCAGATTCACCCTGCTCCAACTTGCTGGGAATGCTTTCCGGCCTCATCCCTGACTCGCAGATCTCAGCCTCTTCCATCAGAGGCTACGACTGGTCTCCCAGCATGGCCCGCCTGGTGAGCAGCCGCTCGGGCTGGTTTCCCCGCGTCCCCCAAGCCCAGCCTGGGGAGGAGTGGCTGCAGGTGGACCTTGGCGTCCCAAAGAATATCAAAGGCGTCATTATCCAGGGGGCTCGCGGAGGGGACAGCGTGACCACCACCGAGTCCCGCTCCTTCGTGAAGAAGTTTAAGGTGGCCTACAGCATGAATGGAAAGGACTGGGACTTCATCCAGGACCCCAAAACAATGCAAGCCAAGGTAGGCACTGCCTGGAGCAGCTGCAAAAGCAGATATGTTTCTAGCTATCCTCAGTCTGCCTGATAGGGTCTTGGGAAATAGCTGTCTCTCCCCACAGAGACCTTGGGAGTTTGGGTTGTCACCATGAAATCCCAGGTTGTGTCTCCCGGTCCTGCTCCTAAGCTGTACTAGAGGCTGTAGGTTCCACCTTGCCCAGGGATGGCAATTTCCCTTCATTTCTTATTGTGGACCAGGTCTGGGGATGTGGACATCACCTTCTGGTCTTCCCAGCTCCTGCAGGTCAGAGCCCACAAGATGGTATGTTCCATTATGTTTGACACATACTAACTGCATATTTTAAGGGGAAAGGTGTTGCTGTTGCAGCTTGCACCTCTGGAAGAGGAAGATGAATCATAACTTCTCTTTGGGAAATTTGCTATATCTGAAGTCCCTTTTGCGACACTGGTGTGACCCTGAAATTCCCCGTGTTTTTCACATATCATTGGAGTTCCCCATAATTTTCTGCTTAGCAGTATGGGAGTGGCAGGGGGCTTGAAGAATAAATGAATTCTCTGCTACTGCCTGTTCTGTTTTTATGCAAACTCACCTGCTTCTGAAAATTTGGCTAAGTTTTAATTTCTTCTGATCCTACAAATGAGTCTTAGAAAGCCTGATGCTATCTATAGCCCTCTGTTTATTCCCCACAGACTTGAGTTCGTGCACGTAAGCTGAAAAGCAGCAGTACTTGGACTGTGAGGAAAACTGAGCATTTACACTATCCTAGAACATGCAGTAGCTTCTTTATTTGCCAAAGGACAAATCTGATCTTACTTATATGTGAAGTTAGTGGATGTTCCCCAGGCTTCCCCTGCATGGCTTGGATCAGAATCTGACCCCTGGATATAAAGCAGAGGCCAAGAGAGATTGTGCAAGTTTCTTAGAAACAGCCTGTCTGGTCCTCTTGAAACTGAGGAGGAACAGCCCAATTTTTGCTCAGCTGGACTTGATGACCCAGAGTCGGACAGCTAAACTATTTCAAACTGTGGCTGCATCCTGCCAGACCCAAATTATCAAGTCTGGTGGAGAGCGTATGGGATGCACACATCACTTTCCTTTTGTCTCTCCCTGTAGCTTTTTGAAGGCAACATCCACTACGATATCCCTGAAGTCCGGAGGTTTGACCCTGTTCCTGCCCAGTATGTCCGAGTGCACCCAGAGAGGTGGTCCCCAGCGGGAATAGGAATGCGCCTGGAGGTACTGGGCTGCAACTGGACAGGTAGGAGCCCCTGCGCCTCTGCCCCTGGCTCCATCGGGGCTGCGGCAGGCACTAAACCAGCAAGGTGCAAGTGTAAGGTTGTTTCTCTCCCTGCTGTCCCACCTCAGGGACATGCTGTGGCAGGGAGACTGCAGCCATAAAGGCAGGACCTGCAGTGTGGCCTGACCCCATCTTTTTACTTCCACCTTAAAAAGAACTGTCCTTGATGCAGGATGTTTGGACCCCAATCCAAGCTTTCACAGAGCCCCATGCGGGATTTGTCCCCAGCTCCCTTCGCCCTCCTTTCAGATCTCTTATCTGGATGTTGTGCAGGCTTTCCCGGTCTCTCTGTTAGGTAACATTTGGGCTTTTTAATCCAAATGGATAAGGCAAAAAGTAGGAAGAGAAGCAGAGGTGCAGAAGAGGGGTGCAGTGACCAGTACAGGTATCTTGAGCTGCCACAATAAGGCTTTGCTGTAAAAACAACTGTGCCTCTTTCATTGAACCCCATGTGGAAATCCTTCTGCAGACGAGGTTGGGGATTTAACTCTACGGTGTCTCTACAACATCCCTAAGACCACGGAAGTTTGCTCACTTTACCCACCTGTTTTTCACAAGCCTTGCAGCCACCATTGTTTTTAAGACAGAG
The DNA here is from genome assembly GCF_964195595.1 of Calonectris borealis. Taxonomy (NCBI): domain Eukaryota; kingdom Metazoa; phylum Chordata; class Aves; order Procellariiformes; family Procellariidae; genus Calonectris; species Calonectris borealis. The sequence goes on from NC_134317.1 coordinate 29,534,289, forward strand.
GTGAAAACTGTCTAACACACTCACTGGGATCAGTAGAGGTTGTGCCTCTCACCCTCTGAGGCTCAATGGTGATTGATTGCTCCATAGTTTCATCCCCAAAAGCCAAAAACGCACCCAACAGCTCATTGGGTCTGATGCTAGCATTTCAATGCCAGGGGCTAGTTGTCCCTTTTTATCTATTTTATTTTTTAATAATCTGCTTAAATCTGAATCTGGTGTCCAGATGTCAGTGATGAAGAGGTATGATTTCCATTTTATAAACACATCTGTAGAAGGCATTTTCTTGTAAGAATTCCCATTCTAGGAAGCTTAAAAGACAGAGTTTTTTTCCACCCTTTTGTAGAGTCTTTACTACCCTTTTCTCCTGTGATGTGCTGTGAGATGCATTACAAACACTTAACAGCAAATCACACAACACACGTACACACCATTAATAATGATCATTTGTCACCTTTGAAGTCAATGGCAAATCTCCCCCTGGACTGGGAATCCATTGTAAATGATCTAAACTTTAAATCAAGATTAGATCTCAATTTAAATTTTACAACATCTTTGGGATGTTGTAGGAGAAGCAGGCGCTGTGGTTTTCATGCAAGCAGTGGGAGCTGAGGCTCCATGCAGAAGTGGTCGGGCAGCTCCCACATCGCTGCTTCCTGCAGGTCCCGGGAGTTTTTGGCTGCTAGATCTCTGCGGACCATTGCTGGCTGGTGCATCACAGCGCTGCATCACTGCTGCAAAGGGAGGCAGTCGCACAAGACCTCTGACCATGTACATGTCAGCCCATCCATTGCACTCCTCCAAATCAGAGAATAAGAGGGGTTTGGCATCCTCAACTTCTTGTGCTATTTTTGGGCCAAAGTTTCTGTTACAGCTATGTCCACGCTCAGTTTCAATATCAGCAGCAACAGCTCATGTTTTTTCCAGGCAGGGTGCTTTATGGTCATTTCCCAGTGTGGCTGTCTAATCATTTGCACATTGTAATGTTTAAAACTCAACTGCCAAGTCATAAATATTCGTAGCTTTATTGATGTACAGGCATTCAGCTTTGTAGTCAGAGCAGGGCTTGTAATCTTGTGGATTCACCATGTTGTAAAAAGCATTTATATCCCTGATGCAACCTGGGGAGCAGAGATAGCCCATGGCATTATCTGCATGCTAAATCCAGGCTGGCTACATGCAGCAGCCCTTGACAACACCAAGATACAGCCCTCCTTTGCTGGGAGGACCCAGGCACGTTACAGAACTGGCTGTGAAAACCCACGCAATTGCACTTGCTTGGGAACAAGATGAAGAGGTGGATTAAAACAAGCTGATTGAAAATATTTTCAAGTGAGGGCCTAAGCCCACGTGTACCCTGCCCAGCTGTTGCTACTGCTTATCAGCAACAAGCATCTTAATTACTGAGTCAAACAGGTAACTTAACAGCAACTAGGCTTAAAAACTAGTTGGCTAGTAACTCTAAAATTGGGAAGCAGGAGTCAGCAATTGGCTTCTTTCAAAGACCTGCCAAAATTTTTCCTCTGAAGAGTGGAGATTGATGAATGTTCACTTGCAGCTGGTTTTCTCTCCTTTGAAGTTCCAAACATCTGGTTTCAATTGCTGAGTGACTTTGCATTTTGATCAGCAGTTACCACCAGTTGCACAGACACTTGCTGGGCCAGGGAGAGAGAAAGCAGGCAAGCAAGACCTCTCTTTTTCACTTTCCATTTCACACATCACGTTGTCCTCCCTGCTATTTTCATTATCTCTTGTAACCATCGTGTTGCGGCTCTGCCATGGTAACTGATTTTTCAAGATACATTTCTGTGGCTTGTCCAGGGCAATGCAACACCATTGATTTACATCCGCTCAGCATCTGTGTCCCGTATGGGACTTGGCTTTCAAGGTCCTTCCACATTGTCACATTTCAGCTATAAATCTCAATATACGAGAACAACAACCTAAAAAAATGTACCAGCTCTAAATAACTTGCAGCTTTTGATATGTTGCTTTCACCTGCTGTTTTTTTTTTTCTTTTCTTTTTTATGACATTTTTCTGTGCCTGACTGCTTGCAATTTGCTTCTTGGTTGCGTTTGGAGCTTTATGGGGTTGTAACGAATTTGAACTTACGAATTAAAAGACTTTGAGGTTATTTGGTATTTTATCCTGAACAAAAGACAGCCACTGGGAAAAAAAAAAAGTAAAAAAACCCCTGAGAGTTTGTGTGCAACATGTTTAATAACAGGAAAATAAAAGGGCAGAAAGGAGCCTATGGAAAATATTCAATGTATTTAGCCATTTCCTCCTGCTTCTGGCTTTATTAAATGATATCCTGAAGGGTGCCGACAAAGAAACATAATCACACATAACTGAGCAAATCAGCCTCTTTTTAAAAGTGGAAAGAATCAAGCCTGCTGTACTCAGTTAACGCACCCATAAAAGGAGAGACTGCTGGAACCTAATGTCGTTTACTGTTGATCTTAATATCCTTCCCTTTCTTGCTTAAATTTCCCCTGACACCTGCTTGGAGGTTGTTTCACACGGGCCATGTTGGAGAGAGGGAAATTGGACAGAGACCCTTTGAAAGCGTAGTCAGGAGCCTGGAGTGTGAAACCAGATGCTTTCTGCAGCGAGCCAGAGCGCGCTAGGGGATCCTCTGGGTCCGTTTGCGGTTACGTCATTTGTGGGTTTGAGTGACTTGTTTTATAAATTGGCACAATTGGTGGGAATGTTGTGTGTGTTTTTTTAACGTGTCATATCCCTTTATGAAAGAAAAAGATATTCTGGCTGTGATCTCTGTTATCCAGTAATGACAGCTAAGCGGATTGCCAACACTAGTGTAGATTAAAAAATTAAGAGAAAAAGTAGCATGTACGTCTAGAGGAGAGCCTTGTCCAATGGGAACTCTAAATCAAAGGATCTCCCATATGGAATCAGGCAGTTCACTTGAAGTTCAAACCATGCTGACATTTGTAGCATGTGGAAATTTCATGGTATTCTTGTTCTATCTCTTCCTGACATTATAAGAACATGAGAAAAAGATTTTTTGCTTTGTTTCCTCCTACCTGGGCTTTTTGTACTGTCTATTGCAAATAGCATCTCTACTCCATTTTCTTCAGATGTAAAGCCCACTGCAGAGACGCTGGTGCCCACTTTGAAGAGTGAAGAGACCACCACCCCATACCCAACTGATGAAGAGGCAACCGAGTGTGGCGATAGCTGTGGAGAAGAGGAGGGTATGTATCAAAGCAGCACATCTTTATCTCAATAAATGATGGGTTAAGAGCTAGGCAAGTACTCTTATCTTCCCATTAGCTCCTATACATGGGGCTGATTCCTGGAAAGTTTAAAGTAATATTATTAGTGATAGGCCAAGATAAAAAAAAAAAACAAACAAAACCTGCCAAAATCTGATAAGTTGTATCAAGGAAGGATGCAAGAGCAAGAGATAGCAGCTAATTCAGTCCCTAGGGTACGAGACTTGAAGAGCTGCTCTCCCAGCTTCCTTACGTGACCTGAAGAAACTCACTTAGTGCCCTGTTTAGAGCCACCTCCCTTCCAGATCCCCTTGGCGGGTGTCATAAATTCAGAAGGGAGAGATTCAGACTGCCTGGTATGCAGGGCTCCTTTTGTAGAGGTCACAACTGTGGGAGTAAATCCCGACATGTAGAGAAGGCTGATGTCCTGAACACCTATCTGTTAAGGATCCTCTTCCCTAATATCAGCTGCTTAAAATTTAGGAGGACAGTCTGGGCTCCTTGTGCCCCCAGCCTTAGACGGCTGTCAGATGTACCAGGGAATGGTTTGGTATCTGTGGCACTTGCCTGTCTCTTCTGACTGTAGAAGAGGCTGAATGTTAGACTACATGCTGTGCTTGTTAAGAGCCAGTGCTGGGGGGGACTAATCTTCTCTGCCTCAGATCCCTACCTGTAAAAGCAGACGTCATATTCTTCTGCTCCTTGCAAGGGGGATGTGAGCATCTAAAGCTTGTGAAACGTCCAGATTAAGGGGAGAGGACATGGCAGAGCTGTGCAAGGTTAGTTGTACAATGCAGTGTGCAGGAGATGCACGCCCCTGGGCACGACAGCGTACTTCACAAGTACTTCAACAAGAAATCTCATGAGGAAAAGCTATCCTTTGAGATAGCTCCTAGGAATTCTGTCACTTCAGCTTCCAGTCCCAGAGAAAAAATTAATGGGTTTTAAAATAAATAAATTTTTAAAAGAACATTAATTGGCTTTTTCACACCTCCCATCGGGATTCTGCTGTAGTTCAGTTCTGGAAATGCAAGTTGCAGAAGTAGCTCAAAGGGCCTGATTCTCATTGCTTTGCCTCAGTGATAAGCCAGTGCAACCCTGCTACCATTGAGGCACTTGGGAAGCTGCCAAGAGGAAATTTAGGCCAGTAATAGTCTCTGCAACAACACGATTCCTGGGTGCAGTCCAGGGTAAGAGAGCCAGTGGAGTATGCCATGGAGCGTGGAACCAGCCTCCCTGTCAGCTTCCCTCAGATTTAGCAACAATTTTCATTCTCATACTCCATAAACAATGAGTGTGTTTCTCTGGACAATCAGATTTATGACAGCCAAACAGAAACAATGCTGCTCTCCAGGGTATGAGATTAGATTGGAATAAAAGGATCCATGATCTGCATTGTTTTATTTCTAAGTGGGAGCATGTAAAGAAAGCCCTTTGCCCCTCGCAGCAAAGTTCTCCTGATGCCTATCGCTTGAGTCACTCACCCCCTTCTGACTATCGCTCACTTTGTGAGCACTGTGATTTAAAACTTCCTCTTTGCTCAGGAAAAACCCAGCCTATAATTGGGCTCTGACGTGCGTGTCCCCTGAGTGCTTGGGATGGTCTCAGACCATTTCTGCAGCTTCCATGTCTTATGGCTGCTTCCCAAATGAAGGAGCCAGCAGCTGCCTCACTGCTACATGCAGCCCCTGGCATGTGCCCTCCTGCCCACAAACCTGTCTCTGCAGGAAGGCTCTCCAGAGCTTGTAAAGCTGTTGACACAGGGGAATTAGCTCTGCTCCTGTTTCACAGATGAAAAGTTAAATGACTCGCCCAAAGACCATGTGGTAAGTCCATAGTGGAGCTAGAAATAGAGGCTGGCTCCTTTCACTCAGAATCCAAAAGCTTGAGCTCATGGTGGCCTCACGTTTCCCCTGGTAGCATTTCCACGAGAAGGTAGGAAGTGGTGAGTGACAGCTCGCCATGTTGACAGACAGCTCCCGTCTGGTGCAAGTGGCTAGATCTGTCACTCAGGAGCTGGGTTTCTGGAGCACTTGAGATTCTCCTTTTGGAGCCAGAGCAGGAACTGATGAGCACAGGGCACTCAGGAAGCGCTCTTCCCTGACATTTAAGAAGGCATTTAATATTTGACTGCTCTAGGGGACGAAGAGAAGGTGCTGATTAGAGTCTGGAAGCATTTGGTACTTGCTTTTATATTTGCTTAGTTTGGTGGATTAGCTGCAGGACGTGGTGTGAGCATTTTGATGATGCAGAACCTAAGGCTGATCCCTGGAGCTGATGAAATGTGAGATAGGTTAAAAGCATCAGTGTGAGTGAGATTTCATGCTTTCTTCAGTATTTATGGCTTGCCAGCTATTTTAGTTTTGGCTTGTTTTTTAATAGCAACCCTTCATGGGTAGGTCATTTTTTAATCCAACTTTATTTTGCTTCTATTTCTTTTTATAAGATTTCCACCTCCCTGCGAACTTCAACTGCAACTTTGATCTCCCTGAAGACCTCTGTGGTTGGTCACACGACTTGGCAACAGGTTATACGTGGTCTTTTCAGCCTACAAGCACCTGGACTGGCAACTCTGAACCAAGCCCTGAGACTGTGCCTGGTAAGATGGTTGATACCATACCAAAGCAGGGAAGAGGAAGCTGATGGGGCTTTCTCCGTATGAACAGTATGACTGGTTATTGCACAGCTACCAGGAGTTGTGAAGGCTGTGCAGAGCTGAACGTTTTCTTTTGTGGAAGCTTTCAGATGCTTTGCTGTATGGTTCATGACTTATTTATAGGACTGTGACCGCTGGCACTGAATTATACTAACTATCCTCTTGAGATAGCCTTGAATAAGACACTGGGCTTTGAATCCCCTGTGACCGTGAAGGTTAGCCCAGGCTTTGTTCCACATCTGATCCAAATGTCCTCTGTAGGACCCAATGCTTTTTCCCCATTTTCTCTTTTGTTAGAGATGCATTTCTTCCTCCCATATGTTGCTCGGATTGCCTATAGTCTTCAGCTATTCTGCACTCTGGGCTTGCATAGGCTGGATTTCAGCCTCCTCCAAGTGAAGGATGAGCTAAGCCCTAAGAATGCTGAAATACGCCAGCTTCTTGCTGTTTGACTTTTGCTCTTTTTCTCTTCTGTGCTTTGGAAGCAGAAGGTTTGCATGAGCGTGGCAGAGCCTAATTTATGGAGGACCTCACTGAGATGTGCTGGCATGGGTTGGAAGGGAGCCTGCCTCTGGCAGTGTGGTTGATAGATAAGTTCTTCAGCTTCACATCTTGGAACTTGCCCTGGGACTAGTGCCCTTTCCATACCCGCATTGACTTTGTGGCACGGGTGGCGTGAAGAACATTTGCCAGTTTCTTTATAACAGTAGACTGTGTCACCATAGCATCACTTCTCTTCACAATCAGTCATTGCTTATGAAACTCAAGGCTGCCCCAGGGAGAGCTGGCTGATCTTACCTGTCTTCAGCTCTGCCCTGATGCCCAATGACTCCACTGTCTGCATGCCATGCGCCCAGGGAGCCGTGCACGCTGTGGGCTCCTCCCCACCCTCCCCCCCCCGGTAAGGTTGAGTCTCGAGATGCAAACATTCAGGCGAACCTGTTAGCCACCTGGCAGAGGCGCTGGCCAGATTGGCAGTGCCGCCAGCCAGTTGGAAAGCCGTGCAGCCAACACCTGGTAGGCAGTGCTAAAGAGGAAAATATGTATTCCAGAAACATATGGGAAGAGGAGAATCTGCTACATCTCCACACACAAATCACCCCCACACAAACGCATACATCATTTCTCTCTTCAGCTCCTGAGGTGCTCGGCATTTTTCTAAGAGGCATGGTAATGCTGTAAGTGCAGCCTACGTGGACATCTGACAAATTCTTTGGCGTGACATAGGGTCACAGTGTCTGCTATGGAGAAAAACATTTTCATATTTCAAGTGTTTATCTCTTAGCATTTGAGTGCTTTAGAAGATTAATATCTGGAGCTCAGTGGAGCCTCAGGCAACAGGAGAGAACACTTACAGCCAGCCCCAGACTTAATAACCCTCCCCATCTCATTCACTGTAATAATGTTTAATTAATATAAGCCTCCTGCAAGTAGGATAAAAATTACTTATTTTTATAACTCAGCCTCAATTTTTCATTTCATTTCCTCTCCCCCGAGTCTCCCTACAATTAGTTGGCCGTAGTTTCTTAGAAGACTCTGTCGTATGTGCGCACGCGCATGTGCTTGCGTGCACAGCCCGGGAGAGGCTGGTGCTGCCTCAGACAGCTCAGCACGCGGTGCTGGTTTTTACCCTTCTTCTACCCTTTCTTCTCTTTCTTAGTTAGTTATGAACTGCAAAACCTCATCACTGTGGCCGGGGAACGTTTTCCTACTGAGTTCAGTGATCTGGTTTTGTGCCAGTGTAGAGAGCTCTCCCTTACGGTGCTGTGCTGTGCCAGGCACCGAAGCACTCAGAGGTGCAGGCAGGCGCTCAGGCCTTGCCCAGCAAGTCGCGGGCTCTACAGGCAGAGGAAGAGGAAGAGGTAGCAGCTCTGGGGGGCTGAAGTGCCCACGGCGGCGGAGGAAGTCAGCAGCAGACACCAGGCACAGGCTGAGAGATGGTTGTTGGGGCTGCCATGGGATCAGCCTCCTGGCTGGGTCAGGCAGGGATGCGCCCTCCCGGCGGCCGTGCCGCTGCCTTGCCCACGCAGCGCAGGGCTGCGGAGGGGCCGGCATGCAAAGGCATCGCTGCCACGCCTTGCTTTGGTCCTGCTTTTACAAAGTAAGAAGACATGACACAAAAGGAAACAACTGTTTGCTTTTTTCCTCCCCACACAGCTTTTAAAGCAACTCGAGAAACATGAAAAAGAGAAGATGCCGGCCCCTCGGCGGGGACAGAATCGAAGCATTGTTTGGTTCACACTCCCCCATTCTTCCCCTGCCTTTCCCTCGTGTTCCCTCCAGCACTTTGTTTCTACTTAGAAAATTCATCCTTAGACTCCAGGGAGCAAGGAATGAAAAGCCCTTGTTCGGGGTGGTCTTTTCGTGTGAATTCCCCACCCTGGGGTGAGCAGTTGGGTGAAGGAGAGCAGCTGTGCTTGGTTTAGGGGCAGGGCAAAAGCTAACGGGAACTCAAAGCCGCTGGAGCCCAATTTGCTCTGATTTAAAGGTGCTGGCCCGGGCTAGAGGCCGTGGCTGCTCCATGGTAGCAAGGAAATGTGCTGTGCCTTTAAGAGCCATGTGGGATGTGTTTCTATTTCTTCTGAAAATGGCAAAACAAAAATTAAAATTAAAAGGGAAAAAAATAATAATGAAAGGAGGAGCCCTGGCTCAATCTGCATGAGAGAGAGGGGGAAGGAAATGACCATGGTGAAATATCCTCTGTGAGGCACTTGATTAGAAAAGTCTGCTGAGAGACAGGCCTGAATTCCTCAGATATCTCCTGATTTCATTTTATGCACTGCATGCAATTCCTCCTCATCTTTGGCGCGGAGAACTTCTCAAGACTGACAAGACACCCACTGCTCTCATTCCACTATTTTTATTTCCAAGATACTCTTTCAGGCAGCTCTGCATTTCTTTTTTTAGCCCTATGTTCCTTGGGCTCTTCACACCATGGATTAGCTCCACGTCTTCTCCTGCAGGCTCCCGTTACATGTCTGGGGACCCTGTTGGTGAAAGTGGACCCAAAGTGCCCAACTTAGCAGAAACCAGCATGGTTCCGGCTGTTACCCTGCCCTTTGCAAGTCTAGAAAATGGTGTTGCTCCCTTTTCCATGCCCCCACAAGAGATCGCCAGGACTTTTCCCCTCTATGGATTTTCAGATGCTTCCCTTCCGTAGAAAGATTCTCCTTAGCTGCAGATAGCAAGATTCAAGGAGCAACAAGTTTAGGTTTCAATGAAGTTTCATCCCCCCTCCTGCTGCACTCAATGGCAATGTGCCATTGGTGTCAACATAGAGGTCTTAAGACCTGAAAATAAATCTGGGTTGGTAAGTTGGGCACCTCAGCTCTTCACCATCTTTGAATTTCACCGGGGTCTTGATCCTGAAGGGTGTAAAGATCCTGGGTCGTATCCTTAGCTGGTAGGTGCGGTTGCGTTGCTCTCAGTGATGCTACGCTAATAAGCCAGCACTGAAAAGCTGGAATCGGTGTGTTTTGCCCATTTTTTCCCCTCTCCTTTTCTTGCAGTCATTAAGTAAATACCTTGTGGTCCTAGAAGAGCACTGTGGGGTCTGCACCTCTACCACACGCTGCTTCTCATTCGGGTGAGCACGGCATCGGGGTCGGAGCCCTGGCAGCATTGTGAACCCCGTGTTGTTCAGATGTTGGCAGCTGTACATGCACGCAGAAGAGGAAGCGATTTTAACCTTGCAGCTCTCCTGACCACATAGTTCTTGCGCTGGGCTGCAAAAACCCACCAAGAGCTTCTGTTGTGGGCCGTGGCCTCACTGGCTTTGAGGGTCAGGAATGCTGCTCACTCGGGTTGCAGGCACTGCAGGGAAAGGTTTATTTGTTTCAAAGCGGTTCCAGCAGAGGAATGTTTGTAGTGCTCTGAAGTTTCATAAGAGCTTATTTTTTAAGGAAAACAAATGTTGAGCTGTTTTTAAGCTGATGGTGACCCTTCACCATTCCTGTGTTTTTCCCATGGGATCTTTAAAAGGGAAAGTTTAATATTTTTCCTGCAGTCCATGAGAACTTCTGCCTGAAGGCCTTGATCCTACTCTGTCCAAACCAACAGAAAGGTTTTCATGGTGTTAATGGAGAAGGGCTGGATTGAACTAGGTCTGCACTTACTCTCATGAGACTTAGTCTCAAGGCTTGTGCCTTGGGGACACATTTTGACCTCTAGGGTCAATCCTGTCCCCTTTGAAGTAGGAGGGAGTTTTGCATGTGGGGTGGTGTGAAAGCCAAGCACTTCTGTGCAATGAGTGAGCAGCTGCACGCTGTGGGAAGGAGACCACATACCCGGCTCTGTCTCTCCCCGCTCCCGCCATGTGTGGTGCAGATTGCCTCTCAGCAAAGCTGTATGCGGTTCTCCTGACCCTTGTTTGCACAGTGGGGACAACAAAACCCTAAAAAGTCATTCGTGCCTTGGCTGCCTGCAGCGTGGTAGAGCTGGGATGCCACAACACCCAGATCATGGGAGGTTTGCTGAGCGTTGGCTAGGCTGTGCGAGTGCCCTGGCCACAGGGTAGGGCCAGGCTGTGGCCGTCCTCGTGCCCGTACTGTCTTACATGAGAGAAGGGGCATGGCCATGGTCTTTCCCTGCATTGCCACCAAAGCTCCTGGGCTGGAGGCAGAGGAGAAGAAACCAGTCCTCCGGGGCCCACCCATTTCTTCGCTTCTCGCCTGTCTGAGTCCTTAGTCACTTTTTGGACCCAAACACCAGTGACACACACTGCCTATAAAACTGGGCTGGAATGCTCTCTGGAAAGCAAGACACCGTCTCTCAAATCTTAGCGCGTGCATCACTCCATCGCTTCGCAGCAGTGACTTAGCAGCCTGTGAGTCACAGAGCCCGATTCGGAAAAGCGCGTGCATGTGCGAGCAAGCCGCAGTGTGCAGCCTGTGCGGTGGAAGCGCCGGCTCGGTTAATACCTTTAATTGTGCATGCACACACGCCGGGTGCGAGTGGGTCTCTGCACGTGTGCTTTTCATGTAGGGGCATGCAGGGTGCCTGCCAGGCTGGCGGTGGACGCGGCGCGATGGCAAGCAGCTCACTTAGCGTAAATGTCAGGCTCTAATTGGCATTTGGTTTGTCAGGGACACCGTGCCCTCCCTGTGCTCCCGGGGGGAGGCAGTGGGACTCACAATTGCGCCGCGCTGTTGAGGACGTGAGGCTTAATTAAGAGAGAGGATGTAATGGCCCGTCCATTAGAAAGGCTCTGGAGAGCAGGCGGAGGGCTTGGTTCTGGGCAGGTGTGGGGTTTTATGCCTTTTCACGGACTGATTTAGAGACTGAAATGGCAAGGACTTGGCAGGCTAATTAACACATAATCAAAATTGAGGGGATTTTCCAGCAGACGCAGTGATCTAGTTAATATAAATATTAGTTTTACGGAGGATTGATTTCCCTTCGTAAATGAAAGTCTGTCATTGAGGAGAGGCCTGTCATTGAAATTACAGCGAGAGCCTTTTGAGGTAAATTTGCATGATTTGCCAAAAAAAATTAAAAATATAATAACTATCCAATTTCAATCTGCATATTCATGCAGCTGCCATCCCCCTGCTACCAGAGCACCCTGCAGTCGTGAGGGGATCTGAGCTGATCCGCTCCCCGGGAAAGGCAAGGGCTGATGCAGCCTCCAGTTCACACATCCCAGAAGGATGGCAGGATCTGGCCCCACTGGGACGTCTCCCCAGCCCTGACACAGCACGGTCAGGGGTGGCATTTGGGGCTGTGGAGGCAGCACGCAGGGCCCAGAGCAGAGATGTCAGCTATGGGATTTGGCAGACAAGAGGTGGCTGCCGGTGGGCTGCAGCGCTGCCACTAAAACACACCGCGAATCGAGCTCTGCAATGAAGACGAGCGCGGTGACCTTTGGAGGGACGTAGGTGAAGGCAGTTCAGTGTGTGTCATCCGTAGGAGCGGCAGCTGTAACTCAACGATATCCAGCGAGGAGGAAGTGTGGAGGGAATCTGAAATCTCAGTAACTGCTTGTGTACATCCTGCCCGACATGTTTTGCTGGAAAACCTCCAGATGTGCTGCTGAGAGCGATGAGGGAAGGTGCTTTTCTTGGGAGAGGGGGTGAGACGTGCAGGACCCAAGCACAGGCAGGCTGACCTTGCAGAGGGGGCGGCTGCCATGGCTCATGCTTGCAGCCTGACCTGAACCATGAGACTTCATCCCCCGCTGCCCCTAATGTCCTCTCAGATGGCTTGCTGGCAGGGGGGGACGGGTGCGCCAAGAGCAAACCGCGTTGGCCAGATGGTTTGTTTGCAGGGCCCGGCTGGTGATTTATCCAGGACTCACTGCCGTGCACATACAAGCGACTCTGCCATCGTCTGGCTGGGGATGGTTGCATGTTCATGCTCCTCTGGCTCCCCTACATCCAGATGATCCCATAAATCTTCCATGAGATTTATGCCATAGCATCAGTTGCAAAAACAGTGGTAGGTTAAAATGCCTGAGCAGATTCATCCTGCCTTTTTTGAGCCGGCACTTTGAACTACCAGTGGCAGTTCGGTTGGGGATGTACTGCCGTGTTAGCTGGAATAGAGGCTGCAAAGCAAAGTTCTGGGAAAGAGATTAAAATGCATTTCTGATTCTGGAAGAATTGATCAGCTCATCGTTGCAAGGCTCCCTTCAAGTGCTTTAGCAGGGGAAATCAGCCTTTCAGGTGGTTTCTGTGCCAAAGGCTTCCATTTACTGTATCAAACAGAGCGACTACTGGAACCACCGGGCTCCCACATGCTGTTCCAACAATTAGCTCCACAGTGCCCTTGTTCAGTCAATCTCAGCAAATTCGCAGGGCTTTTCAGAAGGTCCAGCTAGCCATTAGAGTGATCCAGCCATTTCATCCTCAAATGACACGAAGTTGTGTCTGCTTGCGCTCTGCTCTCCGTTCCAGAAGCTCCTGTTATCAGGACCAGGAGCAGGAGCACAGGGTACCCAAACCCACTACCACTTGCAGGGGAGCAGCTGGGTTCATCACCCAAAGACTGAGCCTCCCCGCAGCCCTTGGGATTGCCAGCAGGTCCTGGAGAGCTCTGTGGGCTCCAGCAAGCGCTGGGCAGGCAGCACAGGAGATGCAGGGTTTGGGAGGGCTCCCGCGGCTCTGAAAGAGCCTGTGTGGATGGGGGGGCATTGGTTTTGGCTGCGGTTCAGGAGTTTCTTTGATTTCACAGCCTGATAGGAATGGGAACAAATCGGAGGTCGATGTCATCCCTGGTGGGAGGGATGTGACTCAGAGGCACACAGGCTCTTTGGCTGAAGCGGCGGAGGCAGCGATGCTGGGTACCACTGGCTCCCAGTGAGGGGTGCGGATCGTGGGGGGTGTCCAGCTGCACAATTAACATAGTCCCCTGCGTTCAGCTGTGGTCTTTGGGCGGATCCAAGGGTGGCTCGCATCCCTGCAGTCAGTCAGGCTGCCTAGATACTGGCACCAATGGTCGTTCCTGAACTTTATGGATCTGGATTTGATCCTTCTTAAGCCTGGCTGGTGCTTTTATTAAGGATTTGCCTGTGAGACCATTTCAGCTGTGAGATAATTGTGTGATCATAGTCTGATTTGCTCTTCCACTTTGTTTGTTGTTGCTGCTTTTTTCTTCTTGTTGTTGCTTTTTTCTTTGAAGAGGCTTGTAGTGAATTACAAAAAGAGGATTTTAATTCAGGAGACCTTGATGACTTATTATGCCTTATTGCTCCTTAGGCATGGAGTACAGCTTGTTCTTTTTTCTTCCTCCACTTGTTTATCTCCCACATCTCCTCCTCCACCACTACCACTCCAAAGTAAATCACAAGAACACTCCTCCATTAGAGAACGGCATGGTACTGTTTCAAGTGATTCACTCAAGCAGGAGTGGGCAAACATGCTTTCATCTTTTTTTCTGCTACTGTTTGTTGGCATAAAGTGCCAAGTGGCCCAAGTACATTTCATAGGTGCTGGAAAACATTGCTGGAAAATGTTGCTCTTTCTTTATGTGGCCGGTCGGGGACAGATTTGTCCTTCACGCAGCAAAGTCAGTGAAAGTTCATATGGAGTGGATACGCTTTTGCAATATTTTGATCATACATCCCAGGAGTAGAGTGATGGCAAATCTTTCTGCTGTCTTGTCCTAAATTTATTTTAGAAAGCTGTGTAGCTCACGGTGGTTGGTTTCAGCCCAGCTTTCTGGCAGTGACAAACTTGCAGCAGGGCCAGTGGCTGTGCAACCACTGATACATCTCCCTTGGGCTGGGATGTCACCGGATTGCTGAGCAGCAGCAAGGTCAGCTGCTGTTTTCCAGGTAGGACCTGTCTTTCGATGCTCAAGAACTGGGCTCTAAGTTCAGGTCTCTCTGGTTTAAGTTTTGGAGGTGTTTTGGGTGCACTTTGCAAACATTCTCAGTGCAGACGCTGCTCTTCTGCCATTGCTGTGGGCACTGAAGCCGCAGAGGGAGCAGGGCAAGCAGGAGGCAGGCTGCTGCTCAGAGCTTTGCCCGTCAAGTGCAGCGGGCTAAGACGTGGGAAAAGGAAGCAACAGACCCCCACCCTTAGGTGTGGTCCTGGGGCAGAGGTGACCCCGCTGGGCTGCAGGAGGGCTCGCACATGCTGGCATGAAGTACCAGTGACACTTGCCCGGAGTAGCAAGAGCAAGCGTGTTCATCCCACTCTTGACTAAAAACGTGAAATACAGCAATATCTGCCGTTGGCTTGTCTGTGTCACCTTGTACTGCAGGCACTGCAGTCGGAGCAACCCAAGGGACTCTGTCCTGACATTGGTCATGGTGGGAGGGGGCTGGTAAGAGTCAGATCAGCTACACGCTTGGCTTTCAGGCTGTGCTAAGGGACTTCAGGCAGCCAAGCTGCAAATGGGGAACTCTTTGAGGAGGCTTCTCATCAGAGAGGGCTGGAAACCACTGATTCCAGACCAAATCAGCCGTGCCCAGGGATTTGTATCCATGGGCTTTTGCTGCTATTGGTATTCAGATCAAGTATCTCCAATTCCAGTCTCAGCCTTGAACTTCTCCTGGGATATCAAATGTACCAAATCTCCTCCCTGAGGATTGACAAAAAGCATGGCACAATTTAAAATGTAATATTAAAGCAAGTGAATCCCCTGCTGTATGTATTTCAGCTACCTTAAAGTTTGCAGCTACCCGGTTGTTACTGTGCATACTTCACTCACTGGGACCATGTCCTTCTCTGTGCTATGCTTTAGGGGCTGTTTTGCTGCATTACAGAAAAACCGAGAGCCAGGCTTTCATTTTGTCGTGTGTATCCTCGAAACAAAATTGTCAGCTAGACCCTGACTGTGGAGTATTTACGCTGGGGATGAAAAGAAGCAGGATGAACACAGCTTGTGATCCCCACCCCAAGATGAGTTTTCAGTACTGGTGATTAGAAAAACCCAGGCTTGTTCACTGAGCAAGCTCCCAGCAGAATAAACACAACCCCCCACCAATGTCATTATCGTGGCATCGCTTCTTCTGACAATAACTGCTCTTTAACTTCTCCTAATTACATTGATCTTCGGCATATCGCTTTCTGGTTTTGCTATTGGTCTCCTACCAGAGGGTAGCGGCTGGTGAGGGAAGTGTGCCCCTCGATGCCCTGCCCAGGCTGCACAGGGCGCAGCAGTGGCACGGCTTGCCATGCACACGGAGGGTGCCGGTGTGCGACCCCACTCCTGCAGGCGTGGGTGTGAGAGCCCGCCCAGCACTGCCAAAGCCACCTGGCAGGAGGTGAGACACTTGTTACAAGTGGCCGCAGAAAATAATATAATGGTGTTTTCCCCTTTGAACAGACAGCAAGAATTACCTGCAGCTGCAGAGCAGCAGAAGGAGGGAAGGCCAGCGAGCCCGGCTCATCAGCCCCACCATCTATCTGCCCCGGAGCGCTGTCTGCATGGTCTTCCAGTACCAGGCGTGGGGCAGCAACGGGGTGATGCTGCGGGTCTGGCGGGAAGCCAGCCAGGAGCACAAGGCGCTGTGGGTCATCACGGAGGACCAAGGGGAGGAGTGGAGGGAAGGCCGCATCATCTTGCCCAGCTACGACATGGAGTACCGGGTAAGATGCTCGGGGAAGGTGTGCTGGGCCAGACAGGCATCTCCAGCATCTTAATTTCAGTGTTTCGGAGCCAGGGCCCATTCATCATTAGGGAATGTGGCTGTTTTCATTGTGTTTCTCAAGTTACTATAGTAACTAAACGACACTGTTTGTTATTCAGAGAGTGCCTGTCTTCTGCACAGACTTGGGCCTTTGTTCAGCCTGTTGCCTTTTATACTCCTCAAATCTCCCACTTTGCAAATATTTTCCCTTCTTTTTTTTTTTCATTTTGTTTTGTGCATTTTCGCCCCCCAGGTGACAGTCATCAGATAGTCTGAGCAGAGGCAGGTGCGCCGCTCCAGGGAGCAAACCCAAACCCTGCGGCCAGGAGAAGTGGGAAGCTGGGAGGGGGCTCGGCCAGCTCTTAAGGGCCTTAAGCAAACAGCCCTTCTCCAGCCTCGGCTGCAAGTGCTGAGGTGGAAGAAGGAAGAGGGAATGTGGGTTTGTTTGTGAATCCGCTTCTCGGATACCTTAGACCAGATGCGAGGGCTGGTGCAGTGCTGTGGGGTCAAGGCCCAGTCCCACTGTCAGGAGATCAGTGGAAGAGGAGGGATGAGCTGGAGGGAGCAGCGCTGCTCGCCACAGCTGCCTGAGCCCCTCTGGGCTCAGGCACCCGCTGAGAGGCTGCTGCTTCCAGGAGTGCCTTTGGCATGATTAGCCCTTCCGGCCAGCGCACCGTTTGCCAAGGAGCCAGGGCTGCTGTTGTCACTTGTTAATGAGCATCAGCACGGCATCCAGCACCCTCCGAAGCAAAAGGAAACACTCATTTGCAGGCCCAGGGCAGAGCTTGGACGACCACCCCGGCAGGGAGCCTTGCTCTGGCTGGCTCCCAGCCCTGACCCTGACCTGGGGAGCTGCTGCTCTCAGGCCACTGACCCCTCCAAACTGCTGCCTCCTGCGTGGGTTGATGCCTTGCACTTGGGACCAGCAGCTCTGACACTCTGTCCTGTGCACAGACAGACACCCAGCCCTTCAGGGAAGTCTCCTTGCAGGCAGGCACAGGATCAGACTGCCCAGCCACCCCAGAGAAAGGGAGCACCTAAAATGCAGAGAGGAGGTTTGTGAAATACATAGCCCTAGGAAATTATTTGGACCCTCAAGAGTAGTCAGGGAGATAGAAGGCAAAAGCTTTGCACCGGAGCTGCATGACTAGTTTGCATGTGTGTGTTTGGCTTTTTAATACAATACCAGTAAACACAATATGCCTACAGATAAGAATGATGGGCACTGGATGACTACTTTGTGCATTAAATGTGAATATACCGGCATTAGCTAAATAACAGCATCATTATGTAAATAATGCCAGTCTCTCCACTCAGCAGTTCTTAGAGCTAACGACTCTATTTATTTTTGTAAATATATTTTGCCTGTGATTAAGTAGGAATAAATTGACCCTTCTCCTCTAACATTTCAATACTTCTTATGTAATGTTGATGGGAACAGCACGTCACAGTTAATGTAGCAGTGCATTTTGTTTCCTTCCCTTCCTTTTTCTGATCATAGCCCAGTTAATACCACGGGCCAAATCTGCTGCTGCTGTAAGTCAGTGTTATGCCACTTGCATCATTTGTGCAAGGGCCGGAGGGTGGCCTGCGATGCTGAACATAGATTCACTGAGTCTTTATTCCATGCGAGAGACATTTAATTGAACACATTGCAAGCCGAGTGCTGCCAGGTCAGGTGACAATCTTTCTGCTGAACCCGTCCCTGCAGAGCAGCTTTCCCTGGGGAAAGGGTGGCAGAGGCAGGGCAAGGAAGCAGGACTAGTCTCAGGTCATCCACAGGTGTGCAGGGAATGCCAGGAGCAGATCTCCTGCCCTTACCCTCGGGAGCAGCAGCTGCTCTCTGCCTCCCAGCTTAGCATTGACATTTCTGTCCCAACTTCTCACAGATTGTCTTTGAGGGATTTATACGCAACGGCCACTCGGGAGAGCTCGCCCTCGATGACATCCGGCTAGGCACCGACATCCCGCTGGAGAACTGCATGGGTACGTGCTGTGTCCGGCCGCGGGGTTGGGGATGGCGGTGGGGACAGCTGGGGATGGAGAGCTTTCACTTTCAGGCTGCCAGTGGGCCACTTCTTCTCCCCTGGTTGAGTTACTGGGAGTTTCTGGATCTCAGCTGGGACTTTCCTTGCCCACAAGAGAAATGAGGGGGACTCAGTCTCTGAGGGACGGGGGCTCTGACCGTGTTGGTGTGAGAGGCGGGAAGCACATGTCTCTGCAGCGCAACGCTGAAAGAGCAGCTGAGGGTTACCGAGGACTATTCTATGTGATAAGGACATACACCAAATTTAAAAGGAAAGTGCTGGACAAAAGAAACCAGCTGTCAGTCAGTATTACATGTGTAGAGGGGCCAATGAGTTCAAAAGGAGTCTGCTCTAATAAGAAATAAAATAGCAGAGGGGTTTTACAGCAATGTTAACAGAATAACGAAAGAAATTTTTGTCCTAGAATTCACCATTCCCCAAACCAGGCCAAAAGCCAGGTGGATTCATTCAATGTGAAAGACAGAGAGGACTTTAAAAAAAAAAGAGAGAGAAAAAAGTGTGTTTTAGCAGTTTGCTGGTGGGGCTGTTGCCCTGCCCTGTTCCTCTAGCTGGCGTATCCATGCACGCGCTCCGATGGCTCTGGTTGCCATCTAGCTTGGATGTGGATTTAGAGCCATCCCAGTTGAGGATGGGACCAGCAGTATTCAATTAGTGGGATCTGTGCTGAGAGCTGCCCACAGTAGCAAGGCCCTGTTCTTCTGCGTGACCTGGGGGAGGCACATTTCACTGTTAAACACCCACAAAGTGTCCGACCCATCCTGAAGTCAATGGAAAAAGCCATCCCCTTTGGGCTTGGAAAGGCCCAGTTCAGTGAAGCTGCTGTCCTCTCCCCGACCAAGGGAGGGGGAGGATCCCAGTGCCTCCTAACCCAAGCGGGACGGACGCTCCCTTCCGAGAGGTGTACCTCAGGGGAGGAGCCATGGGACAAATTGTGCCTGGGAAGTGTCGCTTGCCACCCTGTGCAGGCAGGCGGTGGTGAAGGTGGTGCAGGGACCAGCATTAATAATAGAACAGAGTACCAGAACTGCCCCAGAGATGCTCTTGAGCACCATTGGTCCCAGTTTCTTTGATGCTTTGAACTCTGCTGGTCTCCCATCTGCCAAAGGAGCTAATACTCCATATGTCAAATTCCCTGTATTTAAGGCTTGCCAGTGGTGTTTTAATCCCTTGCCTTCTATGGCATTAAAGAGAAGCAAGACTGATGATTAACACTAATAGCATTTCCTATCTAACTTCTTTTGAGCTCAGCAATTCACCTAGCTCCAGTGTTACTGTATCTTGGGCCTAAAGCTTAATATTTCAAAACAAAAGCATTAATAAATTATAAAGTTTCAGGCGTTGCCAGCCCTAAAAATAACACCAAATTGCTACACAAAATTATTTGTCCCATTCTAGGAAGTTGCATGGGAACCCTAAAAATAACACCAAACTGCGACACAAAATTATTTGTCCCATTCTAGGAAGTTGAATGGGAATCTTAAAGCCGATAAGGATAGTTTATTTCAGATAATTTCTAACAAAGGGCTCCCACTGCAAACTTTAACATAACTCATGGTCATTTACGATGTCACCAAAATAATAATGAAGCGGTAGAGATACAGTGCTGCTCTCTCTCTGTCAGGGCCATGAGAATAGCTGACTCCAGCACAGGCTACTGTTTTTTCAGATGTAGTCCTGGGAAGTAATCTGACTCCTTTTTAGCGTGAAAGAACGCTAATAAGTCACAATAATTTTTTCCTTTGACAGATGTGTCATTTGCATTCTGAACTTGAGTGATGATTTCATAGCACTCAGTAGAGCCAGAGCCTGCTTCTGTGACTCACAGGCACAATGCAGAAGTAATCTAAAAATGATCAGAAGTCTATTGCTTCTGCGAGAAAGTAATCAGTAATAAGTACTGATTATTGCTTTTCAGATCCAGTAATTTGTAAGAGATTACTTCAAAGTATCTTGAAAGAAGAAAAAAATCACTTTGTTTCTTGGCACTGTGAGATGGAGAGGAGCATGGCATCGATGCCCAGAAGTAACACAGTTCCCGTGTGACTAATGATGCCAGAGTTGAGCCAGAAACCAAACTGATCTTGGGAATTTTAGGGGGTTTCATCACTGGGCCAGGTGGGGCTTTGTCTTTGGATGACTCAGGCCAGCCAGCTGAATCCAAATGACCCTCAACTTTGGACATATTTTTCTCCGAAGTCTGTGTCTGAGTTGAAGCTTATTGCATCTGGTCACTCCTCAGCTGAGACAGGGTTTCTGCCCATCCTGGTGAGGTTGGCTAGCACCCCGTGCTGTTTCCAGCGAGTGGCTTCTGTGGGGCACAGCCACTCGCCTGCTCCGCTTGGCCACTGCAAATCAACAAAGACATGAACTGTGGCCTTGTAATATTCCCCTCTCTAATACTAGGGATTTTTTTTTCCTTTGCAGAACCCATCACAGCTTTCCCAGGTGAGAACTACTTTCCAGGTAAAACTGCACTTCTCTCGGTGGTTTCTTTCTGCTGGCATGGGCTTTTACATTGAAGGAAAGCAATGTGCGTGCTTGTACAAACAGCAAATGTTCTGAGCAGTGAAATGGCAAGCGTGTGCTAAACTTCCCCCGCCACAGCAGCAGGAGGTGGCACCCTCTGACTCCTGCTAGGTGACAGGGAGCAGGCAAACAGACAAGTCCCACTGACTTCGGGCTGAATAGCATTAGGAAACCTGCCATCACGAGACACCCGGCCTCCTGAAGAGCAGCTGAGCCCAAAATGGGAAGGCTGAGGAGTAAAGGGTAGTTATCAACTGACTTAAACGAAAAACCAGTAGCCAATTAAAGGTGAAATGAGGTGGCAATGACTTACTTACATTAGTGTGGGGGAAGGTTGTTCTCTAGTTCATAGATGCTCTGGCAGTGGTGGTGTTCGAGCTGCTGGTGAAGGAGGGTGGGGCCGGTCCGCTTGGAAGGGCAAGGGAGTTGGGAGGTAGAAGTGGGAGAGTGAACTGCTATGAGGAGCTCTGAAGGTGACAGTCAATAAAAGGAAAACAAGGTGAAATGGTGCATTTAATAGCTTAATACTAGCCTGAAGGATAGAAACTGGCATTTCTCTGATCAAACCTACAGAGTAAGACAAAAGGTGAAGAACTCAGAAAAACTGCCTCGCTCTTTGAGCAGTCAGTGGGGATGTTGTTTGTCTTGCTCTGGGGTGAGAAAAGCTATCTGCTTTTGCGGGGAAGATAAGTTTAGTCTGTTGGAGAGGGTTTTTTTCCCTGTTTTGATTTTGGATTTTGTTTTCCTGCCTGCCTCTTCAAGAATGCGTCTGGGGGTTGTGTTGTGATGAAGAGCAAACTTGGGGCTCCCCTTACTTTGGAAGTTGTTTTCCCAGTTCAGTCAATGCGCCCTTTGCTTTCACTTGGACATGATGTCTGTACTCTTCCAATCCCTTACTCTGCTGGTGGGCTGTAAGATATGGCTGGGCTCTACCGTAGAAGCAGCTGCATTTCTGTGCGGGGCAAAGCTGTCTCTGGGAGGTACGTGTGGTGGGAGCTGCAGCAGTAAAGGAAAAGTAGACACCAAGACTGAGGTCATGTGGACAACTCCGTCCCTGGGGTGTGAGGCAGGCTGTGGAGCGTTACCAACGGGAAGGACATGTGCAGGGCATAACACCATATTTTACAGTCATACCCATAGTGTAACAACTAGGAATTTGGGCTTGCTTGTTTGTAGGCTGCTTATTTATCTGCTACTCAGGCTTGTGGTGTTACTCAAAAGCTGCTGCAATATTCTCAGCTGACAGTTAAAGCCTCACAACCCTTCCTCACTTACACCATCTCTCTGTGTTCTCCTGATCTGTTACCTATTTTGCAAACAGCATCCTTGTCTTTTGGGGCTTGTAACATGCATGTCATATTCAGTTTGAATCCCATTCTGGGTTCTCACATTGAGTTATCCCAAAGTCATGTTGTTTCTTTTGCCCTTCACCCTGTATGCCCTGTTGTTTCTTTTGCCCTGCTGCCTGTATGCCTCCGTTTCCCCACCATATTGCGCGGGACACACTGGCTGGGGAGGGACAGCGTTTGCTGTGCCCAGCACAGTGAGGTCCCCGAGCACCACCGGCAGATGCTGTTGCAGGCACACCTCCCCTTCACACAGGAGCTCGCCAGCTTGTGCCAGTGAGCTCCTGCCCATCGCTAGCTCCCTGGAGGACATCCTAGCACTGCTCACGACGGGGGAGCAATTGCAGCAAAAGGTTGAAAAGGTTTCCCTGGCTGACAGGCAGGAATAGGTGGGGCAGAGGGATGGAGTGACCAGGAAAGGAGCAAAATGCAAAGGGAAAACATGAAGAAGTGAAAATGAAGATTGGAGCAACCAAGATAGCAATTAAAATGAGGGAAAGACAGAGATGCCCAACAGGAGGAGAGGGCAAAAGAAGGGGAAGAAGTCCCTGGCTGTATAAAAAAAGGGAGCTCAAGAGGAAAGACTGTGCAGAAAGTATTGAGATATTCTGTAGCCCCCACTCCTGCAATTACATGATGAGCTGAAAAAGTTGGATGCCATTAAAAATAATAGCAAATCCTTCCTCTCCTGGCTTGGGAGCAAAGCTGAAAATATGCACCTTACAGGCTCCCGGATCACAAGGCAAATAATAAGAAGAGAATTGTGTGGGTGGAATATCTTTCAGCTAGTGGGTCGGGATCTTACAAGACCAGTCAAGTGTGCTTAAACTGTGCTGCATTTGAGAGTTGATGCATCTCACCCATAAAGAAAAGGTATAACAAGTGGCTGGAAGCAAGGAGTTAGATAAATACCAGGCTAAAAATAAGAGGCATATTCCAAAGAGCATGGAGACAAACTGCGAGGAGAATTTGCCTTTGGGACTGGTGGATTCTCCCACACCGGATATCCTGAAATCAACACAGGGATATCTTCCTGGAGAAATGACAGGTAGCAATTAAGGGGTTGAAGCTGACACCCGTTTTCTGCCATTCAGATTAGATGAGTATAATACTCACTTTCATCTGTGCCATCTGTGAAAAGTCCAGCTGTGTTGCTTGTCCACAGCGATTAATGTCAGTGATTTTGGAGAGGAATACGAGCTGTGACATGGCGGTGGCAGAGCAAGGCAGGCAGCCCTCTAGGAGGCTCTCTGGAAAGGATTTTCTCCTTTTTTTCCCCAGATTACTTTTGTTCTTGCTTCTTTGGGGTTTTGATTTCTGCTACACAGCTCTAAAACTGGTCCCTGTAGAGTCTTCCCTGTTGGGAATAAGAGGGAGCTGTACCTGGCCAGGTCGGAGGTGTGAGCGCAGCAGCACACCCACATGAAATCACCCATCCTGTAGGGATTAAACCAGGTTTCCACTGACTGATGTCCCCAAGCCGTGCATAAACACAGCACCCACAAACTTGACAGCAACAGCAGGAGGCATTTCTTTATTAAGACGAGAGCGCTAGTGAGTAAATGAGGAAAGGCAAGAGTGTGTGTGTGTGTGTGGCGGAAGGCAAAGGGGAGTGGAAAAATTATTAAGTTAAGAAGATGGATTTTTTTTTTCCATCTCCCTGAGCAGAGAACTTTTCCGCTGATATAAGAGAAAACTTCCAGAGAGCAGCAGAGCCAGTAAAAACAGAGCAGATAACATCAGCGCTGTGAGCTGAGTGGATGGGCAGCTATATTTAGTGGCTGACAGTGTAAGGAAGAATCATTAATGTTGGGAATTGGCTTTGTTAGGGCTTAGAGACAACTGAGTGTGATTCCTTAATGACTTCAGTTGCTAAATGAACTCTCCAGACTTCTGCTATCTCCTCAGCAGAGCCGCAAGGTGCGGAAACGGGGGCTGAGGAGGGGCTCTGCACCACCCCTCATGCTTGCAGCCCTGGCTGCTGCACGGGGACATCTGGAGCAGGCCAGAGCCAAGCAGAGGTTGTCCTGAACCCACAGCTGCCTCGAGATCCCCCAGGGAATCTTCCCACAAGCAGGATCATCTGGGGTGCATCATGCTGCCTCCCTCTATCCCCAGGCAGGCAGAGGGCAGAGGTGCATGGGGAAGGGGCGGGTGTGCAGGCTGGGCACCACGGCACGTCCTCCTCTACGGCCAGACCCACCTTTTGTACCCCCATCCTGGCACCGGGCAATGTACAGCCATCAGGAGCCCACGGAAACCTTCTTCCCCTCTGTAGGCTCAGGAGCCACCGGCACCCCTGACACCTGCCCCCTTCTCCCCACCCTGGTTTCCACTGGCGGGGCCTGGTGCATATCGGTGGTGTGAGAGTCTGTTCGCCTGTAAATCTCTCGCTGGAGCAAGGCACTATGTAAAGCAGAGGCTGTCACCAAGTGTAAACACGAGCGGCCTCTGCACAGCGAGCAGCCCCGCGATCTTCCCAGGGGTCGGTCCCGCACCCCGGTGCTGTCAGGCACAGGCGAGGTGTTGCTGATCCATTGGGGATGGCGGTGGGATGCATATGGGTTTGGGCGGCTCGGCCGGCTGGATCTGTGGTGGGAGACAGTGGCGGGTTATCAGTGAAGCTCAGGGCGGTGTTGAACATGGTCACCCCGGCGGGGGGCTGGCGGCGGCCCCCATAGGGTGTCCCACACTGCCACCCCCCATGCAGCTGGGTCAGGGGGGCAGCTGCTCCGGGAGGCACAGGGATGCGCCGCTTTCGTTCCCCGCATGCCAGGGTGGCCGGTGGAGGTAGAGAAGGAGGTCGGAGGGCTGCCTGCTCCCTGCCTTTGCCACCCCGAACACACAGCCCAGCCGGGACCCCCCTTCCCCAGGCGCTGTCTGGGGGCAGGAGGGACAGGGCCACCCCCATTCCTGGCAGCGAGGGGCGGCTGGGCTGAGACAGGGCGAGGGCGGCGTATCTGGCAGGTAGGTTTCTCCTGAGACATCCGAATTTCTTGCCTACAATGACAAATACGTGGGTGGTTCCCAGCCTCCTGCTCTGTAAAAGCAGGATTTGTCTTGCCTGTGTGGGGTTTTTTCCTTCGTTTTGGGGGATTTTTTTGTTGTAGCTATGCATCTGGGCGCAGCGTTTATTCTTATTTTTACTCCCTGTGCCGGGGTTTTGGGGGATGGGGAGGGGAGGAAAGCCTTGTGACTGGCGGAGGAACCATCATTTTGCAACATCTCCTGTGCCGCCAGCAGCAGAAAAGCAGTCGCCATCCCAAATTTGCCAGCCGATGGCTCTGCTGGCAGGGCAGTGTTTGGAGGGGAGGGCAGAGGCCGTGCTGCGAGATGCCCTTGCTGCTAGCAAAGCCGGGTGCATCCTGCACTGTTTTGTTTTTTCCCCTTGGCATCCTCCGAGCCGGCTCAGGAAACCAAGCTGGAGTTTGGTTAGCGCAGAGCTCAACAATACGCTGACACCAAACGGCAGGAGCCCCCAAAATTCTGCTTGCTGGCACCCAGCCAGGGGGCTGCCCCCCGCCAGCGGGCCGGGGGCAAGGGGAGAGGGCAAGCGGAGTGTGGGGGATCAATGTGTCCACGGCAGAACGAGCACTTCAGAGAGTTTCGCCGGGGACTTTGCCCCCCTTGAAGTAGCCAGTAAATAAATGTAGTGCAGAAGTGCATCTCTCCCGAGCTATTTACAGCTCGCCCCCGCGAGCAGCGTTGGGGAGGTGGGAGCAGCGTGTGCAGGAGGAACAGTGCAGAGCCGCTCTCGGGCTGCGGGTGTGAGCACAGACACCGGCGCTCCTCTCCTCGGTGCCTGCCGGAGGCGCGTGTGCGTGCGTGCTTCTGCGGACTGGCACTAAGGTCCTACGCGCGTCTGATCACCAGATGTGTGCCGAGCTGTCCTGGGATGACCTGGTAAGCAGGAGCAGCACCTTGCAGCCGTGCCCTGCCTCCCAACACGCTGCAGCTGCAAGAGTAGGAAGGGTTAACCATCGCTGGGCTGAGCCTGGGTGCTGCCTGCCCTTGAATTCGAGGGAGGCAGGTGCTTTTCCAGCCCTCCCTAGGTGTGTTTGCTTTATTGGCATGAATTCATAGTCCTGGCTTGCTTAAGCTGCAGAGAGCATGAGTTTCTTACGTGAGCACTGGGTTGAATTTCGCAGCTTGCGCCATGTAAATAATTGTAACCATCCTTTCTCGCTTTAAAAAATAAGGAAATCTCTAAGTCTGTGAATGGGGCACCTAGTGAAGCCAGATCTGTGTGCAGAGCACTTTCAGGCAGAGATCTTCTTCTCTGTCTTTTCCGTAGGAACGACAAATGTTTCTCCCTGTAATTTCTTTCCCAGTCTCCTGCGGTAACTTCCTTGGCCACCTGAGAGTACGCTCTTCCTCCAATTAGGAACGTGATGTGTTTTGTCACTGCTTGACAACATCTGCCATGTGGAGACAAAACCAGGCGGCTGATCTGGAGAAGGCCAAAAAAAAGAGGGGAAAAAAACATTTGTTGATGCCAGAAATAACAGTAATAATAGCGTGCATATGGAATTTGTATTGCGACCCAGGCAGCCTGATGAATTAAAAGGGAAGAAAAAGGCACTTGAGTATGCGGGCTCAGCAAACGCCAGGCTGTGCTCCCCCCCCCGGAGCACACCCCGCACCCGGAGGCAGCCCCGGGACCTCGTGTTACTCCGTGCTGTACTCTTGAAAGCATGTGTGTTTCTTTTTGTGCGTCTGCATGCCTCCCACCTAGCAACCCTGTTCTGTGTCTCCTCCCCAGGGGCCACCCTCCTGCCAGGGACCGAGCCCACAGTGGACACGGTGTCAGTGCAGCCCATCCCAGCCTACTGGTATTACGTTATTGCCGCCGGAGGTGCTGTTGTGGTGCTGGTCTCCGTCGCGCTGGCCCTTGTGCTCCACTACCACCGGTTCCGCTATGCGGCCAAGAAGAGCGATCACTCCATCACCTACAAAACCTCCCACTATGCCAACGGGGCCCCCGTGGCCGTGGAGCCCACCCTAACCATAAAACTAGAGCAAGACCCCAGCTCACGCTGCTGAGAGCCGAACAGGAACGAGAGAGCAAACAAAACACAAAACAGACAGACAGACAAACTAAGACTTCAAATACGTTGCCTCAGTTTTGCACTTTTTTCCTTACCTAGCATATGTGTGAACTCTTAGACATCTCCGTCCCTTCTCCGTCCCCCCAGCCCGCCCTGAATCTTTTAAAAACTCTAAACTAATGCTGCATCTTGGATCGCCAGAAGAGACACACCGCCCCTTCACTTCAGAAGTGAACACTCCCTTTCGATTACTTTTCGAGGACTCTTGGGGTATCGGGTGGGGTTTTTTGTTTTGTTGTGTTTGTTTGGGGAGTATTTTTTTGTTGGTAGGCTTGTTTGGTTTGTTTTTTTCTCCTCCCGGTAGGCAACCTGCAAGGAAACTTGATGGCAAGCCTGGAAGCTTGTGTGTGCGGCTTGTGCGCGCGTGTGCTAAATCTGTGTATGCGAGTGTGCATGGGAGCGTGTGCGTCTGACTGACTGAATGTATATTTAGAAACAGCCCCTTTTTAATTTGCTTGTTGTTGCTTCTACTTGCACAGGGAATGCTTCCCCCCCCCCCCCCCCCTTTTTTTTTTTAATTTTCCCCCCTTCCCGCCTCCCCTCTGGAAGGTCTGGGACACATTTATGGTAAATACCCTGATTTGTTTACTTGGGGAAGAGAGCAATGCTTTTTTGTTGCCTTATCTAGCTTTGGCTGGGTTTCTTGTTTGATAGCGTTAATGTCTTGGGTGCAAAATGAGAAGAAGAGGCCAGGCTGGACAGTAGGAATGTCCACCTCAGATGGCTAGAAGAATCCAGAGAGGTTCATAGACGTCCAAAAAGTAAGATCTCTCCATCTTATTCTTTCTGCAGCCAACATGATAACACAGCCATTGTTTGGAAGCGGGGGGGGAACCCTCCTCTTCCCCCACCTGCAAGTGAATCTATTTAAAGTTGCCTTATATCAGAGAAGCTCATAATGAATGTTTTGTTTGTATCTGTTAAAGCCAGCCTTAGGGTAACACATAGACTTCAGCAGGTCTAAGGTGGATGCTAAATACTGTAGTTTCTTGAGAATTGAAGGTTTATTTATTTTGTAAGTATCCTCACTCTGGGTGCTGATGGTTTTGCTTTTACACGGGGAGGGGGGAGAGGGCTCCTCCTTGTCTTTCTGCTAGAAATGTTCAAGGGACAAGTATAATTTCCCCTTTCTGGGATTTGGGTTTGGTTTTTTTCCGCTGCCCAATTCATAGCTGCTGAATCATAAAAATTGCCAGTTGACTTTCTAGAATGTCAATTAGTTTTGCGTTTGCTAATGTTCTGCTTCTTAAAGCATCAGTAACATCTAGCAAGCAAAGCCTAGCAGGTGCGCCTGGGGGGCCCAGCTATTGCTGCTGCTTTAACTGGGGAGGCAAGATGGAGCCTCCAACACGCCTCCGACTGTTGAATGGCCCAGCGTATTGTAGTGGAAATGCCTTATATAAATTACTGAATGATGACATGCAAAAGTGGTTTGAATCGTTAACTCTAATCTGTTTGCAGGCAAAAAAAGTACCTCCAGTGAGCAAGGTTCTCCATCTTGTTTGTGTTCATTTGTGATGAGTGATCAGATTCCCTGCCCCCTCTAAACTTGCTAGTGCTCCCCACCCCTCCTTTGCCCATGGATATTGCATAAAATGAATCGAGGCGAGCAGCTCTGTTAACTTCCCTGCAGTCTTGAGCTTTCTTTTGGTCTGGGGAAAAAGTGGAAACACAAATGGTGCTGTGTGTACGTGGTATTGGCCCCCATTGCAGCAGAACCCTCTCCCCAGGGGATCTCTGTCGATGGGGGTGGCACATTCCCCTCCCTCCCTGCCTTTATTCATGCAGCCTGTTTCAGCCCCTCATGCCCTTTATTCAGCAGATTTCAGTGGGACCCCCTCAGCTGCAGCAGCAAGTGTCTAAGACGTCCAGGGAGCACAGAAAAGCCCAGGGTGATTTGGCATCGTGAGCATGTTAGGGGTGGTGGGTGCTCGGGGCAGCATTCCCCTGGGCCTGACTCCCCTGAGCTTTGCAGCACCCCCCTGCGAGGGTGGCAGGGACGTGCCTGTCCCAGCAGAGCCGGAAGGGACCCAGAGGAACTCCTGTCACCTTGCAGGCGGTGCTGCCCAGAGGTCCCCAGAGAGGGGCTTCCAGGGCTGGGGTGCTTTCTCCGTGAGCCTCCTTGTTACGCAGCACTGGTGTTGCAGAGCCTATGGTTTGCGATGTGAAATCCCACCCCGCCTCAGGCAGCTGCAAATTAAAACAGATGTGAAGTATAGGCATGCGCTTGCTGCATTTTCAGGTCAGCCCAAGCCATGTCAGCAGATGATACTGTCACGTTTCCAAAGTCAGTTCAATCTCCCTAGGTCAGATGACCCCCTCGCTTCGACCAGGTTCACCCCCATGGACTTTAGCAAGTGCGCATTGGTGTGTCAGAGAGGAGAATGTGGCACCCTGTCTTTCAAACCAAAATCACCAAAGACAAAACAGAAGGTCACTTCAAGATTTTTATTCCCAGTTCTCCCTGCTCCTCGAGCCCTGACATCCCCAGCGTTGCCCAGTTGCCTGTGTGTGAAAAATATCTTGTGGAAATTTGAAACTCTTTGAAGATGTATTGTGTGGAATGTAATAAAATGATGATATTTTTATACAAATATCTGGGGTTTTTCTTCCTTCTTCTTTCTTTGCTAACAAGAACGCTGTCGGTTGAAGCAAAGTGGTGTTTCAGAACTCCATGATTCCTTTTGGAGCATCAGGGCTATATCCTTTAGGAAAGTGAAGCTCCCATTCCCGCTGCATGCAGACCCGCGGCTAACCCCCAGCTCCCGGCAGCACAGCTGGCGTGCACACCCTGCCTCCCTGCACTCAGGATCGGGCCATTAATAGCGGCTTTTAGATCCATTACATTTGTACCAGTCCTTAGTGGGAGTTTTGGGCGGCTGGACTGACACTTAGGATTGTTTGGGGATTTCGCTAACGTTGCTTAAGTGCTAAATTGCTCGATGTGATTATGCAGAATTTCTCCGTCCGGGGCCCCTGGAGACAGGACATCCGACTTCCCGGGGCCCCGGGGGCCGGCTTGGCTGCCGGCTCAGCTGAGCTGTGGGCTCCGTCCCCAAGCACAACGAGAACTGGGTAAGCCATTACCAAAATTAATAATGAAAATGGCAATGTGTTCCTCTGCTATGAAATCCTTGCCGGGCCTCTGCATGTCGGACTGGGGGGGAGAGCTGTGCGGCAGCGGCCCAGATGGCGCGGCACCGAGGGTTTGGAGAGGTGTGCGTCCCCTGCCTTCCCTCCACCCAAGTCCTCCCAGCTTGTTGCAGGGACCTCTGCTGCAGCATTTGTCCTTCCCATCTTCTTCAGGTGTACCTTTCACCCCTTTAGAGGAGTCAGCAACATCACATTTCATGTGAAATATATTTTGAGAGGTTTTTCTTTCCCTCCTGCATTTATTTTCCTTCTATCATACTCTTTATCCTGGCATACAGCTCAGCTTTGCAATGAAACTTCCTGGCTTTACTAGGAATTCAGGCCATCAACAAATAATTCATATGTGATCCCTCGCTTTGGCTGTTCAAACACAAGCAAAGCTGAGTACCCATGCTGCTTTTTTTTTTTTGGCTTTTTTTTTTCTCTAATTGTACAGCAAAGCCCATACACTTGTAATTTGCATTTTGTACACTTCAGTGACTGTCCAAGCAAAATTCAAAACAAATATGCACATGCGAAAAACAGGGAGGGAGAGGCTGGCTGATGGCTTCCCAACATGGAAGAAAAAAATTCTGTTAAGTAAACAGACGAAAAGGGAGGAATCGTTCAGGGTTTAATTATTCCGTCTGTGCGCCACAGCCAGATTGACCGGAAAGTTGGTGCTATTCAGGCTGTAGCGCATCATAGGGAAGAAAGCAGCTAAAATGAGCACGCTTTGATTAAGAAAATAAATACAACTTACTGTGATTTTGATGCATCCTCCTCTGCAGGTAGAGGAGGCGTTTAAGAGTCTACTTAAAAAAAAAGGGGTAAACTTTTTGGGGTAGCAGTTGGGGCTCTATATTTCAGGGAGCGGCATTAGGGGTGGAAGCCTGGTGTCTCCTGCGTGCCATGGGGAGCATCTGGACATGGCTCCCCCAGTTGTATGTGGGGTGATGTGTCGGTCTTTTTACCTCTGCAGTCGCTGCCGTGTTGTAGGGAAAGTGACCCCGTGCGGCTGGTGGGAGAGGGCCCACGGGCGCTCTCTGTAAGCATGGGGCAAAGCCGGTGGCAAACGGGGGTATGAAAGAGGGAGCGATGGCCTGCCCATGGGAAGGGCTGTGCCGTGCCTTGCCCGGGCGATGTCAGCATGCCCGAGATGGATGATCGCTCAGGAGCAGGCTGCACAGCGCGGTGCTCATTCACCCAGCCTGGAGACGGGACGCGCAGCCGGGTCAGCCTCTTGCCAGGGCAAGCGCCTGCCAGGAGACACTTGGCGCAGGGAGCCCAGGGCTGCTTTCCTCCAGGCTGTAAGGGCGAGGTTGGCTTTTCCCTGGGCAGGGACGGGTTACAATGCCTCTGCTGGGAATGCAAGGGAATGAGGTAGAAACCGGATCGTGCACGGGGCTGTGTTGGGATTTTTGCCCCTCTAGAAACCCTGTGAAAACCTGCTGACTCTATCGGGGCTGGCCCCTGGTTACCCCGTGTCAGGGCAGCAGAGCTTGGCACGCAGACACCAGGCGAGGGCCCCGAGGCGAGCTTGGACAGCCTCTTGGCTTTCCGCCACAGCTCCTCCATCAGCGGCTTTGGCGGCTCTTAGCAGCGATTGCAGGCGTGACTGCCAGTTTGAGGAATAGTGTCGTTAGCCATTGCCGCTGTAAAAACAAACAGCAACAACGGGGAGGGCGATAAACATATCAGGATGCCGCAGAGCTGCCGGCTTCTCCCCCGGTTCCGAGCCCTTGTGCGGCGGCGGTGGGCCGGCAGCGCTGCCCTCGCGCCAAGGAGCTGCTTGGTTTCGGACCGGTGAGCTCTGGCACGGAGCACCGAACCCGAACGGCGGCTCCTTACCCAGCTAGTCCAGCGCTGAGAGAGGGAGAGGACAACCACGCTGTAGAATGCCACTGTAATGCCGTATGCATGCATGCCGCCGCCACTGCTTCCCTGGCCTTGTGCCGGTGCCAACGAGAGGTGCAAAAGCCGGACACACCGGGGAGGCGCGAGGGAAAGGGTCAGGCTGCAACGGAGGACATGGCTGCTGCGGGAAGGGTTTGGCAGGGTCCCTGATTTGGGCGGCCGCCTTGGCCATCTGCCATGCGTGCGGCGAGGGCAGGGTGCCATGCGTCGGAGGGCTGGAAATAGCTGCCTGCTCACGTTTGCCTCTGCACCAACGCCCAGCCCGGCTTCACGTCTCTGAATGCTTTCAGTTGGGGTCTTCACCTGCCTAGCCGCGCTTCCCCATCTTCTCTGCATACGGGAAGCCCAAGGAACGCAAGAGGCTCCTCGGTGCCACCCGGTTTGAAGATGGTGCCGCGGTGTGCCCCGCCGCCGGGGCAGTCCCGAGGCAATCTGAGGATAAGGTCCGGGGGTTCCCGCGCTGCAGAGGGCCAGGGGAGAGGCTGCTTGTTTGCTTTCTTTAATGCTCAGCTGTAGCCAAAGCACTGTTTTAATTTGAAATTTGGCAGGGATTTAGCCCTTTTGTAAACTAAAATCGTTCTGTGTTTCTGGAGGAGTGGGGAAGAGAGAAGTGAGGCAGATTTTCGGCTGGAAATAGAGCGATGGGGGATTCAGAGGGGGTGTTTCTGCCTGCTGCCTGTGCTGCTGCTTTGAGAAGCGCTTCCCTGTTCACCAAGGGTGGGAGGTGTCGCCTCCCAGCCCCCGGGGCTCCCAGCCGGAGGAGCAGCGCGCCGCCGCCAAACGGAGCGGTGTCAAGGCGAGGCCACAGCGGCTGCTCTGCTACGTCAAAACAAAATGATGTGTGTTGGAGTCACGCTATTGCTACAGAGAGAAAAGGGCTGGGAATGAGCAAAGGGAGAAAAGCAAGGATCAGGGCGGAGCTGGAGCTCTGCCTCTCTCTGCCAAGGCTGGGGAGTGGTAATTTCTGACCCCGTTTTCCTGGGCTTAGGTGGATTTAATGATTCAGGCTCTCGTGGGCGCTGTTTGGCAGCAGAGCAGCTGTGCACCTCCCATGGTCCCCTTGCCGGACGGGATAGCGCTGGCCGAGATGGCTGTCGTGGCAGCAGGAGAGAGGGGTGAGCGCATAGGAAGGCACTTGCTGTGAGCAAGCACACAGAAGCGAGCAGCACACGGTTGTCTCCCCGCTGTGGAAAGGACCAGAGGGCAGTTGGCTACCCCTCTTTTGTACCAAGAGGCACAGCCACAGATGTTACTGGGAAGTGAAAGACGCTTAGGTAGCAGAGCCCACAAGCCACCATCTCCTGGTGCATCCCCCTTCATCCCCAGAGCCCACGGACCCGTGTGGGAAGTGGGGATCAGGAGCCCAGGGACAGTGGGAGCACATCCCAGGCACTCTCCAGGCCGGGCTCCCCTGCAGCAGAGAGGCTGCAGGCAGGCAACAAAAAGGGCTGGAAATCGCTGCAAGTTTGATATATCGCTTGGGAAAGGCACCTCCTGCTGAGAGGCTCATTTTGTTCACCTAGAAAGAGCCCGAGAGGCACCACATCTGGAAATGCCTGTGTGTAGAGAGACGCATGGTGATAGACAGAGCTCTGCCCTGGGATGGAGGGACCTGGCAGGAGGCAACGCTCGGTGCCCGGACTTAAACCAGGCAAAGTCAGTCTAGAAAGAAACAGCAATTTTTTTCTCGATGGTGGTCATTTGCCTTGGAGGAATGTGTCTAGGCTCCAGCAATTGGGACTGGGTGTCCTCTCCAAAGCAATAGCTCTTGGCTGGGTGCAAAGGTCTCTGCCTGAGGCGGTGGGCACTGCTGGTAAGCCCATGCAGGCAGGCTGGCATTGAGCGTGTGTGGTGGCGGGAAGTACGTGCCAGTCCATACGATGCGCTGACCTCAGCTTTGCAGAGGTGAGCTGCCTTGGGCAGGTTTGGAGAGCTTTCCTGCAAGAGGCGCGTGTATGTCTGTGGTGGGACACCAAGAACCTCGTCTGCTCTTGGCGAGGCGTATTGAGCACATGTCACCCCCCCCTTCCAGTAACCCCCTCCCTGTCCCAATCCCTCCTGCCCCTGCTACTATTTTAAAACAGATGTACATTAAAGCTACTTAATCTCTGCAAATACTAATTCTCTCCTGCTCTCCCTCCATGTGAGTTCATACGAACATGGTACTTAAGTTGCTCCTTGTCTTTGATTAGAATCTCATCTTTCTTTTTTCAGGTCCCATAAATTAGCCTCTTAGCTGGCAGCGCTCTCAGATCCGACAGATAACAGCCTGTTCTCGGCATCCGGCCGTTTCCAACGGCATCGCTAACATCATCTCTTGGGCGTGACCGGCTAGGTGCTCACAGCCGTCACTCAGCACACACGCTTTAAAAAGGGCCTTTCACTCAGGAGAAAGCGCTCCTCCTCTTTAAATACAGTTCCCCCTAACTTTCTTGTCTACCCTTCCCCAGTATGGTTTTTTTCCTTTTAAAATGCAAAGTAGATAGCGCCTGAAAGCTGCCCGTGAAGGAAGCAGCTCTCCACAGCACAGGGCGATGCGTGTTTCTCCCATTCTGCCCAGCAGCTTGCAGGGCTTTTCTGGGAACTGCTTTCCAAGGGGGTCACTTTCCATGGCCTGCTCCACTTGTGACAATATTGCTCAGATTTGTCACAAAGGAGCTTAATTGATGACAAATAGCAGGCTAGTTTCTGTGACGGGAAATCATCTCCACTAGGAACTGAACCGAGACCACCAGCTTCAATTCCCACAGCCAGCCACACAGCCAGAGCCCATTTTGTTAATGACTCAAGAAACCCCAGTATGGAAAAAGAAACGTCGAGTTGTATTTTTCCAAAGCCAGCGTGGAGCCCTGCGTGACAACGTACAATCTGATAGCAATGAAATGGCGTGCGGGGAACAGAAGAATAAGGGCCTACCACAGGCCTGAGGAGGAAGGAGAATGGGCAAGGAGGAAGATATCATTTAAGCAGGACTTGGAGTCATATTATCATGGGGAATTGAGAAAATTGCTAGAAGAGTAAATAGATTTTGGGCTGGGCTTTTTGTATAAATGTTCTCTCTTTTCAAGTTTTCCCAGCGCTCCTTCCTTTCAGGCTGGAAGAACTGGTGTTCTTTTCAAAGTGTTGATTAAGCGGTACTTTGTTTTTTCTGGCTTTTCCCTCAAGGCTACCCTGGGAAACAAAAAAGCACCAAATTGCTAGCTTGTTCTCACACAAAATTTAGAGGAGCTACAATATGGAAAGGCAAAAGATTCCCAACGGCCGTTCTCCACACGTGGGCTCCTTGGGCAGACTGTGGTCCAATTTCCACCTTTGCTTGTGTTCGAGCAACCTACAGTTTCCATAGGGTTGTGTGGGTGACACGGATGGCAAATTTCACTGCTTGTCTTGTGACGGAGGACTAGCAAAGCAGACGTCTCCGTGTGTGAACTGCTTTGCAAGTTATTTTTCCACATGTTCGGCTCTAAATGTTTGCAAGAGGCCCTCAGGCAGTTCTCCCAGCCCTAAGATGTTGCCATCTGGGCCTGTCAGTTCTGGAAGTGTTGAGAAATCATGTGAACTCGCTGCTAAAGTAAGGATTTACAGAAGATGGTGTGCACCTATGTTTCTTCAACAAGCTACCAGCAGCCTTGAGTCAGCTTAATTACCTGGCTCACTAGATGCAGAGCTCATCCTTAGGAGGGGCGAGTGTTGGGTTTTGTGTGTTCCCGTTGCCAGGAACACAAGGTTCGCTTGAAAAGTCAAAGAAATCCCTTAATCCTTTGAGTGCAGAGAGCAGAAGACAGTCCTGCCCAAAGAATGGGTATTTGGGAAGGTGTGATCAGTGCCAGCACGGGGGATCACTGCAGTCCGGTGTGAGGTGGTGGTGGGGCGGCGTGGCATTCAGCAGAGCCCCCTGCTCTGGCAGTGAACCTTGACATGTCGCTGGCGGGGATTGCCTGATACCATTGCCTGGGAGAGCAAAAAAATAGATTTGACAATTCAGGAGGCCTTTTCCAGTCCTAAATCTGTGTACAAATATGCACAAGTATTCTTTTATAAGGTTTTGAATAATTTCGTTGCAGGTGGCTTTTTAGGCACAAGTTACGTTCTTGTTTTGGTTGGGTTTAAGTAATCTCTTAAAACTCTTCTTGC
This sequence comes from Calonectris borealis, assembly GCF_964195595.1. Classification (NCBI taxonomy): domain Eukaryota; kingdom Metazoa; phylum Chordata; class Aves; order Procellariiformes; family Procellariidae; genus Calonectris; species Calonectris borealis. The sequence continues at coordinate 29,570,468 of NC_134317.1, forward strand.
TGTTTTTGCGCAAGATGTGAAGTAGCCTTAATTTGCAACCACTATTCAACTATTTCAGAGGTGTGACTTCTACTGCTTCCTAGTAGTCCCTGATTTTCTGCATTTCTGATCATTTCGAGGTGCCTTCTCAGTTGAGCACCCCAACTTACAGTCAGCTTTGAAAAATCTAAGCAGATCAAAATGAAAGGGCATTTTCTTTTGGAAAAAACTGAAAACATGGTAGCTATACGTAGAGATAATGCTAGGAAGACTGCACAGGAAAATAACTTTCTTCTGCTCGGATTACAGCATGTGCATTTGGTTACTAGTGCTTGATCTGTGCTGAACAATAAAAAGAAATGTCACCACTAAAAGGAATTTGGATCAGAGAAATGTTAACATAAATGCCTAGATATGGACACCCATTTGCCGCTCTCCCCATTTCAACCAGCTTTTGCATTAAAACATACAATGATGATACATGACTTCCTCAAATTACTGTGAATTTATCTGAAACCCAAAGAGAAACTGGGTCATTGAAGCTCTGTGTCCAGTAAGATGTATGGGAAAAGATGAAAAGTAGATTGTGCTAAATGGATCTAGCATTAGTGGCAAGTAATGATAGGCACTAAGATCCTATTCAAAGTTGTAAGGATCATACCCATGAGCATGTTAACAGTGAATTATGGCCATTATGCAGGCACCAATGACAATATTTTAGTGCTATTCAAGTCACCTGGTTTCTTTGCTTTTCGCTCGCTCTCTTTTCTTCTTAAAAGCTGGTCATTTGGTGGTCATGAACTGTGATGTAGTGGGCAGATCCTGTTCTCTCGAGTGTGCAAGAGTCTTCATTGACTTTGGCCGAAGGAAGAAGGGGAAGAGTTCTTCCTCCTTCCGAGAGGAAGAGCCTTGCAGTAGTTCAGCTATTGCTTGCTTCTGGCCGGTCTCGCAATCCAGTGGCCAGTGGCAACAATGCCCCGAAAGACCTCTTTAAACAAACAGTGCTTCCCATTTTGTTGTTCTAGTGAACTTCCCAAGAATGGAGGATGACTTTCCGATCTCTGAGCGAGACTTTGAAGACAACGATGATCCAGGTTGGTACCCAAATGCCACATGGCAGTTTATCTGGGGGAGCTTGTGTTTCAGTATCAGATGCTACAATTACTCACAAACCTCAGCTTTAATGGGGGTTAGGAGCTAGAACACGCTTGAGAACGTACACGCAAGTGGTGACTCAGTGCCTGGGCAAAGATACTAGTTTTCTTTTCTTGTTTTCCTTTTTCAACAGCAAGCAACCTTGCAAAGTCAATATATTGTATTTGTGTTAGGACAAGTGGAACTGATCTTTCAAGCATTAATTGCTGCTTGCATAGCATTTTGACTTGTAAATGGAGAAAATTAAGTCTGGGAGCTGTGACAGATTGTTTCCGTAGTTTTGAACTCAATGGCACTTGAAGGGCCAGAGTTTCAGTGGGTGTAAAATGCTAGCATGCTAGCTAGGGCACCTAACTTTCTTGATAGTTCGGTGCTTCACATTATTTGTAGACCTGGGTTAGAGAATTCTGCTGAGATATACTTATGGGGGAGCTTATACTCTTGTAAGGCCATCACAACTCCAAGTAAGAAATGCATAAAGATGGTGGGGGCGGAAAGTGATCCCTGGATAATAAGTGCCCATTCCACTGCAGATTACTTTGGATCGGATAGGAACGACACACTGTTCTCTACTAACTCTCCAGGAACCCCGAAGCTGGACAAAGAAAAAAGTTGGCTCTACACCCTGGATCCCATCCTAGTGACCATCATAGCGATGAGCTCCCTCGGCGTCCTCCTCGGGGCCATCTGCGCCGGTCTGCTCCTCTACTGCACGTGCTCGTACGCCGGGCTGTCCTCACGGAGCTCCACCACGCTGGAGAACTACAACTTTGAGCTGTACGACGGCATCAAGCACAAGGTCAAGATGAACCACCAGAAGTGCTGCTCAGAGGCCTGATGAGTGCCCTGGGGATCACCCTCGGTGTTGCGCCTGGTGAGGTGGGCTGGCGGGGGGTTACTTTTTTTGCTGTTTTCTATGGGAACTGAATGCCATAACGGGGAACGAGGGGCGCAGGAGGAGCGAGGGGAGGCGCTGCTCCTGCCACCAGGTCCCGCCGGCGGGTCGCGCTCCGCCAGGACCGAGCGGGCGTTCCCGCAAACCGGACTGTGCTGGGCGAGGGGGGACTGAGACCCTTGTTTGTTGGTTCATCTTCATTTTCTGCTGATGCGAGTAGCCGGGACGTGGCGAGGGAGACTGGTTTACCTTTTGGATGTGAGAAGCTAAATGTTGATCGTTATTTCCCACCTCCTTTCTCTGGTGAGTTGCTGAGAAGGCTGAGGGATTTCTTCAGCCACCCTGTCTTTAGAAATAACACACGCGCGCGCGGAGACCCCATCCATTTTAGACCCTGACCAGATACCTTTTTGGCTGTTAGGGATTTGTGCACTTCACACTAAGTCAAGGAAGCTGCAGTTTCCAGTCCTGAAAATGGAAGCATGTTGTCACCTTCAACTTCCCTTCTCCTGGTAGGGAGGAAAGGTGGGATACTGGCTTTAGTGTCGAGGGTAACAGCAGCGCTTTCTGAAGTCATTAAGAAATAAACTAGAAAGGAAACCCTATGTGTAGAAGCACCTCTTTGAGAGAAGCTGAAGAGCCTTAAAGTGATTTGTGAATAAGAGCCATTTATTAAATCCAGATCCTGGATTGCAACAGCTGAGGCCTTCATCAGGAAGGCCTTTCTTTGAATCTCCCACCCCACTTGATCCTGCCTTTTTTCTTTTTTTTCTTTTTTTTGCTATAATGAGAAAATTGCAGCAAACAAAAGATAGAGCCTGTCAGGCTGCTGGCGCTCAGGCGACGGCTTTGGGAAGGGGGCTTCACTCGGGGTTTGACTTGAGGCAAGCGCCGAGGTTCTCCGAAGTGCCAGGGAGGGAAAATGAACAGGGAAGGAGGCTGGAGCCATGCCCACAGCCCCGGCAGCCCGGCCGTGGTGCCCGCTGGCCCCCCTCGCCTTCGCGGTGCTCCCGTTCTCCCCGGGGCTGGGGGCGTGAGCGGGCGCTGTCAGCACCGATGGACCAAACGGCTGCTGTCGTAGCCCCTTCGGAGCAAAGCTGCGCTGCTTCTGATCAGCAGCAAAACCCCGAGGTTTTATTTATGAGCTGTGTTTTGGTTTACTTTGAACAAGTGCCTTAGAAGAAGTATTTTTCCTCCATCTGATGATCAGTGCTGTATCAAACAAGAAGCGAGGCCTTCATCCTTCCCCAGCAAAATGCTCTTCTTCACCGCTCTCTACCGGGTAGAGCCCGGCTGAAGAAGTCTGGTACTTCTACTTTCAAGTGGTCTGGCTACATTGTCTGGCAGCTGATGCCTCTCCACTTACCGCTGTGCCGTGGGAGAGGAGTGTTGTGAAAGCAATCTAATGGAGAAAGAGCGTTCAAATGCTGGGCCCCAAACCAATGCCTTCATCTCCAATTCAGTACAGAGGGATCGCTCCTATCAGCTTGCACATATATAAGCGAGAAACCTTTCCAGCACGTTGGGTTTGCTTTTCCAGGGGCTCTTTGATAATAGCTGACATGTCCTGATTTTACATTTTGCCTAGCAAATAGCTTGGGTTGGGGATGGATTTTTTTTCCCTCACTAACCGCAGAGCGCCGAAGGTGTGATGTGCTGTGAAGCTCAGTTTGCACAACCCCTGCAAACACATCCCGAGGAGGCCAGGTGTTCGGGGAGACGAGCAACATCTGGAGAGGAGATGAGCACGGACAGTGCCACAGCTGCTCCTCGGTGCGGTGGGAATAGGAACATTTGTCTAGTGTTTCATGAAAAGCTCCATCAGACAGTAAGTTTTTAGGGGAAAAAAAAAGACTTCTCCACTGTAAGAGAGACGCATGTGTTACTGGGGAAGCAGATACCAGCAGCTGTGTCATCCAAACATCCACGGTTCATACACGCACACGCAGAGACGCGCACACACAAAGGCCTTCGTTTTTTTAATTCACACTGTGCGCCCAACAGAAACGGCAGTAAATGTATCTCAGATTCTCCTTTCGAATCACCTTATTTCTTTTGGCGTTCTTCGTGGACAGATTCCCCAGGGGTGTTATTTTACTGCACAAAAGCAACAGCGGCAGTACGAGGAAATGTACCAGACCATTTCAAAGCCGGATTGCTGCTGCTCCATGATTTTATCCCTTTCAAATCACAGGTGAGGGGAAGGATGAATGGAAAAGGACCATACAGTAGAAAAGTCGACTTAGGCAAACAATAGGTAAAAATATATAATTAAAAAGGTGACGTTATGGTGTCTAGTAGGCGTACAGAGAGAAGAGTTCGTATATACATATATTCTGAAATAGTGTGTTTGCACACGCACGTGAATTCTCTGTATGTATCGTGTACGTGACTTATTCCGTGGGACTGACTCGTGTTAATATATCTCTTGATCTGGGGCAGGAGAGTACTGCTGATCTTGGCACTAACTTGGCACGGGCCCAGCGAAGCGTCCGCCCTGCGTGTCCCACTCGCCCCTTCCAGACGGGGCAGGGCCCACGCGCGTGCGCTCGCCGGGCGGGAGCAGGCCAATAATGCTGCAAAGCCGATACCTCACTTACCTCTGCTGGGTGCTTTACTGTTCTACAGAAAACTGTGTTCGATTGTAACTTTAACAGGGAAAAAAAAAAGTTGTCTGTGCATTCGATCCATTGCATCCTCCTCTGCAAATAGATTAGGTTTGCTGATTGCAATTCCCTCTGTGAAATTCAGAAAACTAGAAAAAAAAGATTGGTGTTAATGCCGTTGCTGAAATGGGCTGTTTCCTCCACACCCTTCCCATGGCGAGGACATGTTGCTACCGGGCAGGCTGTAGCGCTGCGTGATTTCATTTTGTGGGAAGGCGCCGGGGGGTAAGCATGGGAATTAAACCATTCAGAAATTATATGCAGAAATGGAACTTCTCCAGGGTTTGCAGTTCAAGGTATTTGACCGTTCCCTGGCTGAGCCAGGACTTATGGACTTAAAGAGCTTTTACTGTGATTCTTCGGTGTAAAAAAAAAAAAAACAAAACAAAACAAACAAAAAACCAATTAAAAAAATCAAACTGTGTTTATATGATTTGTATAAAAACCTTTTAAAATTACTATTTAATAAACATTATGGTAGAGATTATGTTTCAGTGGCTTTTGTATTTATGAAGGAGCAACAACAAGAAAACCGAACTGAGAGGGCTGTGGGCAGCCAGAAACCCCTGGGAAACTGAGGCACAGCTGGAGGCGTGCGGGGCCGTGCCCACCGCCCTCCTTTGCTGCGCTGCCTGACCCCCTGCGGAGGTCACCCCGGGGCTGCCTGTCGCCCCGAGGTGACGCGGGGCTGTAACGTGGGGCTGTAACGCGGACCCTGCGCACACAGGCATCCTCCTGCTCACACACAGCCTCTCCCACGGCCTCTGCTCCCGGAGCCAGGGATGGCTGGAAGCTGCTCTGGCCCAAGAGCAGCACCTGAGCACAAAGCCAAAAGCGGACACAGGTCCCTTCCCGCCACCCTGCGCCGCTGGCCAGCGCTGCCAGTGATCCCAAAGAGGAGTGCGGTTTTAGGCTAAGAAAAACATCATTTAGGACTAAGACGGCTCGGCGCTGAGCAGAAAGGTGCAGTCAAGGCTTTGCAGTGCAACCGCATAGCACGGTAATGGCCAGCCGGGGGGATGAGGGGGGACACTGTGGGGACACCCTGGCTGCACGCGAGGCTGGGGTGACTGGGAGCGCGGTGGCACAGGCACCACGCAGGGAGCAACCTGCGCCTTCTCTGCTCCTTTCAGCCCCTCCTCAGGGGGCCAGGCTGTCCCAGCTCAGCCACCTCGCCGGAGTGCAGGTGCCGGGTGCCAGCATGCCCCTGTCCTGGTCCCACGGCCCTGTGATGGCGGGCAGTGACCGGACCAGGAAAGCCTTCTGTGGTTTGGCTTCAGCCCCATCCTTGGGTGTGACAAGAGGTGTGCGGCAGCAGGGTCTCATGGCAAACCCCAAAGCCAAGCCTGCCCCCCCACGCTTGTCTTCTCCACCCTCTCTCCACACTGTCCCGCCACCCTGATGGTGGTCCCAGCCCAGGGTGAGCCTCGCCTCTCGCAGGGGTCCCAGCACCCTGCCGCTCTCCCTGCACCAGCCGGCCAGGAGCCAGCGCGGGGCTGCAGGGAGCCGGCTGGAGAAGCAGTGGGGCTGAACCTGCAGCATGGAAACTTGTTTATTCACGGGCGCCCTGACAAACGAGAGCCAATCCATCAAGTCCTGGGCACCTCCAGAGCAAATGAAATTTTGCTGCCGCCTCCTTACCTCCAATGCGGTGGCCCCCTCCCAAAGCGCTCATGTGTTAAAGAGGGTCTTTAAGCGATGAAGGGCAGCTGGCAGCTAAGAGGAAGATGACGGTGTAGCTGCAACCTTGACAGCTCTTGCCTCACCCAGGAATAAACTGAGGTGCAGATTGATACCTGGGGGAGAGGCTGTCAGCGAGCAGGACAGAGACGGCAGATAAGCGACTCAATCAGTGTCAGACCTGTCCTGCCGTAACACCGCCTGTAAATCACTGCGGTTAAAGAGGCGCCTCCGCTAAAGCGAGGAGCTGAAAGCAGGTAATAGAAAAACGGGCGGCAAAGCAGATGCGTGCGCCAGGTGGGTTGAAAGCCTGATAGCTGGGCTGCAGCTGCCGCCTGGGCACAACGGGGAGGCAAGCACCCACCTCAGGAAATCGAAATCTTTAGGGGTTTTTAGCACGAGCTGGGGTTGCGTTTGGGTGGGCTGCTCTGCGGCCGGCAGGGTGGGGTGGGCCCGGGGGTGCCCGTGTGCATGTGCCAGGCACACACAGGTACAGCCACCAGCGGAGGCTGGAGTTGGGGGGCCGCGGGGGCACTTTGTGTGGCACAGGAGTAATCAGCGGCTGAGCGGGCTAATGAAATCAATTTCACCATTCTCAGCCTGCGCCAAGGTGGGGATCCAGCCGCTCCAGCACGTCCTGGAGAGCTGATTGCAGTCGTGCACGCACCCTTGCTGTCTCTTACCCTTCTTTGAAATATTCCTTTGCTTTCGGGTTTAATGGGAAATCTTTTGAAATAATGACTTGCTCTCTGGACAGCTGGGGGCTTGGCAGTGAGGGGAGCCATGGGGCTGAGCTAATGAGTGGATTCGTAATTAATTAATTGCAGGCAGGTGCAAGTGGAGCCTCCCGTCGCCTCTCTCTCCTCTGTCTCTCTCTGAAGAGCTCCTCTGTCTCCCGGAGCCTGGCGCTATCACCAACTGTCCAAGGGGATTGAGCGAAACCTGGTGCCGGTTTGCCGTGGACAGTGACCTTGGCAGGCAGGAGGGAGGCTGGTGCTCACATCCCCTCCCCGCGGGGACCGTGGGGAGCCTGCCCACTGCAAGCACGTTGCCTTTACATCTCCGTATCTGCCACGCTCAGACCCATAAAGGCACCTTCCCTGGGGAAGTTTGACTGCACTCCTTACTGTAGCCGCACTGACATAGTTCACACCTCCCAGCTTTACACCCCAGAGGCGCCAAACCCACCCGAATGTGAGAGGCGGTGGTGAAACCCCAAGCCTTGACTCCTGGTGAGCTGAGCACCGGGGACCCCAGTGCAGCTGGTGCCACCGCTGCTGTGCCCACGTCCTCTCAGCCTTGCTTGGGGTAGAAGTGCTCAGCAGAGCCCTGTGGCTGTAAATACGGAGGGGACCCCGACTTTTGGTCCATATATATTCATAGCAAAATTTGCATTGAATTCAGTAGGTCCGTATTGTCGCTCGCACTGATCAGGTGGGATTAGGCTTTCCTATCAATGCCTGTTACACACAGCGACCCATTTAAGGCAACAAATTCACCATGACTAAAGCAGTTTAATAGGAAAATAACTAATCCTTAATGTGTTGAGAGGGAATGACTGCTCCTGTATCATAACTCAGTTGCACCACTAATATCCGAAATGGAAAGCACTGAATTAAACACTCAGCAGCTCTACCCCCGCCTTGGCCCGGGCGCCAAAAAATCAAGGGAAGAAATACAGCCCCGTTTCCTTGCGCTGCTGCGGTGGGCGGAGGCTGCGGGATGAGCCAGCGCGGGCTGGTGGCTCAGGACTGTTTGCTGCAAAAGACTTTCCTAACATTTCCTCGGTTAAACGTTTACAAACCCGGAGGAAATAGCTGCTGATAATTTCCTATCATCGGGTCCCTCCTGGCGTGGTGCAGGGCTGCTTTGTCACTCCTCGGAGCAGCTGCCAATCTCGTGCTTAATAACGGCGTTGACTGACTTCTTTACAAACGCCGCCAAAATTTCTAGCACTATTTTTGCCCTCCTGGTCTCTTGGGTTTATACGGAGAGTAACTCTGCCCTGGCCTCCAGCCCAGCCTGCTTCGCAGCCCTCGAAACACGCTCCCAAGCAGAGCGGCCTTCAGCAGAGGCCCGGGGCAGCTCTGCCCTCGCCCCCCCTCCTCGCCCGGCTGCCCCGGGCTGTGCTGTCCCTTGGGAAGCGCTTCCCAGCTCTGCCACACCGGCAAAGGCGGGGAGCTCTTTCAGCAGCCTTCAGGGACAGCCGTTGCCAGATGAATGTCAACCTCGTATTTTAAGACGACATTCAATGTGCTTACCAGAGCTGGGGAGCCCTTTACACCTCAGCAATAATCCAGTGCTCGGCCATGAAATCCTCAGCACAGTGTCACATCCATCCTTTTCAGCAGAGAAGTTTTATTAACTTAGGGTGTGAAAAGTTTCGGAGAGCAAACAGTCTCTCTCCCTCCGAGAGAAATAAGGATGATTTAAGCAGTCTGGGTGCTTTTGAGATGGAAAGCGAGTCCCCCAACTGACACATCAGAGGGAAAAACTGTAAGCCGAGGCTGCTTTTATTAAAGAAGGAAGCTGGGGCTCCGTAAAGCCAACCTTTTTAAGCACTCCACGAGAGCATTTTAATAAAAAGCACAACAAGCCCACAACAAATCACAGCTTGGAAGCAAAAAAAATGTCAATTCCTGTCAAGTTTTGAAGAATTGTTTGGGCTTAAGGGAAAGCGAATTCCTGCTACGCTCCCCTCCCCTGCCCTCCGCTCCCGTGCACGGAGCAAAGCCACCCCAAACGCCGCCTGCGACACGCCGCAAATCACACCAGGGAGCGGGGGGGCAGCCGCCAACCCAGCCGCGGGAAGGCCTGCAGAAGGATTGAAGCTTAAAGAAAATCAAATTTATAGTCGGAGCATTAAAATATTAAAGGGCCTTAAAGAACAGCCATGAATCTGATTTGGATTGGGGGGGGAAGGCAAGTCTGTCATCAGGCAGAGACAAACGGCTGCTGGACTTGACAACTCACATAAATCTGGCAGAGGAAAAGAAATAAAGCCCAATCAGACCCCAAAAAAAAAAAAAAGGGGTGATGAAAAGATTTTAGGGCATAAAGAGTGAAAAGGAGAGGGAAAGCTAAAGAAGATAAGGAGTTGAAAGTAGAGAACCGATTATAAAAATAGCAGCAGAAGTACAGATGGAGGTAGAGGAGGGACATTATTAAAAATGGCCAGAGGTGCCCCGGTGGCACAGGTATTTTTGACAATCTTGCCCGAGACCGCTTGTTTTTCTTGTGCAGCAAGAATGTGTTGGGTGGGCTTCAACAACTTAGACCCTGCGTGGACATAAGGAGGGGCAGCCCCTACCGCACAACGCACCAGCTTTAAACCGCCCAGAGAGGAGCGAGCCCCATACAACCCCAGCGCCGGGGCGAAACCCCTCCATTTCCAGAGGCAGACCAGCACTCGCCAGGCAAATCCACACATGCATCCCCATGAGCAGCACAACCCGCTCCTGAACTGGGGATCGGCTCCCCCGAGACGTGGCTCTGGGCTGACCCCAGAGCTTCCCCGAGAGCCGTGGCCGGTTGCACAACATGGCCAGGCCGCAGATGCTCTGTGGTGCAAGAAGTCAGTGGGATGGACCTGCCCAGCCCACGCCTTTCCCCCCGCACCGGGGACCCTCCCGTGGGGTCTCCCCGGCTGGCAGCCGTGCCCCGCTGAGACCGGGACGGCTGGGGATCAGCCCCCCGCCACACTGGGCTGAGGAGAGACGGCAAAGCCGCAGCCAGGACCCGCCGTAAGTTGGGAAACAGGGTGCAGCGAGGGCTGGATTTACGAAACGCTGTCTGTAAGCCAGCCCTCCCTCCGAAACACTAAACAAAAAACAACATTCAGATACATTTCGGAGGAAAACAAGAAGCATCTGGTTCCCTTCGCTGGTGTACATAGCAAGAGAAAAGTTGGCAGTACATTTGATTACCATAAAAGAGAGAGCTATGCAGAAAAAAGCCACATTAGAGTAACATTGCCCAAAACAAAGTTAAATGTCTGCCTTGTTTTGAACGTGCTCGTGGTGGAAATGTGAGCAAAGGTCAGCCCAAATTAATGAGAACTGCAAATGAATTGGCTGAGCTGGGACTGGCACCCTGCCACCACGTCTCGCCCGGCAATTCTTATTTATCGATTTATTTATTTTGCTGGATGAGGAGACATCCTGCAAACACGTAGAAAACCAGGCCTGGCGCTTCCTATGGGTGACATGTGCCGTTTCAGCCAGGGTGACGGGGAGCCGCGGGCTCGCACGCACCCGTCCCCACCGCATCCCTCTCCTGCACCCATGCAGGGGGGTGAGGGGAGCCCAGCCCTCTGCCGCGGGGGCTTCCCCGGGGGCACTGCCCAAACACCTCCCGCCCTGTGCCGAGGCCGAGCCAAGCGCCACGCTGGGGCCGCCCATCCCTTGCAGCCCGGACAGGGATGAGGGTGGGGACAGGCAGGGGAGCCGTGCCGCCTCCCGCCGCGGGCTGCCCCGTCACCGCTGCCTGTTGCTGTCACTGCAAGAAAATCCCAGTGCCTGGAAGGTGCCACCTCCCTGCCAACACGCGGCAGGACGGCTGTGTCGAGGAGGGTGACAGACGTGTCTGCTCGGTTTTATGGAGCAAAGGGAGTTTTCCATGGCTCTTTCTGACACACAGGCAGTGATTAACTGCTGAAGCAGCTAAAATCTTGGTTTTGTTTTGGTTGAGGAGGAAGAAAAGCCCAGCCCTGGCTCTGACTTTCCTCCTGGATAGCTCGACAGCTCCTGCTTTTCTGAACTTCAAATACACCAACACCTCGGTGCCGTCCGAGCAGCTCCTTCCAGCTTCAGCATCGACACACGCGGAAGGGCTGGGGGAAACACGGAGGGAAACACGCTGAAGCAGCCAAAGGCAAAGGCGGCAGCGCTGTTACCCTTCCCGCAGGCACCCCCGCGGGGCTGCGTGCCTCGGGGGCTCGGGGCGGGGGGATGCAAGGCACATTAGCCCATCTCCCTGGGACAGGGAGCCCCAGCCTCGGCCCCGCCAGCTCTGAGCAGGTCAGATGCAGACCCAGGCCCCAGCGAGGAGCATCCTCGTCTGGGCCCGGTGGCATTACAGAGCGAGTCACAGAGTCCCACTTGGACCCTGTTTCAAAAATAGCGTGGTTTTTTTTTTTTTCCAAAGGAAGAAGTTAGACTTCGAGATTAGAAACAGCGTTAGCCTCAATTTAAGAGGGAGGGCTGGGTAAGAACAGGCCCCTTTAAGCACACTTTCGAAGGCAGTTTCATGTCTCAGCCGCGGCCCAGCCCTGCTATCGGCATTGCCCCAGCCGGGGCCGCAGGCAGGCGCAGGGCTCGGGGCGCACACCAGATTAATTAGCCCTGCTGACCGCCATCAAACAGCTGGGTCCGCACTGCCGATGCAACCTCCAAAGCTCATTAAAACGGAGCAGTGCCACACTTGAGAACGAGCCGGTGAAATGCTTTGGGTGTCACGATGAAACCATTAAAATAGCGATCTGCAGTCCCTGGCAGGCGCTGCCACGCAGCGATGCCAGACCATGGCACGTGAGGAGGGGGCTGTAACGTGACCTGCAGCTGAGCCGCTCTAAACCAGGATCTATTTCAAGGGCTAAGCAGGATGGTGAGGCTGGGCCGAACGGTGGAGGGTTCGGCAGGTGATTTGGGAGGATGGAAAGAGCTGCCGTATCTCGTATTTCTGGATATCCACAGTGTCACAAACAGGACATTGCTCAATGGCTTAAAAAATGAACACCTCTGCCTGAGGTTATCAGCCTCGGGATAATGACAAGGTTGTGAACACAGCGATGTTGCTGGAATTGAAGAGATTCAGCAGCCTGACTCGGGAATAAGTGATGATGATTCCCCCAGATACTGGAGATAAAGGGGAGATAATGCTGATGAAGCGCAGGGACAGAGCGACTGTGCAGCCACAGTGACTCGTCGCAGCTGCCCAGGCAACTTGGCAGGCTAGGAAAACCTTTGCACAAGTTTTAACAAGCCCCATCTGCGTTCCTCCTGATGCCCGAGGGGTGCCCTGACAAATCTGGATGGCAGCGGCAGGGTGCCAGCCTCCTCCGACTGGGTGAGCAGGGCGCGGAGGTCTCCTTTGGGCATACGGGGATTTTTACATCCTCAAAACCTCTGCTCAGGCCAGCCAAGATACACCAAAACATTGTCCCTGACAAAAACAAACACTTCATTTTCAAACAAGGAGGCTAATTATAAAACACCGTCTCTTGATGCCCCATCGAGCCTAGGCAGGATACATTTTGGCTCAGTCTGCAAACACGGACAGCGCTGCCAGCCCTGCACCCGCACCAGGCTCGGCATCCTGCGCCTCCTCCCTGAGCACAGGTAACTACGGGATTTGATCCACTGCAGGACAAGAGCTGGGAGACCCACTCCTCCCGGCTGCCCCCCTGCCCGCAGTCCCCATGTGGAGGGGGCCCTACGTGCGTGCAGGGGCTACGGCGGCGCAACCCGGGACACCCACCTGCATCCACGTGAGGAAGTCGCAACCTGCTCGCGAGCATCCTCGCATGGAGAAGGAGGCTCCTGGCACTTGGTGCATCATTCGCTGTGAACGGGTGGTGGGGCTGGAGCTGACGTCTGCTGGAGCCGCTGCCTAATGTGGGTCAGAAATGTTAGCCAGGTAAAAAAGTAAACTTCTGTTTGCACTTCCAGAGGAAAAAAATACACCCAGAAACCATATCTTTAAAAAGAAGAAGCATGGAGATAAATACAATTCATTTCAAAATAAATTAAATAAAATCAAGGCTGGAATTGTCTTTTGGTGGCACTGAGCGGCAAAGCCTTTGCCGAGGATGCGCAGGCTCTCCCTCCACAGCCGGCAGGGACGGTGTGATGAGCTGTGGCAGCGCTGAACGAAAAATACCCATGCAAGAAAAGGGAAGGGAAGAGCCGGAGACCTGACCGGGTCCTTCCCAGGTCCCTGTCAAGTGGCTACAGACCACCTACAGCTCTATAAAAGCCCAGGCGCTGCCCGGAGCCATCGCAGGCACCCCGCGATGGACTGCACGTGTGGGAAGTGGGTCAGACAGGTGCCCCCAGCCGGCTCCCTGCCCCAGGGGGACACGTGGCAGCAGCAGGAACATCATGGTCCCCCTGCGCGGGTTTTTGACATGCTGCTGGCTCCTGCACACTGGGCTCAATGCAGGGTGAACTCACTGGGACACAGACGTGGGGTGCGGGAGCAGAGCCGAGCAGGCTGCCTGCCCGGAGGCATCCCACGTGCCGTGCCATGCTGTGCCGTGCCGTGCCGTGCCGTGCTGTGCCGCGGCAGCCACACAGAGGGAGCGTGACAAATTGCCACATAGGTGCACGGGCTGCTGTTAGCTGTGCCAGACTCACACACGCGTGTCTAACCTGCAGCCTGGCCCTTCCCTTCCCCACACCACGCTGCAGACCCTGCAGCCCCGCAGCCCTGCCTTTAACTCACATCCGCGGCAGCAGATCCTGTGCCCAGCGTAATCCCACATATCCTTGCGCTGCAGAGGGCCCTCGGCCCCGCTGCGGCAGGCTGCAGCCCTGCTCGCCATGCGGCCGTCCCCTTCCCCTACCAGTCCGTGCCCAGTTTTCCTGACAGGTTCTTGCAAGAGCCCCATGCTCCAGCCTCGGAGGGCACTGGCGAGGCAGGATGCCGTCTTTATACTGCTCCTTTGTTGCTCTGCTTTACAGTGGATATTAATTTAGGGAAAAAAAAAGCATTATTTAAAAAAACCCTCACCCCTCTCTCTCCTCCTCCGCCCTCCCCAAGCAGTGATGGGGAATAATGAACTGCTGGGACTGTCATCCAAAGAGCGCTTAATGACAGTATTCACTCTGTGTGTGTGTAGCATTGGCTGTTCTCAGAGCTCTCATTATGAATAGTTTTCAAGCTGTTTTGACTATTATCTGTTACAAAGAGGAACTCACTGTTAGCCGCCTATTTCCATCGCTGAAGCTGGCCAAGGTAATCCGCACGGAGCTGTGACACCACAGCCGACGGCTAACGCGCCCACTCTCCCGCCTCCACCTTTGTGGCAGTGAGAAGGGCCAGGCTCTCCTTCCCTGTCCCTTGCCTCCTTCTCAGTGCCAGGCTCCTTTTTCAGGCTCGTGCTCTGGTTTTGCAGGTGATGCTTCTCCAAACTGGCTGGCTGCAGCGTCCCGAGTCGCATCCCCCCCCACGGCGCTGGACCCACAGGTGCTCATGCCTAGCCTGTGCCTCCGACTGTCCACTTTTGGGGGCTGGGAGTACCCACTGCAGGCTTGGCAGGGGGAAGGGGACCCAGCCTGAGCTTCATCTGTGCCGCAGAGACACCGCAAAGATGCGCTAAAACAATCTGTTCTCCCATCTTTTCCCAGACCCTTTGCCGTGAGACACAATATTTTAGAGGGGCAGCTGAAATCTTGCTGGTGTTAATTTAGTTTCGGTCTGCTCGCTGTTAACTTTGGGCTTGCTGTGCTTTTTGTGGCTCCTTTTCCTTAAAGAAAGCTTATTTTCTCTTAAAACAGGGCGAGAAGCAGCTTGGCACCACAGACACTTTAAAGATGTTTGAACATTTGCAAGAGGAAGCAAACACATTTTTTAAATATTATGAAAAGCACCTTGAACAACAACTTCTCAGCAAGAGCCCTCCGCAGCTCCTTCCTTCGCTGAAGCAGCCCGTCGCTGAGCCCGGGGCGTCTGAGGCTCGGTGCGTCCCTCCACGCTTCCGTGCCGCATCTCGAAATCCCACTCCCAGCACACCGTCCCGCAGGGCCGGGGCAGTGACTCCGGGCACCGAGGGGGGGATGAGCTCTACCAAATCACAGCGTTATTAAAAACTACAAGGGGCAACCCAAGGCAGCTTCTCTCTGCAGCCATACCCAGCTGCCAGCCCTCAGGACTGGATCATAAAAATAAAGAGGAAAATAAGTCCACAACGTACTTCAGCATCGTCAAGTGAGCAGTGGCTCCTGAGCCGCTCCTGGGTCTCACTGAGGTTTCCAGGTATTGTTTCACCGTACCCTTCTTACATGAAATTGGGGTATGGTTTGTCTTTTTCTTTCCCCAAAAGAGGTTTTCCTATTAAAACCTTGATTTTCTGATCAATATAAAACTTGAGAGATGATTTTACTGTTAAGGAATTGTGAGAAAAATTAGGGGTAGCTATGCACAAAAAATTTACATCTGCTAATGTCCACAGAGTCCATCTGTTTTTTTATAAAAAGCCATTTTCTGGCTAAAAGCCTTTCCTTTCTACCATTTTGTCTTGTCTGTCAGTCTTCACCTGTCTTCTTCTTGTCCCTGCTGACACAGTGCCACATTCCTGCGTTTCCCCACCGATTTTTCTTGGTAGACCCGCATCCCTGTCAGCGGGCCGGCCGCAGGCACACGAATCACAGCCGCTGGGCACGGGAGGACCAGCGGGTGGCAGAGACCATTAGATCACCTCACCTGACGCAGGGCCGAGTCTGGCACTCAATTACTCCTGTACCGAGCCCGATAGCTCCTGCGTGGCTAAAGTGTATGGTGCAGAAATGCATCCTGTCTGGGTCTAAATATATCAAAGGTGAGGGAATGCACCACTCTCCTGGGTAGTTTAATCTTTATTAACACTCACTTTCTAAAAGGTCTGTTTGATTCCCAATTTGAATTTGTCTGGCTTCAGCTTCCAGGCGCAGGCTCGTGCGATGCCTTTCTCCTTTAAATTAAACAGCCCTTTAATACCTGCCTTTCTCTCCCCGTGAAGGTACTTCACACAGCACAATTAAGTCACCTCTTGATCTTCTTTTTAATAAGCTAAACAGGCTGAGCTCCTCCGGTTTCGCACCGTAAGACATTTCCCCCGGTACCTCCCAAGGATCAAGTCTCTAATACCGCCTGATCCCGTGCGGGGGGAGCGTGGCGAAGCAGCCCCGTGCAGCCGATGAAATTAAGCAGTTCGTTGGGAGATGGCAGCCCTTCCCCGCCACCCGCTCCCCCAGCCAGCCTGTATTTTTGGGGAGGCTGCTACGGGGTGTCCGGTGAGATTTCACACCTCTCCAGGCACCTCCGCGCCCCACGTCCCCCAGTTGCTGAGTGATGGGGGGACAGTACCGCAGCTGTCCCCACCTGCACATATAAGATGCCAGCTGAGCAACGAAATTTAGGGCTATTTCCAAGTACAGGTGACTTGGGTGTGCCCAGAGCCACCCTGTGCTTTACAGCCTGGAGTGCCACACCGAGCCATCCCCATCGACTTCAGCCATCCCTAGAATTCACAACTCCCTGTGGTTTTAAGTGGCATCAGTCCCGTCACTCACCCCATCTCTGGGAGGGGGGGTCAGCAAGAAGGCCTTTCCTCATTCAACATTTACCTGGAGGAACAATAAATCTCAGCATTGGCCAAAAAATGGAAGTCCATGCACACACAACGCTGCACACACATTACTGGCAAGGGTCATCACTTTTGATCTGGTTTTCAATGCGTTTCCTTCTGAACTGGAGCCCAGGTGCCCCAGCCAACGCATGCAGGGACAGGCATATTTTGGGTGATGTGGTTTTACAGCCAGCCCACAAGCTGAATTTTAGCCACGGGCTTCAGCAATACCATTTCACACACCATTATACCGGTTTAGCCGGGAGAGCACGCAGAGCCCCTCGCACTCTCCGCCGGGTATTTGTCCTGCCTGCGAATCAATTACAATAGAGACACCGCATGCATTAGGATTGCTGCTTGGCGCGTATTTCAGCTGTGATATATGTTGCTCTTCTCCACAACAAACGACTTAGATAAACCTCCAGGAGGTCGTGTCTGTCAGCGACAGGTTTTTATTAGGTGAGCTGTGCCCAATCTCACAACAGTAAGGGCTACCTGGCAGAAAATTGTAAGCCGTTTCCCTCGGAGGGGGCAAACCCTAAATGAGTTTCCCGGTCTCACTTTGGGAACACACTCGGATATTAAAGGGACCGGAGAGTATCATTACTGCCAGGTGATAAAAACAACCACTATTTGTGAAGACTGATGGCCTTTGTAAAAGCTCCCAACAGAAGCTTCATTCTGCACAGTGGATAATAACAGCCGTCTTGGGCTGAAATCCCAAAGCAGCTGCATTTTCCAAGGCTACAAAAGTGACTTCAGGATTCCTGGCGCCACGTTGCTCAAGCATCACTTGTTGGCAGTCACAAAGCCTGAGATCGGTTAATATTCTTCAACGATCACAGCTTAAAGATGTCGTCTGCTCTCTCCCCGCTTGCAGCTCTGCTTTCTGGATTGCCTCCCTGGCTCAGCAAGGGTGAGGTGTCAGCGCGAGCAGAGGCTACTTCGGGCAGGAAAGCCAGCAAGCAAAGCTCCTCCTTTTATCTTCCCCCTTGGAACGGGGAGAGGAAGGTTTAAGCCTCATACTCTGCCACTAAAATAACTGCCAGCTTGCATTATGACACCGTGAAGACATCACTGCATCACACTGCAATGACATTGCCTTGCACGACAGCTCGTTGTGCTCCAGCAGCAGGCTGTACTTCCCAGCACCATCTCCAGCCCGTTTTCACCATGTGTGGCAATCCCTGTCCCCTGTCTGGCAATCACAGCCCCCTGACGGCACTGGGACTGGCCCCGGGGCGAGGCACGGGCTGGGACATCCTCGTTTACCTCCTGCTTTCTTGGCCGCATCGAGCAGGTACTTGTCCCAGCTGAGAAATGGCCATCCTGCTCAGGAGTCACTGGGATCTTTCCAGGGTTTTGCCAGTCCGTGGGCCAGGGCTCCACACCACGCACGGAGCTGCCACCAGCTCACCTGGGAGCCAGTCAGATCCCCACTCATCTACTCTCCACCTCAAAACATAGTTATTTTCTGTGCCCATTTCCTGCACCCCTCCCCATTCCCTACTGGTGACCTCGAGGGAGCCCAGAGGGAAGGTGGGACAGCATGGGGATGTTGTGAGGCCATGATGTGCCATCACCCCACCCATGGGGCTGTCCACTGTGGCGGACCCAGCAGCCCGGAGCAGGGTCTGAGCCCCGGGGCTGCCTCTCACCAGTCTCCCTCCCCCGGGGCAGAGGCTGAAATGGCAGCACATTCACCAGAGGGCAAATAAAAAAGCAACAGCGCATTTGAGCTCTGCTTTTTGCTTTAACACTGCTACGGTTTGTGGCCCCCCCTCGCCAGTGCAGAGGCTTTGGGAGCGCGAGGGCAGGGGTGCCAGCCAGCCCCTTGCACGCCCGGTGCTGGGGCTGAGGGCCGTGCACGGCAGCCACCGGCCGGCTCCTGCACCAGGGCTACCCACGCAGGGGACGGGCTTCGGCTTGCTTTCACGGCAAGGTGCCCTGCTGCGGTGTCGCTCGCATTCAGCCCTGACACCTATTCATCCAGCTCAAGTGCTTCTTTCTATGCGGGTTTTCTTGGCTGTTTTCTTTAGATGAAGTCTTCTTTCTGAAGACTGCTGGTTCCCTTTGTAACCTTTCAAGAGTCCTCTCTGTATGAAGTTCTCTTCACATCATCTCCAACAGATGCAGGTAATAAAGTCGCAGCAGATTTACGACTTTGAGAATCTCATTATATCTATCTACCCATCAGGAAAAGGAGCTGTTTTTAAAAGAGGCAGGAGATGGATTTTGCCGTTATTTATTGTTTAAAAAGGGGAAGAAAAAGAAAAACCTCTTCAATCCTTCCCAGCCCCGACTGTGTAAAAACACCCTCTGAACTCACCAAGCACAGCGCCGGCTCATGCCAACGTCAGGACACGGCGCCGTGGCTCTTTGGAGAGGCGAGAGCACCCAGCTCCACGTCTGTGCACCTCAGCCAAAGCGCCTCAGCCAGCACCAAGTTCGGGGGGCCCAGCCATGGTGTTGCTGTGGATGACAATCAGCCCAGGAGGGCTGTGCTGTTAGAGACCCATCAGAGACAAGTTAGGATCCTGAAGCACTATGGCAGCTCACTGCTGCTGCCTGCCCATGAAGGTGAAAGTCCTCAGCAAGCAGCAGGGTGGGACAGCATGGTGCCCATGCCCTTGGGGGTCCCCAAAGCCAAGCTGCCATGCCCAGAAGGCACAGGTTTTGGCTGTAGAGCCCAAGCAGGACCTCCATCTTACCTCCATCCATCCCAGCATAGACTCCACACCACAGGCCACCCACCCTGGCAGTCGCTTGCCACGAAGGACAAAGGCTGCAAGCGAAGGATTAGGCAGCAGAAAAAGAGCCCGGGGGCCTGACAGCCTTCAGCAGCAGTCACGTTTCAGGAGAGAGGTGACAATCCCCCACCCCACCGCAAGGAGCATCGGTGCCACCGCCCGGGTGAGCCTTCGCGCCGAGCAGTCTCTCGGGCTCCCCATGGGAGCGGTGCAGCCAGCTCCTCGCCCGTTCCCATGCTCTCCACGCTGCTTTCCCAGCAGCCGAGCCAGCTCTCCTCCAGGGAGCTCCCATCTGCCCGTGCCTGCGGAGATGGGGGTTTTGCACCAGGAAGGGCTGACGCTGGCGGCACTCAGAGGCAGAAGCTTCTGGGTGATGTCAGAGAGGGTTAAGCAAGCACATTAGCAGGATCCAGCCTGGTGGATCATGGTAACGGGTCATGTGTTTGCCATGTCCTTCGACCACATCAGTCAGGGATTCGTAACTGCTGAAGTCCCCGCTTGGGAAATACATTTTCCAGGCGTGGTTCCAGCCAAAAGGCGGCTTTGCAGGCTTATTGTCAGCATGGTTTTGCAGCTTGTTTGCAAATGGTCGGAGACCTGTCTAGCATCTCTCCCAGCACAGCTCATTCCCAAACCACCCAGCAGCCCCTGCTCTGCCCAGCCTTGGAGCCGGAGAAGCCCTTGGGCTCATCCTGCAGGAGAAGGGCCCAGAGCTGTGCTGAGTTCCATTGTCCAGGGCAGGTCAGAGACTGGGACTGGGAGGGGAGACAAGGACGTGATAGACACCTGACATGAAATCATGGCTTCTGCAAGGTCAACAGGACTTTGGTCACCAGCTTCCAGCCACAATTTCAGTGCCAAAATACTGGTGTCTGGGGCCTTCAGTCACTCCCTGCTCTGTTTTACAGATACGGTCTCTTTCTCTGCAAATGCAACAAATTAGTTTTGATCTTTCCCGTCAGCCTCTTTTGCAAACACACATCCCGCACGACATCTCTGTGTGTGCATCAAAACACTTGGCAAAACAAAGCAGAAACCTGTTCTCCCTGTCAAATAAAAAATTAATTAGGAAAGAACCCTGATTCTGAACAAATAAACAAACCCCCCACCTCCCTCCAGCTCTTTAAGCAAAAATCTCCATGCAAGGATTAACCTTGAGCAGTCACAGCCATTTCATTTGAAAGGTGACTGGTAGCTGAAATGTCAGAGTTTACTTTGCAAATACTTTGTTTTTTACAAAAGAACAGGGAAAAAACCCACCCTCAGCCATGACAGTTACAAATCATCACTGTTGTATGAAGCAAAACGCCACGGCCCATCTTAAAATGCTTGTTCATGATGGTTAAGTATTTTGTCTCACACCTATCTAGTTTGTGAGCCCTGGCGAGGCACAGCCTGTGTTCGAAGAGTTTAGTAAGTCGGTGTAAGTGCACCATAAATTAAGGCCTTGAGCAGATGGGACCCCCCTGCCCCCAGCGGCCCTGGCCTCGGTTTGCTGGACCCTGCGCTGGGCTGGGGGTTCAGCCCTGCTTTTGCACCGCCCGGACCCTGCAGCCCAGTGCACCTGCCTGGCATTCGGGCTGGGTGCGTGTACAGCAGCTGAGGGCTGGCCCTTCGCAGGGGCTTTTACCCCTGCAGACCTCTGGTTCACAGCAGTGGCTCAGGGAAGCGGCACTTCCACGGGCTGTGCCGGAGGAGGAGGGATGGGCTTTGGAGGGGAGCAGCCGGCGGGCGCCCGGCTGAACGGCAGCTGAACAGCGGCGGTGTTGGTGCGCTGCAAGAGCCAGTGGTTTGTCCAAACCCAAGTACATCGCAGCCCAGGTGCTCCCATGCCACCGTGCCAGCAAAGGGCCCGATGCCAGGGTGAGGGGCTCCACAATGTCTCCTTGGTCTCGGTGGGATGGAGCAGCAGTGACATCGATGGAGCATCTCACCGGCTCCGAGCTGGAAGAAGACAGGGAGCGCCGGCTCCACTGCAGGCTGGCAGTGACCACCACCAGCACACCAGCTCCTGCCTCCTCCCATGGCGCAGCATAAAATACAGCTGACTGAGGAGCAATTTTGGTGCAATCTACAGACAGATTTCAGTGCAAGAGTCAGCAAAAATCTCTTCTGCTTGGAAAAAAAAGCCAGTCAGGAGAGAGACAAAGTCTGATTTAGAAGCGGGGAGGGGAACCAATCCACAGAGAAAAGAGACAACAGTTTTGGCCAACACACCATGGTCTCCATTAAATAAAACAACCTGTCATTTGCATTCACTTGGCAAGTGACTAGATCTGAACTTGGCTGCACACTGATGATCCACCATTACTTTCCAGGGAGGAGGTTGAAATATTCTTATTCCTATTCATTAGGCCAAAGTAATTCTCTTAATGCCACCGAACCAGCCATGGACAAGATCCTGCACATAATGTCATTGGCAGTGTTGCTAAATAAAATCCCTCTGCAAGCAGCTGGGGGAATCAATACTCACGGTAATTTGTCCTTCCAAGTTTTCCTCCCACGCACCTTATTTGTGGCGCCAGTCTGCTCCAGCTCCATCTACCTCAGCCGTGCACGGGGCAAGGAGGGTCCTGGGGCTGGGTAGGTGTCCCGGTGCAGTGCTCTACCTCTGCTACCCTCCTCCACTTGGGAGCCAGCTCCCGGCCCCGTGGGCAGCGCCTGTGCGCAGCCCCGGCATGTTGCTGCGGGGCGGGCAGGCTTTGCTGCAGGACCGATGAGGAGTTCAAAGAGAGGGATGAGGTGCTCTCCCCTGGCTCCATGGAGTATGAAGGGCTGATTTTATAACACATAGCAAAAAAGAATCATGGCTTTTTCCAGTAATTGGAAATACAGCAAAGCCTTCATTAAATTATTATCCAGAAATTCAGCTTCTGTTAGGCGAGCCTGCCACACCACGGCAAACACGTCAGGCCATCAGCTAGCACGGGGCCCAGGGACAACCCAGCCCTCACACATTAGTTGGAGTAAATCTTTATTGCTTCCTGAGCCCTTGCTTTGGACCACATTAAACATCAATATCGCAGCACTCAACGTCACCCAATATGATATCAAATCATTAGCGGAGGGTTAATCATTACAAAAAGAGGAGGTCTCGGCTGACAATTCACTCATTTCCTACATGAAAGCACTATTATTACCACAGCAGCAAAAGATTTGGGCTTGGCTGCACCGTTTGCTACCCGAATGCGTCACCGCGACCCGTAGGTTCATTACAGCAGTGGGGTGGAGGGAGGAGGTGACCCCGTCTGTCCGCGGCCAGAAGAAGGGGCATGCCCAGAGGCCAGGCAGGCTCCGTCCAAATCTCCATCCCTCCCAGCCAGCACGGGAGCCAGCTCGGTGGTGGGACAGAGCTGCCAAAACCAAGAGCCGCACTTATTGCCTCCCCCGGGATTAGCCCTGAAACAGGGTGCCAGTCGCAGCCGCCGCCGTCCCGCAGTGCAGCAAGCCAGGCGCCCTGCAGACTCGGGGAGGTCTGCGCGGCAGGGAGGGTCCCTTTAGTGTTCTGGCCTGTCATAAAAATATATATTACCAAGTTCAAATCCTTGTGTTTCTTTTCTGCTGGCATAATAACTTTGAAATATATTATTGCCGAGAGACTCGCCTCTCTCTGCCAACAACTCCCCGGAGAGAAGCACTAGCAGAAGAAAAAAAACTTTTTACAGCTTCTTCATAAAAGAAGTCAGCAATCCACTGGACCTAATCAACTTTTCCTAGAGATGACGGGGACAGAGCCTCAGCTGCAGTAAACTGGTGTAATCTCATTGGTATGCCATTGAGGTGGTTTTTTTTTACACCAGCGGACAATTTGGCCCACTAATTCAGGAGCAATGCACAGGAGACAGCTCCAGATGTGCTCTGTATCTTTGCTGTTCTCTTCCACTGAGGCAAAAATTTGTGTTGCTTCCTCCTCTGCCAGCTGTGCTAGGAAAGGGTGGAGGACCAATATTGCAGGCTAGGAAGAACTAATAGAAAAAGAGAAGCATTTAAGTAAAACCACTCACTAACACTATAGATCTCCTTACTGAGTCGGCCTGCCAATGTACCAGCGCAGCTGGATGGTGTGCATAAAGAGAACCCGCAGCTGATTTAGGATAACAGCCTAAATCAGGTGGCTTTTAGGCTGCTCTTTTCACTTAGCCGCAGAACACCAGTGCCAGAAATTTCAGCGAGAGCCACATTAGCGGCTGGTCTTTCCACCGCCAGGAGCTGTGCCGTCTGCAGGAGAAGACTTCCATTTCAGAAAGCACCTCACGGCCTCCGAGCTAATTTTCCCTGATCCCAGAGATAAAGGCAGCCACAGATGTGGTTACAACTTTGATTATTTTTTTTTAAATCATCTGAGAAAGCATCTTGCCAGAGAACAGTTGGAAATGATAGTCCTAAGTAGAGGCAGCTCAGCTGGCAGTCTTCAAAATAAGGCCATTGTATTAGGTATTTAAACTGGAAAAGTTAATGGTTTGGCAACGAGGCAGCAGATCAAAAACTGATGCTGTCCTGGGGTTTGCAAGTAGGCAAGGACCAAGGGCATGAGGTGGGGCTGAGCTGGCCCAGCATGCTGCTCAGCTCTGCAGGACGAGGGGTGACCCGGGCAGGGTGCCCCCGCCACGGGCAGCTCTCACCCCAGCCAGCGGCACCCCTGTGTCAATTTGCCTTGCTGCGCCCTGCTTCCCTTCACCCCTAACCAGGGCCACCAGCACCGCTCTCACCCAGCAGTTTGTTCAGACGCAGAATGGGAGAGCATCCTGGTCAGCGCGTCAGGGATCTCGAACCACGCTGCAAAAACTGGATCCCGACGCCATTGCTTCTGGGGTACGTGCTGGCTGCAGCAGCGGCGGGCGGCTGCAGGCACCCAAGGAACCAAGCGGTGTGGGGCAGTGGTTTGGGGCAGACCACAGGGGACTACTTCTTCCCTTCCTTCAATTGCTAGCGGAGAAATAGAAAGGCAAGTGCAACCAATTTGGCATGTATCTATTTACTATGAGCACATACAGAAGACTCACAACAGATCTCCTCCCCCATCTTTGGCAGCCAGCCTACATGTTGGCAAGCAAAAGACGTTATCTTAAGGATACACTGCAATACCCTGAGTCATGCTAGAAGTCTGAATCCACCAGGAAGCCTGCTGAAGTCAAGGACCTAGCACTGGGACGCTGCCTTCTTACGTATTGCTTGTGGCCACTTTCACCAGGGCGAATCCTCCACACTGCCAGCACTGAGGGGGCTGACAGAGAGCAACACTTCACCTGCCTGTTCCAAAGGGTGGCAGAGATGAGAGCCCCAGGACTGAGATGACAAGAGCACGAAGCTCTGCCCCAGGCGACTGGGCTTTAATTGGCATCTCCAGCTAAACCTCACCTTCCTAGGCAGGGCCCATGGGGCAAGCGAGGTTGCCGTGGTGGCTGCCTTGGGGCGCCGGGCTGCGGGGAGGTGGCATGAGCCAGGGTACGTGACAGAGGAGCGAAGGCAGCAGGCAGCGGAGCTAAACTGATTTACATCAGCTGAGGAAGTACCACATGGTTGGGCAACAGAGCATAGCAATTCAAGGAAGGAATAGCAAATTCAAAGCCCAGCATTAACGCAACGCTCAGCTAAGCAACTCAAGGACTCTGAGGAGAAGAAATTCAAACTGTGCAGCAGCCTTAAATCAGGAGGGTTTGGCAGCCGAGAACTTTAGGTTTGTGCCCCCATCAGGCAAATTTGGACTTGGCCAACAGAAACCTGAACATTTCTTAGGGGCAAGAGAGGACTCCTTCTCCCAAACTGTGACGTTTTCTGTAAAAGCAGGTATTGGTTCCCACTATTTCAGTGACGGTCACTTTTCAGAGTAGCCAGAGCTCAGCAGAAATAAAGCCATACGGCCTCTGCAGATGATGCCATACACCTCAGTAGTCCTCGGCAAACAGCAGAGCCCAGACCACAAAACGTGCTTTCATCAAATTGTGCAGCAGCAAGTCTTCAGCCATCCCTGGACAGAAAAGTAGCATGGGGAAAATGCTGCACCGCTGAAATCCATTTGAGGGAAAAGGGGAACTCAAGGGGTGCCCTGCTGTCTGCAATGGCACAGTGGTCCACATCAGGACCATGTTTGGGGGTGAGGTGGACACAAAGTGTACCATGTCATGGTCATCTACAAACTACCAGAGGGATTTAGCAGGTTTGCGGCAGCTGTTAGCTATTGCAAGGAGATGTATAGATCTTAAGGCCAAAGGATCAGATAAAATCATTTAATATGAACTCCTGCGAGACACAGGCCACAGAATCACAAGTCCGTAATTTCTGTCTGACCCCAGGCATGTCTTTTAGAAAGATCTTCAATCTGAATTTAAAGATATTGAAGGATGGAAACTCTACCATCCCCAAGTACATTAGTAGATAACCTTAAGCATTAACAAGGGAGACGCCCCTTCTTTTGCCTGTCTTCATCTTTCAGGCATTGTATGTTGTTATGCCTTTGTCCTCCAAATTAAACAGCCCTCTGCTCCCAGAAGTCTCATTCCTAAATAAGTACTTAGACATGATGATCCACTCACCTCTTAACCTTTCCTTTGTTATGCTGAATTAGTTTAAACTTCCTTCATGGCTCCCTCCAGGGAAAGTTTTCCAACCTCTGAACCTTCTTCTTTCCCCGGGCAGCCCTTCACAGCCCCTCTGGCCGCGCTGCCCTGCCAGAGGAGCCGGCTAATTGAGGAGGAAGTCAAGGCTGATTAAGCAAATCACTCTGGTAGGTAAGGAAATGCGCTCCTGGTCACACCACTGGTGTCCAGAGGCCTCCACAAAACCTCCTTGTCCCAGCCTGGACGGTCCCTCCATGAGTGTCCTGTCAGTGGCTTCCCTGCCCTCTGCCCCTGCTGCTGCCATTACCCCAGCCCCATCGCCCTGGCTTTCCAAGCACCGAGGGCATCAGGCAGTGCTGTGTGCAACCGAGTCTGCAAAGCGAGTAATTAACAGCGATAATTAACCTCTTCGATTACTTCTATGCAGTCCCATCAAAACTCTGGGGTGCTTTTGTTTACTTGCTGTGTGACAGCTGCTTGATGGATTTATATGAAGTAAATTAATAAATAGGCAGTACCCATGGCAAGAAATAATTGGGAGGACTTAATGTCACTGATTAAATTATCCATTCAAAAAACAAGAGTTCTAGCAAAGCTTTTCTCTTTTCTCCTACATCCACCCATCAGGAGTTCAATGCCTGCGAGGCCGCCTCTCTGTGCGCCTTCACAGCTCTCCTCAAAGCTCGTCTCTGCCACAGCGCTTCAAAGGCAGCGGCTGACAGCGAGGGTGACATTTTTCACGCTAACCTTCACCACCGCGTCACTCCCCCCTGCTGTCCCAGCACCCGTTTTCTGCCCACCCCGTGGTGGCTGCCAAGGACCCAAACCCCACACTTCCATTTTTAGCCCCTCAGAGCAGGGATTATCCGAGTTCGGCTGGAGGGTTCAGGTCGCAGCCTGACCCTCGCAGGCCCCTGCCCGCCCTGGCTGGGTCCGGACGTGGGGTCAGCCTGGCCACCGCCATCCCCAGCCTCCGGCAGGCGAGTGCCAGCCCGGCAGCACCGGCACGTCGGCCGGGGCAGCACCCACGCCTGCTCCATCCTCCCCTGCAGGGCCGCACACCGGGCGGGGGGCAGGCGTCGCCCACAGCCCCCTCTCCCCCACGGCTCTGCCCTGCTCTGGGGGCCGTAGCACGGCCGGGCCACCGGGGAGGTGCGAGCAGCGGCGGGAAGGCCGCGCCGGGCCATCCCCAGCGGCGGCGGGCGGAGCGCGGAGCCCGCGGGCCGGTGCGTGAGCCCCGAGCTCCACCTAGCGGGGCCGGGCCCGGCCCTGCGCCCAGCCCGGCGCTCGGAGCGGGCGGGCGGCGGCCGTCACCCCCTCGCAAAGTGCCGGCGGTGGCAGTGGGACATTTCTGCTGGCAGGATCTGTCAGCCCTCATCCAGATCTCCCCGACACGGCTGTAGAGCGGGAGCCGCCGCTCGGCTGCCCACAGGGCCGGGATCTGCGAAGGTGAGACCGGAACCAGGCAGAGAGTTTGGGGGTTCAAGCTTTAAGATGATCCCGTAAATACGGGCATGAGAGCCCACACTGCCAAAAAGGGAGCTGCGGGAAGATCTGTCAGGGGGATTTGTTCGAGCCGCCGATGGACTGTGCCCGCACGCCCGGCCAGAGGAGGAGCGGCCTCTGAAAGACCATCCACAAACACCGCGCTGCCCGCCCGGCACACACGCGCCATGCACAGTGCACCCGGGGCCTCGCAGGGCAGAGCTGACATCAGGACTGGCGTGATAAAGTATGAGGAGACCAACCCGGGTGGCTCCTGTGCCTTGGGCAGAGCAGGC
Source organism: Calonectris borealis (assembly GCF_964195595.1). NCBI lineage: Eukaryota > Metazoa > Chordata > Aves > Procellariiformes > Procellariidae > Calonectris > Calonectris borealis. The sequence goes on from NC_134317.1 coordinate 29,598,258, forward strand.
AAATCCCAGGGTCAGAGATTGGCCAAGGAATCCAGCGGGGTGAGGAACGCGTCCATCCGAAACCCCGGTTGCTTTAGTGACATAAAGCCGGCACTGATGCCAGCTGCAGCCTTTGTAAATCACTCTCTGCCTCTCTTCTCCCCAGCTCCTATCTTTCTTTCAAAGATTTCTCACTAAAACGCAGATGGAAATGTTCACAGGTTGCTTTCATGAGTTCATAGGCTACTTCTAATCTGCTGGCTGTGCAACTATAGTTCCCTGAACTTCTTTAGATTATATTTTCTCTGTAAACGTCAAGAAGGGACACAGGCAGATTCAAGGCCCAGGTGACATTTTCAGACACTGTTTTTCTCTGGAAATTGCAAAGTTTGAGCTTTGCATCCTATTTTCCATGGAGAATTAACATGTCCCTCCCTGCAGAGAGGGAACATTAGATAGTTACTTCTGGCATTACTCCTTGCCCAACGGCCGCAGTATCTGCTGTTCCTACGGGGTCCTGAGTGTACACTTTGCATCTACCCCAAAGGGGCGAGTGGAGCTGCTGCTCAAACCTAGTGCTCAGGTGGTGCTCCAAGGCCACGGTCCAGGTGGCCAACGAGGAGGGTGGGTCGGCTCTCCTTCTGGTTGGGTGTCCTTCCCCTACCATCTACCAGAGCTTCAAGAAAACAAGGTTCTAACCCAGAACATCACAAGATTTGCCTTAAAAAGTTGAAGAAATCAAAAAAAGTTAGGTTTACTTACCCTGTTTGTTTGAGTCTATGGGGCAAGAGCTTTGGTTTTTCTCTGTAGCTGTGAGACCAGCCACTTTTCTCCTTTCTAAGAGAGAGCAGAGTTTCTTGCTAAGACTTGAGGGAAAGTCTAGCTGCTGGAAGGGCTGGCAGCCGAGGGGCCCTGCTTCCTGCAGGATGGAGAAGAGATGCAACCAGCCTCTGTGTTTCTCCAGTTTTGTGCTGACATTTTTATTCTGTGTTACTCCTTATCAGCTCAGGGCCATCATGGCCCACAGGCAGCTGATGACATTTCCAGTCATCGGTATTTTTCCAGTTGAGCTGAGATTAAGCCAGAATCTTCTCGTAAGGACTTATACATTAAGACGGCTGAAAGAGCACTAACAGCCTCATCAGCGACCCAGACTTTCCCGTGGTCTCGCAGTGCTCCTGCCGCTGCGTGCGGTGTGTTTCAGAGCCGATGCCTCATGCCGTGCCTGCACCTGGAAAGGGCCCAGGGAGGGCTGGTGGCCGAGCTAGTAGGGTGCTGCGCCAGCACACAGACTTCAGGCGCTGCGGAGACCTTGGCTGCCTGCTTCCACCTTGTGAATCAACTGAAGCCAGACATCACCCACCTCCTCCATGCACCTTCGTGCCAGGAAAGACGGCAGCAAATGTAAATCAGGGTCTGCAAGAGCTTCGTCAACGGTGCTCCCGCCTGCGCCCTGGCTGCCTGCCGGCCGCAGCAGTGTTGGCTTTGACCTTGCTTTATGGAGGCTGGATCATGGATCCCTCCACCTACACATCTGTCCTGGCCTGAGGCTCAACCCCGTGCCAGCTAGTCACTGCAGTGTCTTGCCTGGCTTTTAAGGGGGCCTGACCCCAGTTACCCTTGTCTTTGTGGTCTGGGGCATGGATGTAAACGTACATTGACCCTCCCTGTGAAAAGCATTGGGCACCTGATTCCTGAACTGCCTTTGAAGCTCCAGGGCAGGAGTCTCATGCAGAGGATACCAAATGGTCCTAGTCAGTTTTTCTGCACCTCAGAACATCACCACTTTGAAGTCTTTTATCTCTGACTTTCCACAGATATGTCAGAAACTTGACACAAACACACCCAGCCCGCAGACCTGCAAGATACCGAGGCTTGGGCATCCAAAAGGGTACGGAGAAACACATTTCTCCATGTACTGGAACTGGATTTTGCCTGGTCTGAGCATGGCAGTATGGAGGAAAGAGCAAGAAGGTTAAGAACTGACAGTCTGTGTTACGGACACACCCCCCCAGCCCAGTTCACGCTGAGGACCCCCGTGTGAAGGCCCCCACCCCGGCACACAGGCAGGGTGGGCTGTGGCTTGGCCAGATACGTGCCCACAGATTCACTGCTAACAAAATAGGTGGTGGCATTTCGGAAGGCAGAAAAAATGGCCTGTGTGTCTTGATAGGTGTCCGTAATAATAAATAATAGTAATAATAATAACAACAACAGTTACAATAATAATAAGAAACAGTAATAAAAGACCTTGCATGCTGCCAGCTGGACTGAAGTGCCTGTGCAGAGCAGCCCATCAGCTCTCCTTGCTCCGACGGCAGAGGTGCCGCAACATCAAACTGTTCCTTAACTGGAGAGAGCTGACGAGCGTGGGCTGCTCCCCCTGGTCTCCTCACCCCCAACAAAATCTTCCAGCAGCAGTGAACATATCACTCACGTCGTAGGCATTCACCAGGAATCAAAGCCCTGGCAAGTTATTATTGCCCTGACGCTCTTCCCAAGAGGAGGCTAATGCTGACCTCTTTATCCCTTCTGTGTTCCCGCTTTCCCCGACATGCTTTGATTTTTTGCATTTGCAGGTAATTCTGCTCCATTTGATCACAGCTCGCTCGCTTGTCTAATGATTTCACATCGTCCATCTGTCCTTCAGGGCAGACGCCTCCACAGCAGCTTGCTCTGCCCATCCCACCTGTGTGCTCAGCCTGGCGTTTTCTCAGCAATTCAGCTTCAGAAACGCGTTTCTCTATTATCTGGCGCAAGGGCCGGGCCGTGAGGCTGTGAACGCCGGCCTCACACTGCGCTGCCCACGGCCGGACCACAGAGGAGACGGCAGCCTCAGCCCTTTCTGAGATGTGAGAAAGCCAGGGCAAGAGAAGGAGGGCAGTTGCCATCCCAGGCCAAGCACAGGGCTGCTCTGCTCGCCCCCGGGCATCAAAGCTGCCCCACAGGGACCGGGAAACATTGCCAGCCTCAGCTGCAGGAGGAAGCGCAGGCAGCCCTTCGGCCGTACCCCTATGGGATGGAGGGCAGGGGGGCTCGGGGGTCAAGCAGCTGCTCTAGCAACCATGTTAGAATTAAAATTAGGATTTGTCATGTGTTGAGCTCCATGTGTTCATAAGGCTGAAGAGGCAATGTCGGGACCCTGCGGGTCCCTGCACTGAGCCCTGGGGATGGCCGTGTCCCTGGGGCTTCCGGCTCCCGGCAGGGCAGCAGAGAGCCCAGGGGACAGAACGGTGCCGCGAGCCTTTTACTTTCCAGCCACCCGCAAAGCAACCTCGCAGATGAGGTGCCTAAAACCTTATTTTGGATTCAAAGAACAGCGTTTCCATTTCTCCAGGAAATCCCCATGGGCCCTCACCCCAGCAGCCCCACGGGCAAAAGCTCGGGGCTGCCACAGGCATGGCTGCACCAAGCTGCTGCCTCAGCCAGTGATGAGACCCCCTCCCACCGTCCCGCCGCTGAAGCTCCCTTCTCCCCGCTCCTCCAGGAAGCGGCTGTTGTCGCTGCCATCTCTGAGGGGTGCTTGGGACCAGGGAGCAACCTCCACCTGTATTCCCCCACGTAAGGTCCCACTGGACGGGCTGCGAGGGCATTGGAGCTGTCTGAGCCCCTCGCCAGCCTGGGAGCACCACGAGCCAGCTCTGCCCGCTGCACCAAGCCCCAGGGCATGGCAGAAAGCCGTGCACGCTGACGGCAAGCACAGCAATGGCATTACCGTGTGCTGCCAGGATGAGGGTTTGGAGCTGTTATGTTTGCTGTATACAGCGAGATCAAAATATGAGCTTTCAAAATGACTTGAGATTAGCTCAGGGAAAACAACAGAGAGAGGAAGAGCGATGCATCCCTGCTCGATTTAACTGCTTGCACACCATGCATACGCTGCCCTTCTGCAGAGCTGAGGCAATCTAGAGGGCCTGACGGGCTCCAGAAAACTGTGCCCTTGGCTGAGGGCATGTGGGTCCTCTACATAAGTGGCCAAGGCTGTACTGATCTCAGCGAGGGCCAGGCGGGTCTCCCAGACCTAAATCTCACCTTCTGGCTGTGGTGCAGGATCTCAGCTGGACTAGGGTACCCTGGTGCAAGGTCCAAGGTGAGTCTTGGGTCCTCAGCAACAATCAATCAGGTGTGCTGAAGGGAACCGCAGAGAGCTGTTCCCAAAGCCACTGGAGGACAGAGGAAGAGCAGGAGCTGCTTTTTTTGCAGGGATCACTAACATTGCATGCACAACACTGGACACGCAGAGGAGCCGTCTGCACCGCGCTGTGCACAGCCACACCAGCGCGCCTACCTGCCAACACAAGCAGGTCTGCAGAGCAGATTCCAGCTGTTTACATGCTTAAAATATGCAGATGAATGTGGGCACAGGCCTCAGATACCAAAATACCTGATTGTACTTGCAAATGAAGCAGCTCAGTATTTAAGTGCATGTAATTTGCAGGTGCCATTAATTTTCCCCACAGTTTGGTGTCTGGTTTTAACTGCAGGCAAAAGAGTTGTCAACAGGAGAGCACACCTGTGGGTTTGAGGCTGCCTTAAAAGCAGCGACAAAACAGTGATATGAAACCCAGGACCAAACTCAGGCAAGCTGGTAAAGCCTGCAGAAGAGCCACACCGGCAGGACAGAGCAGCTGGTGCCGCTTGCGGAGCCGGGCAGGCACAGTTGCCATGTCCCTAAAAGGACCACGAGACCCACTTACCTGAGAGCCCGTTAATGCTGAAGAGACTGTCTTCTCTCCTGAAGCAGAGCCCAGGTGATGAATACCCAAAAGGAGCTTTTTCATCACAAAAGAGGAAAAAAACAATCAGCAAGCGATACACTCATCTAGCAAAGCTTCTTTCCCATCAGACTGTCACGGGAAACTGCCAAAAAATGTTCAAAGTCGAAGATGAGGCAAGGAGAAGCTTAGAGAGGTTCATTACACCTGAAAATGAGATACATGTCCAGAGCAGCAGTTAGGAAGGGAGTAATGTCAACACGTGTCTGCAGGTCTCCAGCGAATAAATGCATCTTACTCAGTGTTGCCAGCGGAGGGCTGGTTAAAGAAGGGGAAACTTTGCTATAAAACATGTCATTCTTGGTGGGTTATGGTGAAAGGGAAGAGCCAGGAGCCTTTTACTTCCCGAGAGAGGCTGGAGGGAGCCATGGACTGCTGTTCTCCAACTTGTCACCTACAGCTGTTTTCAGTTTCCATCTCTGGAAATGCTTGCGAATGGGATTTCCGCAGCAGACAGACGACTGACTGGGTCAGGACAGCCCCTAGGAGAGGTGGGGCGGTTTGCAGTCATGACCCGTGTGCAGGTGAAGTGAAGCAGTTTTGAAGAAAAAATGGGCTTACTAAGGTCTAGGATTCAAATGCAAGATTCCCGTTAAGTATAAATAGTTCGTCGTGTTGGTATAGTGTTTTCTTCTTATGAACTGGTCTGGATTTCCATCTGTGCTGCCTCCTCCCACACATGGCATGGGAACTCCTCCCAGTCTCATACTTTCTCTTCAAGATGTCCTCGAAAGATAGGAAGGTGCTATTAGCAGCCTACAGCATCAAGAAGCATGTGCAGGAGCACAGGACATTTCTGGTTCAGCCATGAGATAACCAGGTGTCTCAGCATGCGGCCACCCTCCCTCTGGACCTGAGCCTCCTAAAACAATGTCAGAGCACACCACAGAGCCCTGGGAAAGGACCAGCAAGAAGTTGCTGGAGTTACTGAGCAAACCAGCACAGCGAGGGCCATGCCGGCTCCCCCAGCTGCTGCTGGGGAGCGGGCTTGGGGACCACGAGGTGTGGGAAGTGGGGAGCTGATCTTCCTACATGCACAAGCAATAGTGCAGAGGAGGAAGGAGAGCCATGTTCAGACTGTCGAAGTTTGGGCTCAGCTGTATTTGGTGAAAGCTCTCGTGACAGCTCTCTGCAAGATAATCTGTGGTTTTTCCTCCGGATAGGTTAAGTGGCTCTTGGATTAGAAAGTGCTGAGGAGTGCTCCCTGTAGTTTGTCTTTGCTAATGCTTTCTTTAAGATCCTGTTCCAGACAACGCAAGTGATGGCTCTTTTTATAAGACTTGGCCATAAAAGTTACATTAGCACAGGAATAGGTAATACAAGTTCACCTATGGAGATCTCCGCGAGCCTGCAAAGCAATGCATTACCTTGATGGAGAGGAGATGGTAAACCTGTTTTTTGTAAACCTCCAGGATCAGCATTGTAAATTATGTCCTGATACCCAGCCTCCATCAGCAGAGGTGAGAAAAGTCCCAAATAGAAGGTCCTCTCTAGGAAGGACATGATAGATGACAGACAGAGAAGTCTCAAGGAAAAAAAGTGTTTGCAGAGACTGCAGGAGCTTCACCCAGCGAGTCTGGAGCTGTCAAAATCCAGGTTGTCAGGATAATTGAAGAAAAGCAATTTCCTAAAGAGTAATGAGCTAAAGTGAAGGAAATGTATTTCCTCAGCTCTGGAAACAGGATATACTGAATTATCACATAGTGGAAGAGCCTAGGAGACATTTTGACATACGTCACTCAGGCATTAAAGAGCTGCAGCCTCTTTAGGAAATTAAGTAATGAGGGTGAATAGGAATAAAGGAAAGTGCCTGTTTGAGCAGATGAAAGGACTCCAGTTGTGTATGTGGCTGTGACTGCTTCATATTGTTTGGGACTTTCAGCCCTGAAAACAAAAGAGACAGTCCTGATGAAATGTGTAAGCCTTCACTTGAATGCTATCAAGACAGAATGAAACCTAATGTTAAAGCACAAATACAGAAAGGAAACGCAAGAGGAAATGAAAAGTGAAAAAGAATCTCCCCTTGAAAAAAGTAATAAAGATATTCCACTTCCCCATGCTTTCCCTTATCTCACGCAGCTTGGGGAGCGTTGGTTCTGCACATGTGAGCCTGTGCACAGATTATACCACATATTGCAGAATGTAATTTCTTTTTTTGAAAAGAACAATAGGAACTGAGGGCCCCATCCTGCTCCTCAGCATCCCCTGCACAGCCCCTGCACAGCCCCAGCCCCACAGCTCACGTGCTGTCACTGTCGTTTCTGCCGGGTGCTCACCGGCAGCCCCGGCACGGCCGCTCTGGAATAAACCTGGTGCAGGTCAGGAACGACTTTGGGTTGATTATTAAAAACTCAGGCAATACTTATATTACAAAAACCTCTTACAGTGGCCTGCTGCTCCTTGCAGAGTTTGGGCAATGAAATAAAACCAGGAATGCAAAACTAAAGCTGATGGACCAGGTAGGTCAAGTCTCCCTCTTGGCAAGCTGCAGCACCTTTGCCCTGCCCTTGGCCGTCTGCCTGGGTTCTCGCTGCTTGCTCCTTCCCAGGGCCTGACACCACATTCAGCAGTTCCCACATGCTTGCTGAGGACCACACTTCTGACCGAGGTCCCTTCAAACCCCGCCAGCCTGGCACGGGGCGAGGAGTGTCGATGACACCAGTGCTGGTCTGGAGGACATGGCTCCATTTGGATGTAGTTCAGACCTGGGGGGACTGAACAGGTGAGCTGTGTCACACTGCCAGGAAGTTTTCATCAGCGAAGAAAAAAGAAAATTCAAACCTTTTGATTTGAAGCTTTCTGATCCAACAGAGAGGTCTCGCCATCAGGGAGTGAGTTTGACAGGTGGCCGTTGTGTTGTGGTGCTGTCTGAGACTCAACACGGACTGCAGCCGTAAAGTTAAAATGATTCAAAAACATGGCTTTCAGGTCCCAGTCTTGGGTTGCAGAAAATAGCCTGAATCTCAAGCGAGAATATATTACAGTCCTGCCTCAGCCATACTTGAATCTGCGATGATGATGCTCTTCCACCATTGCATATTTGTTTGGGCGCAAGCAGGCTGCTTTCACCAGGAGAGCAACCCGGCAGGCATCCACCGGGGTCCTGCTCTGCAGCCGGGGCAAACAGACCTCTGCGGTTAACAGCGTAAACGCTAGCTTACGTCCTGAGAACATGGGTCTGTGCTGACCACGGCATGCCGCAGGCATCCATCAGCGAGGCAGCTGGGGTGGCTGCAGAGGAGAGCGGGGCAGCTCTCGGACCGCTGCCCTCCTCTTGCCGCTGCCTTCCTTCTCCACTTCTACCCCGGGAAAGGCATTTTTCTCCTCCATAGATCATGACAGCAGGGTTATTGTAAGTATGACGTGGACTCAGATAGGCCAATAGCAAGGAATAATCCCTAGATAAATAATTAGCAAATTACCTGTTTGAAAATAGAAGTAGAAAACTTAATTCTCAATTGTTAACAGTCTGGCATCTTTCACAGAAAAATTACAGCCATAAACCAATTTCATAATGCAAGCCTTGCACAGTAATACTTCCCTTTGCCAAGCCATTTTCCCAGAGTAAACAAAAACCTCTGAGAACGCTTATCTTGGTATAAAACCTTGCAAGAAAAATAAACAGAATGATGTCCAAAATGAAAAATAAAATAGGGTGTGTTGGTTTTATAGCACTGGGAAAGCTATAAAACTTAATACTCCAGAGTGCAAGAGGTTGAAGCTGTTTGCTCTCATCAGTGTATCCCTTCCATCAAACAACACCTTCCACTGCAAATCAAGTCCCAAACAGTTGGTGGAAAAACAGGAGGCAGAGGGAAAACAAGGCTGAATTATGAATTATAGAACGAGTGGATTTATTTTTATGGCATTAGAGATGACCAAAGTAAAAAGAGGATTTTCTTTTATAGTTTTGATGTATTTAAGAATTATGCACTACAGGCTGTGTTTCAATTACAGGAGCAGAGAGTAACATGGAAGGGACATGATGTTTAAAACCCACCAGTTTTCCAGCCAGGGAGTTTCACACCTGGATGGCCGCCCATACAGGACAGGGTGAGCAACGTGGGCTGGGGGGGCTGATAAGGCAGCAAGAGGATGAAAAATACTGTCTGTCATAGCTCCATGGACTGCAAGCTGGAGCTTTGGACAAGAGGTGAAAGCAGACCAGAGAGAGCTGCTAGCAAGAGCTTGGATCCACAGGAATAGTTGGGGTGTAAGACAGCAAAATCTGCAGGGTGTCCACCAGAGGAGACAGCCACTGGGCAGCACATAGACAAGGAGGAAGATGTGGAGCGAAGAGTATGCAAGGTGACGGTGAAGCCAGCTGTGCTGCCAGGTGCCACAGGGACAGTGAGGTGCATGGGACGATGGAGAGCCTGTGAGATGGGCTTCCAAAATGCGTGCAGGCACCAGAACTGAAAGATAAGGACAGTGTCTTTTTGTGTCACCCACCGATGCTGAACAGATTCAGTCACATTGAGTCACTTGATCTTTTCTGCTGGTATCCTCCATCTTTTTCTGTACAGTTGAGATTACATTTAGAGCCACTAGAAGATGCATGCGTTGGTTGTCTCTTACAGACTCAGCTTAGAGCAGCCAGATACAGATTCTGGCATTGGTTAAGAGCACCCGTCATAAACCCCAGGAAGAAGCAGGAAGAGACAGGTAGAAAGCTTGCGGATAAATATCCCGTGTTACTGGGGGGAAATTAAGGAAAAGAGCGCCTGCAAGTATTCAATTAATTGAGTAAGAGTTAAGCTGCCACCCACCAGCCCCGCTCTCCGTCACCTGGCGAAGGCAGACGGCAGCAGTGCTGCCTGTGGGCAAAGTCTGCCCAACCGCAGGGACATACTCAAAGAGTCGCAGCACGGTCTTCCTGAAAACCCTGCTCCCCCTAGCACAGGGCTGTGTGAAAGCAGCCGGTATCACAGCAAACCGGGAACCTCGGAGCAGGACCGCTAGCTTTTTAAGCATTTTTAACGGGAAACGGTGTCTGATAAAGGCATCATCTTTTTGGCGTGTCATCACAGGAAATTTGCTACAGGCAGCCAGCTTTGCAAGGCATGCAAAATATTGCAGCAGCTTTGCTGAATTTTTCTAAGAGAGATTATTTGTCAGGATCCTCATCTCTATCAATATTTGTATGAGACTTTGATTGATTCTAATTTCTTAATTAGGGGTATTAGGAGTAGCTCTGCCAAGCCAGGCCTTGTACCTGATAGAGCTGGTAGAGATAAAGGAGCTGAGTGAAGAGGATAAGGTCTGACAAGGAACGATTCTGAGTTCTAGGAATCTAATTTTGCTTACCAGAATCTCTTCAGCAACAATTTTAGTTGCAGTCTGAGGGAAAAGGAGATGGAGAAGAAAAGACAAAAACATTGTATGGAATGGGCAAAACATTGGACAGAAAAAGAGGAGGAAAAAAAAAACCAAAAGCTATATTAAACAGTAGGACCCAAGGGAGAGCAGAAAAAATGAGATTAATAACAGAGGAAACTGGCTGGCTCCACTGAGCAAATGCTGGTTAACAGAAAAATTAAATTCTGCAGGATTAAACAAGGCATTAAACTGGTTGGGGCAAAAAAAAACCCCCCAACAACCAAGTGCTCTCAGATGTAAGTCAAGTGGCTTTACTGACTTTGAACACTCAGCTGGACTGGAAAAGCTCTTTACTAAAGCAGCCGTAGCAAATGCATGCAAATTGCTGAGAGCACAAATTATAGAAGACTGCACACTTATGGAGATATCCTTTACTGATGCTAATATGTGTCTCTTGATTCAGGCAGCAAGTTTAAATGTCTGCACCAACAGGCAGCAGGAATGTGCAGAGAAGAACCCCAGATGCCTCATGTGTCTTGGACTTAACCCATTCGTATGCTTCTAGGCACTTAAAGAATCACCTCACAAACCTCTCTGCCCATCCCAGTTGGGTTCATCCCAATAGGCTGATGGCAAAGAACATTTTTCATTAGCAAATGGAAAAATAAAATCTGACAAAGGCATTATTTTGAAGACCTGCCCAAAACTGATACCAGCTTCAAGGTCCCTGGACTCAGCCAGCTCTCCCAGCACTGGAAGGGACCAGCACCACCAAGATGGCCATGGAGAGACACAGGGAAGCTGTAACCAGGTACCACATGCCCCGTGTAGAAATGGTGACAATAGTCACTTTGGGAAATATTCACGAACACTTCCAGGGTCCAGTTCTAACACAAATTCCACTGGCACAAACATGGACCAACTCTGCCAACATGGCAGAATTTAACTGAGACTCACAACTCAAAATCAAACTTTGGCAGAGTACTGGCCCAAACCTGACATTAACCAGGCTCTTCATTCTTGCCGACGCTTTGGCACCAGCTGGGTGAGGCAAGGTTGATGCTACCCCTTCAGCTGGAGTTTGGGCCCAATGCATTTTTTCGCGAGCACTGCCACTCTCGGCACGTGCAAAGCCTCAGTGCGAGAACACCACAGCCTGATGAGAAATGCTCCAACACACTTAGAAACCAAGAAAAATCAAGATTTTTTTGCATCTGTGAAATTCTCCTTAGCATGAGCCATACCCTGTTTTACCAGGTACCACAGAGACGCTCTGATGAAGGACTATAGAGACAGGGGAGGGTGCCACATCAGATGTCAGCTGTGCTCCTCACAAGCCTTACTGCCCTCCCTGGGGTCACAGTGCGGGCTCACAGCACCGTCTGTGGCTTGGAAGACCCTCTCCCCTCCCTCTCACCAAGCGCGCTCTCCTGCTGTGAAGGCCATTGCATCCAATGCGGCTGCAGTGGGGAAGCTGGAAGCGGCTGGAGTCCATGACACCCTCCCAGGAATGGTGGGCTTGCAGAACACAAGGGAGCTGTGAGAAAATATTGATTAGCGTGACAGCATTTACATCTGTATCAGCAGCCTAACCAGCGTCAGCTTTCTGGTAGGCACCACAGGACAGAGGGCCCCGCAGATCAGATTCGCAGGAGCCCCCTGGGACAGCTGCAGGCGGGTTACAGGGGGTTTCTTCCACCAAGAGTTGCACAGCATGAAAGTAAAGGCTTTAAATTTTAAATTTTAACAATCAAGAACCTGAAGCTGGTGCACTAGCTGAGCAGAAACAGGCAGCAGAGCCAGACTGAGTTCACGTTACAGGACCCTCCTCCACAGCGGTGGCTATGTCAGCCATTGCAAGGGAGATGTGAAGGGTGAACAGGACACGCAAGCCTCTCGGTCCTAAGGACATCTGCCAAAGGAGTTCTTGGATGCGGGTGTAGAAGGTTTGTACCACTGTTCCCTTTCAGAAGCACAAGAATACATCTGAATATGAAAGCTACTTTGCTTTCAGGGACATTTTTAGCACACCACTTCAATTTTCTTACTCGATTCAGTGGTACCAAGTCTCTTCATTGGTACCTTCCACAAGTCATAAATTAGCAACAGCAGTAAAACAAGGCAGCCATTCCTGGGCTGAACCTCACACCAGTAAACACAACCGCCACCTCTTAGCCCCTTAAAACAAGCATCTTATATCTCCAATTCAGACCTGACAGCTGCAGAGTACCAGCCCTGCGCTTGGGGTGTAGGTTCCAGGGGGGGAGTGTGGAAGATGGCCCCCCCATGGACAATTGCCCATGACTATGCAGGGAGAGAGAGAAGTTGTCTTCACCTCCGCAGGAGGCCAGCTCCCAGATTTAATAAAGGTTTCTCCTTCCAATTGCTTCACTGAATACGGGAGCAACACTTGCTCTTCTAACAAAATGTCACCTGCTTTTCAAGTAGAAACTAAATGAGCTTTCTTGAGAAAATAATTGCCAACTATTAAAAGACTGCTGTTGGAGCTCGAGAGGACTGTCAAAATACAAAGAAAGATGTACCACATTCTTCCTGAATTGATACTTCAAACAAAACCTATTTGTGTTTTGAAATGTGGGATTAGAACAATGTCCAGTTGTTTTTGTAAAGTTACAGGCTGAGAGCCATGCAATCATTTTCTAAGAGCAGCATTTCTTTGTTGTTCATGGAAATGCTGGGAATAAAGCCCCAGGTGATTCACTGGTCTCTGCCTTAGTCAGCAGAGGAGTCTCAGCCCATCTCCCACCAAGCCCATGCTGGAGAACACCCAGCTTGGGAGCAGACCAGGCAACTCTGTTTCTGCCAGGGAGTCATCCCCAGGGAAGAGCCCACATTTTCCTAACTTCCACCTTCTTACTCCTCATCGTGGCCTCAACTCTTACACCAAATAACAACTTACTTTTGCTGTTTTGTTAAAAGCAGATTTTTAACAACTATTTTCTCCATAACAATCAATTCTCCCACCTCTCAGCATTTTGACTTTGAGTGCTACTTGAGACAGGAGCACTTTCTTGGATCAACTTTGTGACATCCACATGCACAGCCAGAACTGCATCAATAACAGCCCAGAACTGCCTCATCACTATTACCCCTATAGCATCCAAATGCCTCAGGCCCATAACCTTGAAAATCCCTAGAATGCACAAGCTTGAGGTGGATTTTCTCCAGCCACATTAGACTGAACTTATGCTGCTGGACTCTCCTTTTGTTTACTTCAAGCATCTGATCTTTTCTGTCATCGCTCTGTCTTGACAAATGTCTGGATGCGGCACTTTCAGTGTACTCCCATCTCCCAGGAAGGCAAGATATCAAAGCGCAAACCAGTTCCATCCTTTGCCCTGAAACCTTTGCAGCGTGTGTTAGCATGGAAGACTCCATCATTTGTTGTCACCGCTTATCCCTCGGCCTGAATTACAATCAGGCACTCAAACACAGCTCTAATTACACTGTCTAGAATGGCTGGGCCACCGTTCATTAAAAAGAAAAGTCAAATTACCGAATCCCCTTCTCATCAATCTCTGTTGATAGATATTCCGATGATCGGGGCAGCATTAAGTCTCTCTCTTAAAAGAGACTGCTTATGAAAAACAGCCTGGGAAGATGGAGACAACTGCTTTTGCCTTGCAAGTCACAACCTCAAACACATTGGAGACAGAGACCAGCAAAGCAAACAAAGCGGTAGCATATACTCTTCTGTCAGAAAGCAAAGGGGAAGACTTCACAAAACAAATGCTGAAAGGAAGATGCAGCAACCACCTACTTACTGCAAAGTGTCCAAGGCGTAGTGCTCTCTAAACAGAGGACATCCTTCAAGCTACTGTGGCAAAGCCGCTCTCAGGGAGCAAACCCTGAAAGGGCTTAGTGCCAGCCAAGGCAGCCTGGTTCGCACCAGCCGCAGCAGAGTGGCAGGAACGGCAGCTTCTCCCCAGTGCACAGCTGTCTGTGTCCGAACAAGGCAGCAGCGATTCCCAGCGTCTTACCGATCCAGGTGGTCGCCACAGGCATGCCCTGGCCTCGCAATCCTGCCCGAGAGCTGACCGGGGCCCCGCGGCACCTCAGCAACCGTCATTGCTCATCCGCATGCTAATCCTCAAAATAACGCCAAACTCCAACTTACCAGTTTCGGTGATGAAGCAGGTATATATTTTGTTAAATCTCGGAAAACATAACAACATATAAGACAAAATTCTATTCTATACCCCTTAAATGGTATTTCAAGTACAGTTCTGCAAACTCAAACCAGAAAACAAGACGAAGAGGATCTGGTCTCCAGGCCAGTGATCCAGAGCTAGAAAGCACTATAATTAGAATCAGGACTGAGATTGAAGACCCAGTTTGTTTGCAAAACTAATTAGCTAATGTCATTAGAAAGCAATAGAGAATAAGCAAGGGCAGAATCAGACTCTACAGCTCTCTAAGCAAAGGACAGTTTAATAACTGTACTTAGGATATATTTTAGAAGAAAAAAGAAATCACTTTATGGATTAAGTTTCAGCCTGGGCAATATTCATACATCTCAGACTTAGCAAAATGGCTTGGAGAAGAGGGTTTCATCATAGTAAACAAGGCTACTTCACAGCAAGATTTATTAATACATCCAAAAGAAAGAAAGAAAATCATTTTGTCACACTATATACAGATAATACATACAGTGTTTTATACACATATTACATCAGTTTTTACACAAGAAAAATATACATAAAAATGTAAACTTTTGTATACAAAAACCCTTAAACAAATTAAACAAGGACCAGATAACAAAAGGAGACCAATCTATTATCATTTCATTGATTTTTTTTTTTAAATGGTAATACAGTACATTCATTGAGAAGTATGAGGAACATGTGAGCCAACCTTTCCTATTTAAAGGGAAAGTACAAACGCGAGCTTTCCTACCCGCCCCTGGAATGCCGTCTGTGAGCCTCCAGCACTAGAAGCAGTAGTGTGAGCTGCTATCGCTGCCGGGGACCCCGTAGGAAAAGACCCTTCTTCTTGGGCATCCCCACGCACCACACTCTCCGAAAGCGACACATCCGCAGAAGCAACCGGGACTGGGCTTTTTGTGCGTATTAGCTAGTCTTCCAGCTAATACCATGAGACGGGATGTGGCAATGCAAGTTTGTATGTTCCCTTTAAGCAGTCATTAAGTGGATTTAGCTTTGCTGGAGTAAGTTGTTTATTTTTCCCAATGTACGGTATGCTGAACAGGTGTCGAGGATGAGAGGGAAGAAGGGAGGGGTGTAAGAGACTGCTAATCCTTGCTACCATGCAGTTACTTCAAAATCAGGTACGTTTGCAAGCTACAATTCACTGGTTCAAAATACACTGCCTCACCTTTGCTTTCCCACTGCAACTTGTTTACATTTTAAACTCTAGTGGCCAAACAACTGTACGAGGCTCTTTGTTACAAGGCTGTTTCTGATATCAAAGTGTGATCAAGCTACCTTTAAAATGACACCAAACACAAACTTCTCTGAGACAGCCTTAAAAAGAGTGAGCATTCCCTCTAAGCATTTCGGATTGTCCATTTGCCACCTTCTCTTTTATTAAATCTAGGATAACGATATTTACCCTTAACTGCAAAAAGGATATTGTTGAGATTCTGACATCTGTTTTGCTCCACTTGTAGATAAACATTCTGGGGAATTGGAGGGAAAAAAAACCAAAAACCAAACCCACAACAATAAACCCAAACCCGAAAACCTCAGGCATCAAATAAGAAGGGAACTACTTAATTTGTTGGTGAAAAAACAGTTGCAGAAACTCGTTGGAAACAAACAAACGACAGATTCCAATGAAGGCTTCTCACATTAAATAAGTTAAAGACTTGTTACAGACATCTTCAATAAAAACATCCATCCTCCACAAAGTATGTTAAAATGTAACACAATAGTGATGCACTGGTATTTCTCCTGAAAAGGACAGAAGGACATGAAATCTCCTTAGTGATATCAGTACGATGAAAATCTCCTCAGTGATATTGAACGTAGGAGGTGAACAATGATTTACGAAAGTAAAGTAATGAGGGAAAAAGCTGTGTAAAAGAAACCATGAATCATTAATTATAATTGGACAAAAGATGGGATGGGGCAGAATGTGAGTACAGTATGCCTCAGAAACCCCTGAAGGAAATAAATACTCAGAAACTTGTGTTTCCATTTCTTTCTTATGTCCATCTAAGGATGGTGGGAGTAAGGGCTTGTCTGCTTGCTTTTGGTTTTTTGTTTTCTCTTTTTTTCTTTTTTTTTTCTTTTTTAAAATAACAACCCTTCCAGTAAAAAGTCAAAAGACAATTACAAATGGCTTTAGATAATTAAGAGTCTCCTTTTTAAAATAAAACTTTGATAACACATTTCTCCATTTCTTCTATATAATGCAGCTTCAGTGAAAATATGTCATAAGGGACAGCAATTTGCAAAAAGTGGGGAAAAAAATTGCCAACCAAGGTTCATAACATATATACACATGTATATGCAGGACATCTACACTCTATATACATATTTAATATACGTATGCATGAGTATATATCAGGAGAGAACCAACAGGTACATTCTCCACATACATAAACTGAAATAGCGTAATATATGTGTGCGTATAAATATGTATTATACACACACAGTACACAGACATACCCATACACACGCCCGAACATATGTATTATAGAAATCATCGTGTATGATTGCATGAAAGCTCAGATGGAGCAGTACACCAGTTACCTTTTTCTAATAGAAATGCAAGGAAGACAAAATTCCATGGCTGAATTGCGGCCAAGAAAAATCATGCCATATCCATACTGAAAACGTGGAATGCAGTACGGCTCGATGACAGAACTGGAGCAGCATTCTCCATTGAAACTGAAGCCTAAGTTAGCCAGGAGTTTCAACAGTGCTTAAATGTGACTGAGCAGGTTTCTGACAGCTGCTTTCTGCTAAAAGGATATAGAAGCTCCACTTAGCCAGAAAACAGAAAATAAAATACTTAAAACCTCAATTTACTTGCATAAGCAAGCTCATTCAATACACAACTAGATGCAAAGTGCTAGCATGTTAACGGTCAACTCTGCAGCTCGTTTTAAAATCTGTTTAGTGGTAAAATGTAACGAGCTGTGTTTCTCTTGGTATGTCTGATGACCACCCCATTGCTCAGAACAGAGGACAGGGCTGCCTTCTGCTTACTGCCTGCATTACGGGAAACACAAACCGAACTCCCTTTTTCCCCCGGGGCTGAAAACTGAAGATAATTTTCGGTGGGTGCATTCTTCTCATTTTGAACATTTAGCTCTAAAATATGATGCTGGGTTAACCTTTTAATATGCTAGGAAGCTTTGCATCAGGTTCTAAGAAAAGTTTATGTTCATCTGCAAATCAATCGCAGTCGTACTCAAGCACAATTGAATAGCTGGGAAATTCTGCGTAAGTTCAAGCAAGTGCTCAGGGCCCAATTCAGCTGCCACTACAGTCACCAAGCTAATTTCCCCAATGCATAAGCAGAGCTGGATTGGGCCATTAAAGCTGATTGCTGCTAGCAAGAGAAACTGTAGAGATGCGGGGACAAGGAGGAGCTGGAATGGAGGCAATGTAGCAGAGAAGCAGAAGAGGTTGCCATTGCAAGAGGCCTCAACGAGTATTAATATAGAAGAAACAAAAGCAGAAACGTACCAAGGAAACTCCACTGTGAGGGCTGAGGTAACAGAAATCAATGGTGACCAAACTCAGATCAGTCACTGATGTCATCCAAATCCCTCAGAAGAATTAAAACCACCTTGTTTGGCACAAGTGCTTACCTGTTACACATATGTTACGTGGATAGTCTCTCTCTTTAGCTCACACACTTACTCATGTTACAACTAATGTACATGTGTGTGATACAACGTATATTCCATCTATACATCCGTATGCATGTATATATAGATTTAGATTGATTGCATTCATACGTATTTATTGTACATCATGAGGGCAAATCCACATTCAGCAAAGTGCTACCAACATCTCATATACAGATAGATCTCTCTGTACAGGTATACACAAAAATGGGTCTATTCTTCCCCATAAAGGCATAAAGATTTATGCTACTAACTCCCATTACCACCAAATAGCAGAAGGAAAGGCCTCTGACAACTTCCACCTCCCTGCCCTTTCACTTGTATGCATATGTGCCAGAAACGAATTGCGGGGAGGGGGAAAGGGGGAAGGATGCCTGGGGGGTATCAACATACTGATAAGGAGGGGGATATAAAAAAAAAAAATTGAGAATTAAGATTTGATTTGCAACTGCTTAAAAAAAGCCTTCAAAAAATTCAAATGTCTGTGCAATACTGGAAGCTCTGTTTTTCTAAACAGATTTTTAAAGTCACCAGGATCATCATCATTAAAAGTGATACTGTATCAATAAATAACAATTAGGTTACTTTCTCCAGCCTAAATAGAACAGTACGAAGAGTAAGCCAATCTGTAAGAATGTTTCTGACTTCTCACAATCTCAAGTGAGAACTCCCATAAAGAAATCTTCCTTCTTCAATTAAGAAAAAAAGGTTAAGTGCCCATAATTAAATTCAAAATTTCACAGCACAAGTGAAACTCCCTGGATTGAAGTTGTATTTTGTTCTGCGATCTCACAACAGCAATTTTGGGGCAAAATTAATACACGCCAAGACCCTCAGGAAAGAAAAGAATCTACTTTGAAGACAACATCCTTTTACAGAACGGAGATCACCCCACAAACACTGCCCCTTACAACCTAATTTGAAAACACAAGTACCCTGATTGACAACATTTTCCAAGTCAGACCATAGGAGATTCGGGTATTAATACAGCAATTCCCACGCCTCCCCATCCCACCGAATGCAGACCTTCCCATTTCAATTTCTCCTGAAAAATATCACTCATTTCTCCCATCCCTCCTCCTCCCCCATTTGTTTTATTTAAAGGCTGTCTTTGGGAGCTTGGTATTTTCATGGCATTTTAAACAGGGCTCAATGCAACTCTTTTAAAAAACAGTAAAATTGACATGATATCAGAGTTAGCCTTATAACAGAAGATTATGTAGTAGAGAGTTTCAGTTATTTATACAACAGTGAGGACATAACAACCCCCTACTAAATAATCACATTTCTACAATACATTCCATCACCTCTCAACTACTTTTCTCTTTACAAAACTATGACCTACATACAATATACACATTCGTATCGCACATACATCCCCCCCCAATGCATATTTTTTGTGTGTATATATAATACATACATGCACACAAGCAGTCTAATTCTATTTATAAGTCACAGTGGGAATTCCTTTGTGAGGAAAGGAGGGGAAAAATTCCTGAATAAGACACTGTAGATTCCTAATGTTCTGACTTTTCAAATTCCAACTCACAGAGCTAACTGGAAATAAATACATTTAAAAAAAGAGAAAAGGTCTTACAAACTTGGTTCACAACTTCCAGCTACAGTAGTTGGATTTTTTTAATTTGATCTATTTACCCTGTAACTAAATTTCTAATCATAGGTACAAACCACGGATAAATTATTGCAGAATGTAACACTCAAAATAAAATTTAAAAAGAGTTATAGGAACAGTAATATAAGGGTTAAAAAGAGTTCTATGCTTTGTTGATACAGGATACCATTTTATTTTATTTATATATATATATCTATATATAGATATAGATATCTGCAAGGTAGCAAAGAATAGCTGTACACCTTGACACGGCAAAGATCCAGTGTAAAAAGGTGCTTCACTAGTTTGTTTTTCCAAAAAAGCTTGTATATAATTTTATAGCTATTAAAAACACATATGCAACATAATTCATTACACTCAATACAGCTTTAGTATAAAACTTATAATTTATGAGGTGATGTTAATAGCATAAATTAATATACCATTTCTCTTAAAATCTACAATAAGTATTCTGAAAGCTCATTGGGGAAGGGTATCTTTAAATAAAAAGTTTAAAGCTGAGCGTGATGAAAAAGATTCTGTATGTTGAACTTGAGATGAGAGCCCCGAGAAGAGAAAGAGTCCCTAAGCCAGACACCATGGACTACAAAACTGAACAAAGATTTCTCCTTCTTGCGCTCTCACTTAGGTGACGCTCTACCTTAAATTATTATTTATGTTTAAAACTATTTACTTTTTTTTTTTTTTGTTAACTGCCCTTATTTCCACAAGGAATCCCTGAGACATACCCAAAACTGTACAGTGAAGGTCATCACTGTTCAGAGAAACTGGTTCAACCCCTTCTGGTAGGATGTAGCTATTTTGCATGAGAATCGAACTGTCCATCACTTCAGAATGAATCTATTTGCACCGGAACCAACTAGACTGTTTAAGACGCAGGTTAGAGAGTCATTTCAGGGTAAATCAGTCCACTCCAAGGTAGAAGCCAACGCCATCGCAGTTAGCTACGTCAGAGCAATCTGCACCAAAGTTAAAGTTTTCCAGAGGATATCTGGGGACATTACCTATCCAGAGTTCACCTCCGCGGGCACCAGCTGACAACGACAGAAAGCAGGTAAAACATTAGCATTACTGAACCAAGTTCAACACGCGTATGCGGTCAATACGCTGGTACTCTGGACATCTCACTGTGTGTGTGCTTGGGGGACTAGCAAGGGGAAGGAGTAGGAAGAATGCATTTTTCTACATTGAGTAAGTACAGTTTTAAGGTCAGAAGCCCAAGTTTCATTCTATTCACTTCCAAACCGAATTCTATGAGCCAGAGTAGACTGAAAAGGTGCCAACACTTACTTCAAGGAGACAGAAAAAGAAAGCCTTCTCCAACTATTGCTGTCAATCTACGGCCAAGCCCACTTTCTTCCTTCATGCTTCCGCTACCTTATTCCATAGTAGCCAGAGAAGGAGCATGTGAAAGCAGACTAAAACAGGGGAAAGCAAAGAACCCAACAACCATGAGAAGTAGCAGAACAGCAAAAGGAAAAGTTCCCAAAACAGTCACTGTTGTTTTTTTTTTTAAAATGGCTGAAGACGTGAGTGAAAGAATTGTTCTAAGACACATCTTTTGTAACTCCTTCTCCTCCGCCAAACTTTCCTTTCCCAACAACAGTGGTTTTGTCTAGTTTTAAAAACAAAACCAAAACTTCACCTCATAGAGCTAAGGTGTCTCATGACCAGACCGCTCCTAAAGTCCAAGTTTAAATTTAGTAAACACAAATGTAGATTTTTCGACCAACCCTCCTTGCTTTTATTTGGGCTTGCAGGTATTAAAAAGAATAATTTAAATTTTTCTTCGTGACTTTCTACTGATGCACTTCTCAAAAGAGGAGGAGCCTGTGAGAAGGTAAACTCTTGCTAAAAACACCTGCACGTTCACTGCTAGCGTGTGCACTCCCATGATCAATGTTGTACCCTCAGCATCTATTACGATATATTAGCGTGCTGTGAAACATCATCTTACTCACTGATCTGAGAAATACTTTGATCTATTGCACTGTCATTCTAGCATCCAAAATGTATGTTACGAATTGCAGGAATCTCTCCTCCTTTTCATTTTACAGTCAGATTCACTCAGGACCACGGAAGACTTACTGGTTGGCATTACTTACATTGGAGAAGTATCTGAGAATGGGAGAATAAAAGAGAATGACGAAGAATGTAGAGAGGAAGGAAATAAAGGAGGTACGAGAAGCAGCCCACAACACCCCATTGTTAAATGTTACCAAGAGATCAGAAAGACCTTGTGACCAGAAGATCAGAAAGTCCTGAAGATCTGGTCAGCACATTAGCTCAAAACTATTCCTTCAGTTAATATTTCCACCACCACCGGACCTTACAAGAGGCCTGCACAGGAGGTTCCTTCACATGTAATGGTAAAAATACAAAAGCAAAAGGGAACATCCCACCAGGGAAGCTGCCCAGACACCCATTGCAGAAGATCACTGCAGGTAAGTTTTCTATTGTTTGTCTGCTGAAAGCATCTCCTGCCACCATCCCTGCGCCCCACAAGTCTTGAAAGATCCAACGGCAGCAAGCTGGCTCTTCTAAAAATTTTTCCCTCCTCCCTGCCCAAAGGCTCGTACTGTTGGAGAATTCACCAGTGGATTCAGCTCACTGCAGTACAAAGACAGGGAGAAATACCCCGGGAGCCCTGCCGATGCCCACAGGGAAACGCAGCAGCCACGATGCTGCGGGAGCTCAGGGAAGAGCTGGAGTTCAGAAACAGGCTGACAACACGCGTGTGTAACCACCAGGGCCAGCTTCTCAGGGAAGACACCTGTCCACTGTTTATTGTACTCCTGCGTGAGACTTTTCTTTCCTGGCAAGCAGATTCAATCCTAGCCTGTAGTTAGATGTGGTTACATCAAAATGAAGCTTCAAACTGAATTTGGCTACGGGTTTGCAGGTTCAATCCTAGGGCCTTCACCTTGGCCATGCCCCTGAAGCCAGCGGCATCACACTGTGCCTAACAGTTCACAACAGAACTTCCCAATTTTTCAACTAATACCCATCTCCCTCTTAAAAAAAAAAAAAAAAAAAAAAAAGCCACTTCCCTTGGCTTCTCTTTGCTATTATGGATGACTCTCCTTGGACATTTTTTTCCTTCATTTGTACTTCCAATACCACCTCTGATTTTTGCCTAGCAGGTGATAAGCTTCTTGGAGCCTTCCAATGCTTTCCAAATGAGAACTGCAAATCCTTATTTCACTAACCTGCTGAATGAAGTGGGAAATCTAGCTGTTGCCATCTTCTCCACAATGTCTGAGGCAGACCTGCAACTGTGTTACCTCTCAGCGTTATCGATTTAAAGCCTTTATGCCCAACCATAGAGAGAAGCATGCCACTAACGAGAAGGGAACTAAGCAAGAACCTGGAGGAACTGGAAGGCAGGAGGACACAAAATGATGCATCTTTTCCATCTTATTGCATCACACATACATCTTCTTGTATCATAGTAATTACAAGGCCAAAGAACAAATCAACTTTGAGGTATCTAAGTGCATATGGCTCCCCTCAAAGTTGGCATAAAGTCTTCCTAAGTGAAAGGAAACATCAAAGCGTGCCTTACAGAATGCCTTACACACCAGGCCAGCATGAGGCTGTTCCTGATGAGCCTCTGTACACTGTCAAAGTTCATCTTGTGTTAAGTACTTTTGTACAAAGACTAACTGAGGTGCTATTATTACCAAAAATTATGTTACTGGTATTTTATACTAAGTCTAATTTTTTTTCAATTCTTTAAAACTCCGATCCTATGTAAAGAAATTAACTTTTAGGTTCAACTAGCTTTATTCCATTTGTTAACACGTAAAGGGCACGACAGGTATTGACCATCTCAAATCAATGGACTGAAATTGCTACACTGGCTCTTTGGTGAAAGGGTGATTAGAGTGCTAATTGCTATACGACAAGATGATACTCAAAAACCTTTGTGAGACAGCATGGATTCTACTCGGGAACCACATAAATAACAGCCTTGAGGACTACCTTAACCAGACCTGCAGTATTTCCCAGAGGAAGAGGTGTGAAACATCTCTGGCTGCACATACCTCTCAGATTGGACCTCTCGCATCCAACAGTAAGACTCTGATTCACTGAAGTCAACAGGTTGTGTGGGTGTAGAAGCCCATCTGGAATGATCCACCTTGTAAAGCTAAGATCAAGACCCGTAACTGCTTGGTAGGCTGTAACCATGAAATCGGTGGCAGTGAAAAACCGGGATGTGAACCAGGAAAAGGCAAGAGTGGTGGCCCATTTCAGAACTCTGTGTCAGACAGGACAGAGGGATTCCTATTTCAAATGTATACAAACCGAAGTTTATTTTTAAAAGTGCAGCTTTATTGCAAACCTAGTTTGCTCATTGAAAAATGTTATGTAGTCACTTTTCAGGGAAGAGTCATCAAGGGATATACAAAAATTGAAGTCTAAGCAGGGGAAGAGAGTTGATATCCTAGGCTGCCTTAAAGAAATGCAGGTACATAACAGCCATTGATTTCAAATGGGAATTACAGACCTGCATAGCTTTGACAGCTTTTGAAATTCCCTGTCTAAATCAATGCTCAGATTAAGAGCTGGGTTCTGTTCTGAGTTAGACCAGTACAAACTCACAGTGACCTTAGACCAAAGAGCTCCTCCGTAATTTATACCAATGCGAGCAAGCAGAACTTGGCTCTCAGTTCCTCTCCTCCCTTCCCCCCTCGGCATTTCCTAAGAAAGAGAAATGTGATGTGGGGCAAATATACTCTGCACTAGCTGCAGCTTCATTAAAGAGTTTGATGGGCATAAGAACGATTTCAAGACCAAAGTCCTGAAACCAATTTATAGAAATTAACATCTTCTAAAATGACATGAATACACAAGCAGATTAAAGAATTAACCATTTGGTATACTAGTTCTCCACTCTTTTTCAGCCAGTCACCCGAACACATTGAAGAAGGTATACGGACACAACGAAAATCATTTACAAATCAAACAGTTGTCTCCTCAACAAAGTATGGGGAACATAATACAAAAATAAATAAATGCCTTGTCAGATTTGCCTCATTTCACAATACCACTGGGCATTCCTCAATCAGCAGGACAATCACAAGCAGGATTTCATAGGCTTCAATTCAACTTTTTACATGATTTAAAAACATTTAAATGTTACAAACATATTTAAATCACCACTTAAAAATACTCGGCTTATATTATTAAGATCTATTTTACCAAGTATGAAATAAGGACTTCATAACAACAGAAGCATGAAAATAATTTTTGTTTCCTCCACCCACATACACTTGCAATTTCAGAGAAGGACATATGCATCATCCATACTCCTTTATATTTAAGGAGAACAAATCTTTCAAGGAAAGAGGGATAGTATGATTGCTACGATAGTAAGAAGACACAAGACCTATCCCATTTAAATTCTGTTCCTTAGCAAGATGGAAGGAGAGGTTTGGGTCAGAGATTTTGGTGTGGGCCTGACTGCTAACAAAATGAATTTCTATAGCAACTAAACTTCATTCAATGATCCCTTGCTCAAACAATTTAGTAGGCCTCCCTATTACATGTGCTTGGTATCTCTTAATTTCCTGAATTAGACTAGAATTCATGCAGGTAGGACGTTTTACTGTAAGGTAGAATGAAATCTGTCTTCTACAGTAAGAGACTGAAATGCGGGATTTTCTATTCTCTCTCATCTGCATCTCAGAAACAAATGAAGAAAAGTAGAGACTTGTTATATTAAGTAGGAGCTACTTTTACAGTCAAAGTCAGAGTACAGTAGCAAGTTTGAGCCCTATAAAGTCACAAGCAAATTCCTTTTTTCCCTTCCTGATAGAGATGCAAGTAAACACCTCAGAATTTCTGCTGCTGTTATCTCTTCGATTAAAAAACATAAAGTAAAATTTAAAAAAGGTCTAAAAGCTAGTGGACTCCTTTCTTTAAGAACTGAAATTACTACCAAAGAGTCTGAATACTATCTTTAGCAGGTGGGCAGTAAAAGCAAAACTGTCCTGCAGACAGAAGGAGTTCTTATCTCTCTATTTTGCTTTAGTGATTTCTCTTTTGGGTAGCCATGATTGCTGATAGGTACCTGCTAGTTCCTTACATACATTCAGCTTCCCATACAGATCATCAAACCCTACAGGTCTCAAAAAAACTATATGGCTCCCAGGGGGGAAAAAACTATGCAAGAAAGTCTCAGTAGCTAGACATAATTTGAGAAATGCATCCATTTGAAACTTACCAAAGGGTCTGACCTAGACTTGTGTGGATGGGCAGAATACCAACCAAATTCTTCCAGTTTCAGCTGGGAAATACCTGTCAGCCTGTCAGACAAGGAGTTCTGGACAAAGCCACACTTGAAAAGGCAAATCATCAATGCTACAAGGCCACAGTAATTCAGCAAGGGAGGGAATTTCTGCACAGGAATCTTCACTAATCCATGATCTATTTCAATCCTGCTGGTTTTCTTTCTTTTTTTTCCCTGGGCTAACTTCGTATCAGCCTTCAGATTCTGGGCAACCAGTCAACTGATCCCCTTGCTGCTCAATGAATTAAAAATCATCATAATAAAAAACCAAAAATCAGCATGCAGTAAGAACAGTGACCAGTTCTGGAAGGGGACAACTCCCACTTCTTCACCAGAAGAAGAAAAGGAACTGCTGCTCCCTGCACCCCAAACACACACGCGCACACAGAGGAGGTCAAGAGACTATTTTAAGAAACTGCCAAACTCATCCTTGAACCATGATCTTGATTTAGGACTTCAGTGCACCATTCTCAAATCAATGCGTGCAGCCAAGTTTTCCATGCCAGATGCTACCTTTGGAAAAAAAGTAAATTAAAAAAAAAAAATCAAGAGACTTCTGCCCACTGGAAAACTTTCTACCAGATGCTAATGGGATAGCAAGCACTGATCCGAACCCTAGGAAACAGTAACATGCATCAGTAATCTGAGGTATCTTCCCATTTCTAGGTCTTACTGCTAAGATCAATTACATCCAGTAACTGTGCTGTATCCTTAAGGAATTATTGGGGAACGGTGAACCTGCCTGCAATAAATGAGCACCGGTGCGTAACAAGCACATGTGAACGCTAGAGCAAGGTTCACAGAGGGCTAACCCTGGTCAGTACTGAAGCAGGGGTTTACTTCTCAACCCCCTCTTAAAAAAAAGGGAAGGGAGGACAGAAAAAAATAAAGAAAAAGGAAAAAAGGAAAGATAGAAAACACAGGTCCCCCATCTACCTGCACAGAGCCAGGCAGACAAGCTCAGTTGGAGGTGGTGAAGGGCGCGGATGCGTTATTGGTACTGGTAGCGGTGGCACCGGTCACTGCGAAGCCCGTGGGAGGAGCTATGGAGCTGTGGCTGGGCTGCAGGTCCTTGGGGATGCCACTGTGGGAGCTCAGCTGGTGCCCGAAGGCTGCGCTGAACTGAGGGAGCTGTTGTTTAGGGGAGGTGGAGGCCATGAGTTCAGCGGAGGCAGGACCCATGCCACTAAAACTGGTCTGCGGTAACCCCGGAAGCACACTGGAGCTGTTGGGGGTCACAGTGGCGAAGGCAGGCTGTGTGGTCTCTGAGTGCGAGGTGGTAGGTGGTGTGGACAGGGAGGTGGACAGGAGGTGTCCATCTGCACCAAGAAGGTTGCTAAACGGAGAGGGGTCCCCAAGATTGACAGGAAGATTTCCCCAGTGAGTTCTGGGGTTGACCACCCCGCTAAGTGGCACATCCAGCTGAGTTGGGAGCAAGTGCTGTGCCATCATGGGCATCTCTGCTGAGAAGGTAGCTGCCAAGTTATCACCAGAAAAGGATGTGGTGTGAGGGGATGTGATATGGTCACTGTAGGGAGACGGCACATGCTCACTATCATAATGGCTTCCATGGGGTGAGGAGTGTGAATGGTCACTGCTGTATTGCTGTCGTGAGGTGATCAGGTCATCTGCCTTGCTCAGCAGCTGGGCAGGGTGGGGCCTCTGGGAGGCATGGCTGCCATCATGAAGTCCATGAAACTGTCCTGGGAAGGCTCTCTCCCCAAGGCCACTCTGGCTTATGAGAGTGGCAGAAGTAAGGCCGACGTTGGCTGGGGCTGAGAATTGCCCCTGGATCTGCCCTGCCAGGGGCGTAGGTGGGTTGGACAAGGTAGCAGAACGGAGCAAGTTCTCATCCAGCTCCAGACCGGAGAAATTATCATGTACTATACGCCCATTCAACAGCTCCCCCAGATCCGTGTTAACCTCTCGACTCAAGGACTGCATTCCTGGAGCTCCAGCACCTGTAGAGAACACCCCTATCCCTCTATCTGACAGCTCCTGAACTGGCACACCATCTGTCTGTGTAAGTACTCCAATGGTACTCAGGCACTCAAGAGAAGTTACAGCCTGTAGGGCCCGTTCCAGTTCTTCAGCCTCTTCTGTAGTCGGAAGGAGATCTCCATTTTTACCTGCAGAAACAGGGACACCAGAAGTTAGTGCGCTCCTCTCAGGTGAGCCCAGCATTGGCACTCTAAGGATGCAGATGTACAGACAGTTCAGTACAGAGCTGCAGCGTATGATAATCTTCCAGAATGGCTTGCGGTACACAGAAAATTTCCTTCACCAGTGTTCACTAGGTAAGCAAGGTAAGAAAAACGGGAAATTACACCTTCCTCGTCAATGGAATTCCTTCTCTCTGCCCTCCTCTTCCACATACTACAATACAAGATGCCTCCCAAACTCACTAGACTTAAAGTAAAATTGCTTAAATAAGATTTTCTTCCATGCTGCAATAACACAAATAGTCCACAAACTCCCTTCTACTTACCACATTACAGCCTGGACCTAAAATTTACACAGTATAATTCAGGTTAATTTCAACTCAAACACAGACTGATGTCATGTCATACCAGAAAACGACCAAAGAAATCACATACCCCAACTCTGCGCTGTTCTCTTTTCTTTGTTATCTGTGATAGGTACCGAGCTTTAGAATCCAGAAATTCAGGCAGAGTTCTGATCAAAAGCTAGTTTCAAAAATGTATTTAAAGATTTTATTCTCACTCTCTTCTCCTTTTATCAAAGGCCAACATTGATTGTGATTCCAGCCCCACTCGATGGCAGAAAGATGCCATTACTGAGAATACTCAACTGCAACACTGACAGGCAGTAAAAACGTAAAATGAATTATTAAAATACTAAACCAATTAGGATTTTCAGAGCAGTAATTATGAGCAGGCAGAGAACTACACACATCAGTCTTCTTCAAGTCTGCTTTACTTCAGAGCTCACGAACAAACAATAGAGCAAATGCACACTTCCTTGTCTAGAAGTTATTACCTCTGTAGGAAAGCAAGCAACCCCTCAAAATGCATTTCAGAAACACTCACTTCTTCAGTTCACTGACTGTGTTCATGTTAGCATAAAATAAAATAAAATGGTACCTTCAAAGAAATCAAAATCTTGCAAGTCATCGGGCAGCCGTGGCAGGACATCAGAGAAGTCCTCCTGATTCAATTCCAAGTCATGTGGAATGTCTGTGATTTCGTTGGCGATATCATCAGGCAGCTCGTCGGCACTCAGCTCAGGTGTGGAGGGGCTCCTGGACAGAAAGTACCGTTAGTCCACGGTATTCAACTCTGATTCCTTCAAACAACAACTATGAATGCATATCCATCTATAATGGGTGTTTCCCCACTCCTTTTTTTTCTTCCCCCATCATCTAGGAAAAAAATGCTTTTAGAAAGTTTCTTTAGAAAGCTTACACTTAGCCTATTGATTAAATACATAAGATGGGCATCAGGAGCAAGACATTTTATCCATCAAACTCAATCACTGGTCAAATCTAAAATAACCCACTCTAAGGTATTTTTTCAACAGTCACATGGAGATGCAATTTCTAGCCCCGCTCCAGATGCTGATACGCACAGCAACGTCACACCTTTCTACAGTGCTCATTGACAACGTTCAAGCTAGCAGCGGGGCAGGGCTACCACTGACCGTATGTGGGGCATCTCTACTGGCAGTGAGACACTGGCGGGCATGGTGAGGTTCCCTTGGGGCACTGCAGGAGGAATGGGTTTCTGGGGCCGGCGTGGGCCTCGCCTTCTCTTCTTCTTGTGTTTTTTGGTAAGTGCAGGTGGCTTCGTTTTTTTCCTGGGTTTCCTCTGCTGCTGGTGCTGAACTTTACGGGAGCTGTCCCCTCTCAAGAAATTGTCCTTTGGGAATAAAACAATAGCAATGGGAGCATATTAAGAACAAGTATTACCTTCCTTGCTTTTTTCCCCTCCGGTCATTCCACAGACATTCACATGTAATAATGCAAGAGAGACTGCTAACTTACACCCAGGCAAGGTTACAAAAATTAAGCTGTTTCCTTCCTCATTGATCCCAATGGCAGAAATCACACAGACCAAATTATGAGGTATGCTAAATAGGAAATCATGCAGCGTCACTTTAAAAATCATCATAGCAAACCCTAACTAAATCAGTGCAAAACTGTAACTTTTGGCAGCATTCCTGTAAGTATTAAAGACAGAACACTGTTGTGAGGTGGCAATAATGGGGACAGCGGGCAGCAGCTGAAGCCAGCATCCTCAAGTGCCCAGTGCCGTAAAAGAGGGACAGCACTGAGGAAACGGAATTAATACGCCTAATGCCTTGAAGGAAGGGCAAGACAGAAGTGGGTTTGTGAATTATCCTAAAAGTTTTGTTCTGGAAGATGGGAGGCATAAAAGGAGAGCAGAGGACATCATCTTAATTTCTGCATTCTCTCAACTTGTAGTAGGCCACTGCTTTTCCTCTGGGATCCACAGATCCCTGAAGGAGGTAAAAGATAAATTCTAATAGTCAGCAAAACGTAAATAAGGTAGCAAAACCATTAGTTGTATGCTTGTAATTGCTGTCTACGCTTCTGCTAGAAAATATTTTGAGCCCCATGTACTGAGACTGTTTGAGATGCGGTGTTCTTACCATACCACATTCATACTATATTCAGATCCAAGGGCCAGGAATAAGCCCAAATAAAATGACCACAGGATCTCCCACAATGATTTTCTATTTCTTGATTTAAGAGAGGAATCAAATTTCTTCCAGTGAAGGATATTCTCATGCACACTTTATTATATACTCAAAAGTATGTAAAAGATTTTCACAACATACTTTATACTAATTGGGAATGTTTGGCATGTTTTACCTCCTTAAGAAAAATAAAAGGAAACGAGCTCTTAAGTTCATAAACTTGCTAGTTGTCAAGCAAGAGTTCATAGAAAGACTGCGGCTGAAACTCCTGATCATCCTAATACACAAATAATTACAGTTTTGGCTTTGTACTTACCATTTTTTTGGCATGTTCTTCGCACAGAGGTGTCTGATGTGTAATGTCAAAAACTGGCACAGAGCACTGTTGACCATCCGCAAACTTGGCTGTGCAACTTGAGAAGAGCTGCTGAGAACGGTTCAATAAGATATCTGTGCATTTCTGCATCAGGAATAACACATGAGGCAACAATGGAGGAATGCCCTTTGATTTATCAATCTGATTAAGATCAGAGCCTTCAACTCTACCTGTCCATAGATGCTAGTTTTAATGAGTACCTTAACTTTGTTATTCAAGTTCAAAGCTGGGTAAGGCTCAAACCCAACTTTTAAAGTGAAAAACTGCATTCATGCAGAATCTCTAATGATTTTATTATATATTGAGATAGTTTTATGGAAGCAGCCATTTCACTAATGAGTTCTTAGCAAAAAGAAGCCTTTTCCTGGAGTCTTAATCAATAGATCAATAGTAGCAGTTGGAACAGTGTAGTCAACAGGACTATTTCCTTACAGACTAATGACAATCCATACTGAAACATTAAAGAAAGAGTATTTCTTAATTCAATCTTTTAAGGTACATTCTTGGCATTTATCTTTAGAGCACAGACAAAGAAGTTTCAAGATCCTTCCTGCTCCTCTGAAAAAAAGATGTGCAATCAGACAGAAAGGTCAAGTAAATCCAAACGTAAGCTTGCTGAGATTTCCTTCAGAAAAATCCCCTGCAGGAGTGAAAACGTTTCCAGACTTAGAGCAAATCAAACAGATATTTCACTGTGTTTTTTCAAACAACATTAGAAGCACTCCTTCCATCTTGAACAGTTCTCAGACCTCAACATCACTATGTATGTTCAGAAAAAGTGAAAACACAAAAGAAAGGACAAAGAAAACGAAAAACCTGCAGAACAGTTCAGATGGCAGACTTGGACGCATGGGTCAGAACCAAGAGCCTGCTCATTTTAGGAGAGACTGTTTCCATTGAGAAGAAAGTGCAGAGGGGAAAAATAGGCACAAATGCAAAATCACTAGGATTTTGTCTTCTCTGCTCTACGCACAACGAGCAAGACCACTTAAACTTTAAAAAAGTAAAAAATAAAAAAAACAGAGTCATGAGGCAAATCCCAAACACAGCTGCGCACCACGATGCTCCCTCATAGAGAGGTTTTGAAACTGCTCTGCAGACTACTTTTAAGGGGCCTGCAAAAATCAACCAAGAAAAACAAGGCATCTGCAAACCAAAAAGATTGAAAAGGTGCTGCAGTCTGATAGCAACTGGAACAGATCAGCACTAGTTACTTAAAATACCAAAACCAAGAGTTCGAACAAAAGGAGTCACTCCAACAAAAGCGCCAACAATTCTTCAGCTAAAACCAAAAAAGACAAAGTCTGCAGAATTCTTAAGTATTCCAGGTCAGAAGTCTGCCTGTTTATAGCCTTCAGAATCAAACCTCACATCTAATGTGCTCCCTCCTTTCTGCGACCTTCACGCATTGACTCTTGACATCCTTTTCAAGCTTTGCTTGACAATCCCCAGCATTGGAAATTCTTCCTCATCTAGAATTTGGATTCTGTGACTCCTTCTATTCTGCTTCTTTAAACAATGCAAAGTATCAGATTTCCATCTTTCTAGTCAGTGTAAGCCGCCTTTTTATACTATGTGTAAAAGCTTGTTCCCATAAACCCTTCATAGGTAGTTAGTCTACCTACCAAGAACTGTTTGAAAGCCATGAGGCTGAAAGCCATGTGGTTTGTACCAAGTCACCTGTGAAAGATGATCATCTTTGTAAAGGCTTCTTGTACCTACTAAATACAGCTTACAAAGTTAAACAATGTGACTATGATAGATACCAGTGGCAAACTACTTATCTTCACTGTCTACACATCCAAATCACACAGACAAATTAAAAGCGAAGCAGTTGATAAGTCACTAACAAATAGGTATTTCTTTGTGAAAACATAATTTGTCAATGCAAAAACCTAACAAACAAACAAAACCCCCTAAAACAGAACAGCTTCCACGCCTGAATACCACTCCCAAACAGAGTTAAGAGGATACGCTGAAAACAATGCCTGGTGAATGGAAGGGCCTTGTTAGTGCACTGTTCTCCCTTCGAAGTCCCACTACAGGTTGTTGGTTCTGCATCTCCCTGACTCGCTTGGCTTGTGCTGAAAAAAAAAGCAGAAAAGAGTTTAGAGACAAAAACCCAGTCTCGGGTGGTTACTTAGCACAACTATTGCACTGAATGAGGCACAGTAGGATGAAAAATTGTAACACACGTGTGTGTGTCATGATCCAGATGGGTGCACACTACTACCAGACTCTACACAGGGATACAGAATAGATGTCAATGACAGGTGAAGGTGTGACTGCAGTAACAGGATTATTGTTTATTTCACAGGGCCTTAATTGTAATGAGAGGTGCTGTGTGCTACTACCATGTAAATATTACAACACCCTGCAACAGAGCCAACGACAGCAGTAG
Source organism: Calonectris borealis (assembly GCF_964195595.1). Classification (NCBI taxonomy): domain Eukaryota; kingdom Metazoa; phylum Chordata; class Aves; order Procellariiformes; family Procellariidae; genus Calonectris; species Calonectris borealis. Next base: position 29,631,559 of record NC_134317.1, read on the forward strand.
GTGAGTGTCAACACAGGTGACCCTTAAAATGAGGTCAATCTTTAGAATACAATGTATTGGGTATGCCTACATGGGCAGTCAAGTGCACTTCCAAGCCTGTTCATAAATCAAAACATGCCGAGCATCCCCAGAGCTTACATGCAAGCACGTGCTCAGACAAACTTAGACTGAGCTCTGGAGTGGCAGAGCCTGAGCGTGCTCAACATGAGTAAAAGCTCTCCTTCACCAACGTGCTACAGCCCAATCCACCAGCAGGTGCCCGGAGCTGAGCGCTTCCTCAGCACAGCCTCAACGCTTTGAGCCTGAGCTGCAAGCAGGCGACCAGACAGCAGTGTGGATGAGTACTGCAAGCGTTACACAGCTCGCTCGGTGTTAGCCTGCTCTCAAGGCGTTTGTCACCTTCATGTAGATAAAGCTGGCGATTCCAGGGCTGAATTTCACCTCTGTACACGTTGTTTTCTAGGTTGACAAAAAGCTGTCTGTGACCTGACTGTTTTCCTTCGGCCATTTCTGTCATCAACTGCACTTTGACCGAGCAAAGTTTTAGTTAGCAATATTACTCCTGCGAAAAATTTTGTAACTGAAAAGACTCTGTGGTTATTTAAATTAACCAAAGCAGTGATGACAGGCATACCTGGCTTTGCCAGTCTACCCAAAACAATGTCATCTTTTTTGCGTAATAAAAGGCAAAAATAATGGAAAAAAGTTTAAGTTTGGAGACATTTACACAACTTTGTAAGCTAGTAATGCACCTCTGCATTACACCTCTGAACAGCTATTCAGCATCACTCCACCTCCCCAGCAATAAACCCTCCAACTGTCGTGAACCACAGCCCATTGTCCAGGAACAAAAGCATCTCATAACCAGAATATATTCTCAGTACCCTGCTCCAGCCTGCCTCTCATGTTAGCCCCCCCCACCCCCTACAGTCACACATCCTGTAAAGCAAAGCCACAACAGCAAAAGGATGCCGCTGGTACCCCAGACACAACGCCAGGGTTCAGACTTACTCTGTTTCTGCACAAATATGAATCAACCAACTCTCAGTATGCCGAGAGCTGGAGGGATGTTGACATTATCTAGAAAGAATTCCCACAGAAGGTAACCTTCAGAGTTGTTAGAAGATATTTATTTTGTTGCCAAGTTTCATTTAATGTTAGATTGAGTTAAGTCTAACAAAAAGCGTGAGCTTAAGTTTGATTTGCTGGGAAGAGAATTAAGAGGAGGTACAGACTCTTCAAAAAAAGCTGTCTGAAAAACGAAATCTGAATTGCAGCAGTGAACTACAGACCAGACTGCGCACCTTCTAAAGAACTGGGTTTAGTAAAGTACCAGATATTTGAAGGCAGCCAAAATACATAGATTAATAAATAACAATAAATTTTAGCAGGCCACTAACTTCTTTTGTGACATTTAAGAAATCAGGCCCAGATACTGCTGAACAAACAATCCACATTTTAAACCACAAAGCTGGAGAACGCCTGTCTTCATGGAAAACACTGTATGCCGTGTTTATTTTACTCCACTGTCAGGCATTTATGTGTCATGGTTTTTTTGCCTTGTGCATGCCTACCAGTTTCAGAGTTCAGCATTTCAGCTGCTGGATACTCTGCCCATCTCCACCCTGTTCAGACCCCAGGTTACTGCAGTCACAGGGGAAGGTCTAACCTGGTACGAGCACGCGTAGCTCTTCGGAGTTCTTGTATCAGTTGCCCAGCACGCTCCGGCTCTCTGCTGGCCGCCTGCAGCAAGGCTTTCCGGAGTGTATGCCGGCATTTCTTCTGACGAGATTCTGCCCGCTCCAGGCGGCAGAGGTGCTTGTATTTCTGCTGAAAGTAAGTGCAAAGTCTGGTCACCCTGGAACTCCTGTCATCTGCATTGTCATCATCGGACCTGAAGGAGGGAAAATAAAAACAAATGGACCGTAAATATTTTTTTTTTCAAGGAAGCTAATTTGTCATTTTAATAGAATTGTTAAGTTGGCACCCATCTTCTAGCCCCACAAACATCCAAAGGCTGAAATCAGGCAGGGTTGCTTGAGAAATGGTAACAGCAGGATCCCTTTTGAATTCTAAAGATACTTACCCTTCTTAGTATGTCATTATTAGAGATTACATCAATTTATCATCAAGTCTGACACATTTAAATGTCTGGAGCCTGCTGTTCAAAAAAAAATCTATACTGTTAACCTTTATTTACTGTAAATGTCTCAGCAAATGAGACAAACTCTTAAATCAAAGTGCAATTAATGGAGAGGACAAGGGTGGGGAACTATGTAGCGGAAATTTATTGAAGAAAGGTCATGCTGGAGAAGATGGTCAAATTCTAACAAGTACCAAAACTGATGACCTTTTCCAATTCCTCTTACTCTGCCAGGTGGTGTTTTCCTTCCTAAACCAAAATATATACTCACACAGCTAGCACTTGATATTGCTTTCCCCTTGCTACAGAGTTAAAGTTGAGTTACAGTACAACCATGGAGAAGAAATTCACATTTAACTCCAAAGGTACTGAGGGAAAAATCAGACCAGGACTAAACTGACCAGATGAAGGACTGATACGATTCTTTGCTTAAGAAAGCCTTTTCCCATTTATCTTGGCTTTCTGAATGTCCAGGTACATATCAACAAGACAATCAAACCATGTTAACACATTCAGTTAAATGAAGTAAAGATCATGAAATATAATAAACTCATCACTGGGACTTGTTAAAACAACAAGGTCCATGAAGCTACCCACAAGTCCTCCACAACAAGCACTAGTTTGCAGAATGATTTTTTTGTTCATGGAGCAACAAAAAGCGTGCAAAGCAGACTTTGTTCAGTTTTCCTTTAAGTTTTTCCTTATAGAACAGAGAAACTTTTTGCCAACTTTCCTATCTGTAAAACAAAGGAAGGGCAGGGGGAAGAAATCAAGTCCAAACAAATGAAGCAAATCAAAAGCTCCCAAGGTTCAGACTGCAAAGCTCAGCCAGTGAGATTTGAATGAGCTGACACCCAAACCTGTGCACAGCAAAGTGGACCACAACTAGCTGATGATAGAAGAGATGCAAAATACCCACCATGATATTTACTAAATAAATTAAGATCCAGAAATGCAGGCAGAATAGCTGTCCCTGAAAGGCAATATGACTAAGACGTACTTTCCTTTCTGGAAAATCTTACTCCGTTCACACGCAGGCTAAATTTAAGAGACTGCATCCATCTCCACTAAGGCTGCCCACAAAAACTCCCCAGGAGCAAACACTGCCTTGACACAAATGCACATTTTTATAAAGTTTTATGTAAAGTTAACCACACTATGTATTTTGTTAAAACAGATTACAGATTATTTTCTAGAAGCATAAATTACAAGTAATTAACCTCTGCAATTAAATGCTTAGCAGCAAATACAACCTGTTAAAAATATTTAACATCTGTAATGTTTAAAATATTTTCACATTGAAGATGAAAAGAAAATACACTTTTAAGATCTCTTAGGAAAGAATGCCTACTGAGAAAACCAATCTGTTTAGAAAAATTTAACTGTATGCTATTTAATATAGATTTTCCTTTTTCCAATGTATTAATAGAAAACAGGAATACATGAATGGGGTCAGTTAGATATAGGTAGGTCTAAGGTCTTAGATATTTCATTACTGCTCTGGGACAGGATTTTTAAACAAAGTTACAGACATACTGATTTAATTTTAAATATGGTTACAAATTAACTTTAAGAAAAGACAGGAATATTCCTTAGGGAAAAAAAGTGTTTCTTTTGGGTGGAAAGAGTGTTTTTTAATGCAAATGTCTCTATATTTGAGACTTTTTACTTCCCTGCCACTGAAATAGACAGAAAAAAGTCATTGTACGTTAAAATATTTTGAGCTGCAGTTTATGAAATAATTTTAAAAAAGTAGATGAAGACATATATACAAGACGTAGAAAGAAATCATGCCTGCAGTGGACAAGGGCTTATTCTGAGGCTAACAGTTTCTAAAAGCCTATTCAGAATTTTGTTTCCAGGCCAGTAAGATTAACCAAAACATATTTATATGTTCAAAGAAACCTAAAAATATCACAATAACACCTCCTTTTTTTTCTTTCGCTAGGCAAGTACTGAAACCGAAAGGTACTTTTACTGTTGTCCTTTCACAAACAAGTTTACCAACTTCTGTTTAGTTTATTCTCTTAAGCTGCATATATAACTTCTGAAGTTCAACTTAATGTGTGGCATTTCATTTTTTAAAAGATTTCTGAAAGTGCACACAAACCATTTGATAATCCAAAATGCTTCTTCCCAACCCTTCCCTTTACGATTGTCATGTGTAAACGTCAGGGGAATTATTGCTGAGTGTTCATGAAGAAAACAAAGGCAGCACGAAGCAGCAGAAAGGAAGAGCAAAAGGGTAGCGCAAGCAGTCGGGCACCATCAGGGAAGCAGGAGAACGTGCTCTCTACTCTGAGACACACCAGCAACTATACTTCAAAACCCTCTGTAAGGAGGGATTTGAAGAACCTTCCCTTCTTCCTTTTAGTTCTTCTAGTTATTGGGAGTTATTAAATCCAACTTTGACAATACAGTGTAGATATTTGCTCCTTTGAGTGAGCTGGTATGAGGAGGTACTCCAATCCCCACACGCCCTTTTCAAACTCGCTACTTGAAATGCTCACTTTATCTATATTTCAGCGTAGAAAGTGAAAAACTACTTTGTTTTCAAGTCATTTGTTTTCCAGTACTTTCTAAGCTATAACACCCAGTAATCGAATCATCCGGGGGGAAGCTTCACTAATCTGCAGCAGGGAACAGCCCCTGCTTTCCCTCCGAACTGCTGCTCCCGCAAGGAATTCCTCCCACCCCAGCAGCTTTCCCTGCCAGCCGCCCTGCCTGCCCTGCGCCCGCTGCCAACTCCTGTGCTACTATTTGAACTCAAACATTTGTGCCTGCCTCGAAGCACTGCAGCCTGGAATCCTGTGACCACAGGAACCTGATTTTTCAAAATTAAAGGACAGAATAATAAAAGCAAACATTTGGCCTGTGTTTCCACAGATGACTGCAACAATATGAATTTTACAGATTAAAAGGCCAGAAGACAAGTGAACTCAAAAATGTGTTACTGTTAAGACATTAATTTTAAACCTATTGGTGAATTTTTGAGAGTTTAAGAGCAGCTAGAGTATCACACAAGAAAGTTAAAGGATTCTCCCCACAATCACACAACCAGAAATACTGAGAACAAGCTGTGCAGTAATCAGAAAGTAACTGTGCTCTTTTTTTTACTAATCAGTTCTGAGAAGCATCCCTCCCGCAGTCTTCCACGGAGTTAAATAGAAAAGGACAGAATGCAGCTAGCTGGTGAGAGTTATCCCTTTCACACAGGGACCGTAAGCTCAGACAGAAATGAACAGAGAAAAAACAGCTTTAATTTTACTATGAAAAACAGTAAGTAAATTCCCATAGGTTTAGGTATGTGATTTCAGAATCTGAAGGTTTTGGGAAACAATCCCCATTGGTTTTCTGGTAAAATTAGCCTCCAAAATTCAGAGTCATAACAAGTCACTGGCTGACTAAGTTAGGAGCCACCTGTCTGCACCACCAGATTAGCAAACAGAGTCATTTTGACAAACCAAATCACTCAAGAAATAGTCTGAACTAATTCATCTTCAGCAGCAGACAGACCACACTGCAAAAGTGTCAAAGTGAAACATTTCAGGTAAAAAAAAACCTCTACAGAAGCTTGCAGAATAGGAATTAAAATTTTAGAAGGCTGACATCAAGTGAATGTATCAATGTTTATCCATAAACAAAATGAGGAAAGTTGTTGAAGAGCTAACACTGGGTAGGCTAATGGAAGTACAAAAGCTGCCAGTACCATACAAAAATTTATCCATCATGATTTAGTTAAGACAGTGTTTAATCGAAGTGCATAAAATGCTAGAATGGAACATAAAATGTCAAGACAAGGTATTATTTTCTCTCAGTATGTGAAAAGAGTAGGAAGAATCCAAAGGAAGTTAAGACAAATAGAAGACAAAACACACAGAGATGACCTTTATAAGTTGACAAAAAACCAGGGATCTATGGAAGAACCAGATCAAATGTCAAAGAGAAAAGAGTGTAAGGGAAGTTATTTAATAGATATATCTGCTTTGAAAATTATGTATGATCTAAAAGTCTGAAAGTCTGTTCATGTTTTCCCAAAACAGTTTATTTAAAAGTTGCCTTGCCTTTCAAGTTAAAACTAACGTTTGTGAAAGCTCACTCTCTCTCTGACTGCTGATGCCCTAAAAAACAATGGTCATTCATAACAGAAAAAACTTTCTTTTAAAGCTATTACATTTTGATCCACTGAAGGCTCTCAGTATTTAGCATCCTGGTGTCTGTCCTGATGAGAGAGATACAGCTTTGTTGTTCACTTTGTGGACAATCTTTATAGATGGTAGGAAGTTCTGGTAAGTTTCAGAATTTCCATGTAACAACAAAATAACATTTCATTAACATCATTACTCTAACTGTGATATTTAAAAATTAAACAAATGGGAGAGAGTTGTAGTATCAAAAAGTTCAGTTGCATAATGAAAGACAATCACATTATAGAAACTACAATCGAAATTTATTGAGACCCCAATTTCCTTTTGTTATCAACACGCTTCAGTTTCATTACAATACTATGCTTGGGATGCTTTGCTTTAACTTTGCACTTTAAAATTTACATTAATAGACATATATTATCGTATCCTGCTGTAAGTTCAGATTCATGACTTAGCAGTATATGGAGAACACCATAAGCCTTTCTGCACCAGCAGCTAATATCTGCTCTGCTTATCCCTTCAATCACATCACTTCCTTTCAATGCTTCCAAATATTTGATAGAGATTTATTCAACACTTAATTGTGAAAAGAAATGCCATGCCCTTTAAAAAAACACATTAAAACACCATCCTGCACAATTACCATAAGGATTAATAAGTAAAATGCAGCAAGTTTACTAACAAAGTTATTCACAAATAGTAGGAAAGACAAGAAACCAATAGCAACTCCCTTCATTTGGTTCTAATTCAGGAAATACCTCTACTACAAGGCACACAAGTTCATGAATAAATCCCACTAAACTCAATTAAATTTAGGCAAATAAGCTTAAATTCTTTCCTGATGCATCCTTCTGATAGCAGACTGCTCAAAGGTCTCTAAGTTAGGTGGAAACTGGGACAGAAAGCAACAAGCTGTTTCATAGCTCTTACAAAAAAATGAGTTCAAACAGTCCTTTGTTTCAGCAAAGCACTTGAACAAGTGCTTAGGTTCCACTGACTCCACTTGAGGTGAAGTTCACATTTGCATCACTTATTCCATCAAGGCCAGCATGAATACTAAAGAATCATACTCACTCATGTCTCTCATAGCCGAGGGTCTCTCGGATAGACCATGCAACCTGGTAAGGGGAGGTTTGCTCTGAATCCTCCAACTCTTCTCCACTGTCTTCAGACCAATCCAGCCCTAAGGGAATTGAAAACATGAAAGCTGGATGAAAAGTATATCCACCTCATGTAAGTCTCTGAGCAACCTATGGCACAAAAGATGAATGTGTAGTATAGTCACAAGCATAATTATGTTTGATTAAATCATATAATATTCTCGATTACACAGGAAGAGTTACAGTGTGCAAATAGCATGCACCGATTTTTGTCAAATTTGAGTTTTCCTTTTAAAATCCTTATTGGCTTTTTTACCCATAAGTACTGGAAGAAAAATCACCAGCTTTCTTACCCACAGGAAAATATCACAAGCTTTCATACCAATCACATGGAATCTTTAGAGACAAGGCAAGAGAGAAGTCCCTGTCACGAAGAACTGACTGCCTGGCAATTTTTAATACTGTATGATCTAAATAGGCCACTTTCATTTCTGTTTATATTCTGACTCCTGCTCTGTGCCAAAACGGAGGGAGAATAGGAAAACCATAAGACGGAGCAGCATGGACAGAGATAGATACACAGCTACACAGGATCTTCCTCTGCTCAGTCTCTGTAATTGCCTGCCAAATGCATACACTAGCATGAAAAGAGAGCTAGAGAGATGCAAATACTCCTGCACTTTCACTAAGCAGCATGCTTTCGCTTGATGATGATGCAGTGGGATCAATTTATTGTAATGCACCAGCAGCCTCAGTTAGTCAAGCTAAACACAATCGTTGAACAGGACAGCCAGAAACTGAGTCCAGTAAGTTCTCAGGTGGAACATTTTATCTGGAGCTTCATCTTTTGCAGTTTTTCCTTCTCTCTCCCACAGCCGTGGAATTCTTGCCAATTCCTTGCAGCAGGTGGGATAAAATCCCATAGCTGCATTTACAAGCCAGCATTATTACTTTTTCATTTTCTTGTGTGCTCCTTGAAAATGGAGCAGCAGTTGGGATAGAGTTAAGGAGCACTTTATTTTTACTAAAACTAAACTAAACGACTATATCTGAGATTATTCTAAAGTCAGATGCTTTGAATTTGGGAAATGCGTCAGTATTTGGTCACCTACTTTCAGAGTTAGACACACACACACACACACACACACACGGAATACAATTGCCAGGAGCGCCTTCATCATTTAGAAGCAACACCTTTAACATAAACCAGAAATATCAGAAACCCTATTTTTCAGGAACTTCAGCATCCTGAAAATTCTATTCTTCGTTCCTGTTTTTAAGATATGCATTTGAACTAAATTAAGATATCTTAAGACATTTGATAAAATGCCAGAATTATACTTTCAACTTAAATGTTTTTTTAGTCTCGCCCTTCCATAAAGGAATCCAACTTAATCATTGGATAAAGATGTCCACAGTTGATACCATGTAACAAATTATTTACCCAAAGTTTAAAAATAAAATCAGAAGTTGTGTTGTTTTGTTTCTAATGAAACAGAAATGAAGGAATAAAACATAATCCAGATTCAGCTATACTCACACTGAAGACTGCAGTTACATCAATATCCAATTACATGGCTCTGATGTAGGTACACATAAAACTGGCTGCACCTTTTTAAAGATTCTGTGCAGTCATCTCTAGTGCTACTCTATCATAAAAAAGAAATCCTGAAATTCTCTGAACCAGCATAACTAGTCTTTAATATTAAGGCATATTATGAATAAGAAACAAATATATTTTCCACTCTCACATAATGAATATGTGAATTCCGTTACTTTGCCAAATATAAAATGTTCTAACTGCATACACATACAGTTATGCATCTGCATAACTGTACATTTATAGGTCTAATCAGTTTTTTTACTATGCTTTTTTTAGGAAAATGTATTCTCTTCACCACTTGAGAATGTAAAACATTAAACACAGAAAGTGATCTTTCTACAGACTTTCAAACGCGGGTCACTTTCTAAGCTATTGGGGTCTGTGACACTCAGAAGCACCTCTGGAGTTGCCATTCCTCAAAAGACCTGCATTATATGTACGATCATCAAAGCAGTTTTCTGAAGAACAACGTCCTTTGGAAACATGCTATGGGATGCTAATTATCTTCTGAACAAATAGTCAAGATATCCCATGAGTGCCAAAGGGCAGATTTTAACAGCAAATTAAAAAAAGGTTAATTGAAATAGCAAAAATTACAGATGTTTGCAATTAAATAAGATGTTATATGAAGAATGTCCAGATTTATTTGAAGTCTTTTTTTTTTTAAACATCATAAATGGCATTCCTGCTCTAATATACACACTGACTCCTGTTTCCCTTTTCCCTGTCAGTATTTCACTTGTTAGAAAAGTACAATCTAAAACTAAGGGAAAAGTAAGGTAACTTTGGAGGGTGAAGGAGACAACAAGGCCAGCTAGGCCTGTATTCATAATAATAATAATTCATACCTAGGTCTGTATTCATAATCAGACAAATAAGCCACAAAGCCTGCTGCCTTTTTAAAGCTTTATAGAGCACTACTGCCATAGCAGTAAGTTGGTTATATTTACTTACATTTTCACAAGCAGCAGTTGATTATTACAGTTTCTATATAATAAGTAAGGAGACTATTCCTGCACTGGTATGTGGACAAGACTCCATCCTCCAATTACCTTCTGCAACAGTGCTGCCCTCCTGCAGTAATCTTGTGCTTTCTTTCATTCACATTCTGTATGACCCCAGAATAGGCCCAGTGGAGAAAAATTCTCTTTTCCCAGTCAAATTTTCCCAGTCAAGTCAACTGGAAATTTGGATCTGCACAGAAAAATGGGCCAAATCTCCAAACTTTTACTTGCACTCATTTTATAATGTGCACTTGTCACATAACGTTCAATCTAACCTTGTCCATTCATGTAGGTAGGTACAGCTGCGCCACCTTTACTACTCAAGTTGCAAACCTGCTGTATGATGTCTCTATCATCCAAGCAATGCTTTGTACACCTCAGCTTGATTTCTCAAATGGTTAACAGGACATTAAGAAGAATAAATAACCAAAATGCCATAAACCATATGCGATGGGTCCAGGCATTCCCTTCTCAGAGAACAGGGCTAAAGAAAACACCAAGAGATGACCTAGTTCAGGGTTATTTTGTAAGGACCACACGTGAATGCAGGACAGGGCTAGGAAGACATTCCTCTTTTGTCTTTTGGTTTCAGGTTAAAAAATAAGCAGGCAGTGCATCTACTATCTACCCACCTAAATGTGGAAACAGATCAGTGTCCAGCTGCTGTTTTCGAGTGCACAGTTTCACCAGTCTCTGTAGCCGGC